>NC_088684.1:249471404-249773904 GCF_028017835.1 Emys orbicularis
GAGGAATGGGGGCAGGGCTGAGGGGGGAGAGGCAGAGTGGACAGGGCCATAGGCAGAACGGGGGCAGGGCCATGGGGAGGAATGGGGTGGAGCCAGGGGCAGGGATGCAGGCATAAGGGGTGGAACAAGGGGGGACTGGGGCCACGGGGGGGGGCTGAGAGCAGCCAGTGGGGGCGGGGGCCTCAGCCAGAGGAGGTGGTGGAGGGGTTGGCTCCCCAAGGGGAAGTTTCACTTGCCACCCATGGCGAGTGGCAATCACACTAGAAATTTGCAACATTGGATTGCTATCAATCAGTGTGGAGTTGGAAAATCCATTGTGGAGGCCACTGTCATGCAAGTGTTCAGGGTCATTAATCATCTCCTGCTATGCAGGACTATGACTTTCAGCAATGTGCAGGACATAGTGAATGGCTTTGCAGCTATGGAGTTCCTGAACTGCGGTGGTGCAATAGATGGCACATACATCACTATGTTGGTCCCAGAGCACCTTGCCACAGAGTACATCAACAGAAAGGGCTACTTTTCTATGGTTATGCAAGTGCTGGTGGATCACTGGGGACACTTTACTGACATCTCTGTTGGCTGGTCAGGGAAGGTGCATGATGCTCACACAGGACTGTTCAGAAAGCTACAAGCAGGGACCTTCTTTCCCAACTGGCAGATTACCACTGGTAATGTTGAAATGCCAGTAATGATCCTGGGGGATCCACCCTACCTCTTGCTCTCCTGGCTCATGAAGCCATGCACCAACCACCTCAACAGCGCCAAGGAAACTACAGGCTCTGCAGGTTCAGAATGACAGTTGTATGTGCTTTTGGTAGATTGAAAAGGCACTGAAGTTGTTTATTCACCAGATTTGATCTCAGTGTGAAAAATATCCCAATGGTTATAGCTGCCTGTTGTGTCCTGCATAATATTTGTGAAGCAAAGGGTGAAAGCTTGCTGCGGCGGTGGAGCGGCTGTCTGCTGAGTTTGAACAGCCAGCCCCAAGAGCTCAGCACAGAGCTATATGACTCGTAGAGATTTTAAAAGAGCACTTTAACAGTGAGCCAGAGTTGTGGTGTACTGGGCTCTACCTGACCCTGCTGTTTTGGGGCCTGTTACGAATTGTGTGGTGTAAATGTCATTTTGTAAATGTAAATTGTAAATGTCAGTTGGAAATATCAGAATGACTTTGACATCCTTAAACCCAAATGGCATGAAAATTGAAAAAGCGTAGGAATAAAATAATTAGAGCCATAGAACACAGGGCACATAAAGATGGTATTAATTCAGGAAACTATGTAAACAAGGAGCAAACCATAATAAACTATGTATTTTATACCCACGTAGATGGATAGATGTACAAATGTAGACATTTATGTGGATAAAAGAATATTCAGAGTTACAGTAAATATTGGGAGAGAAAAGGTTTTTGGAACAGATACAAAGCTTTGTGCTTCTGAACTTAAGCCAACTTCAGCATCTGTCTGTTGATGGCTTTTGGGGGATGATGAGGAAACTTTCACTGAGTTCAGGTTATCCCATAACTGCCTACTGCAGAATTTTTTGTATCATTCCTCTGAAGCATATATTGATCTCCTGATAAATATACTGGAGATATATCTCCCCCCAACTGATAGAACCAGGAGGATCAACTGCAGGGTAAGTCCTGCTCAGCCTGTGTATCCCTGGGTTCAAGCATGCCCAAAGAATTTAGCTGTGAAACTCTAATGAACATGTGCAAACTGAGGTTTCTCAAACACTTATAATTCAGCTGAATTTAAGCTTAGTTTCACTGAAATAATGCAAGGCACATCCCTGGACCCAGGGCAGCCCTCCATCCCCCACCAAATTTCAAGTTCCTACTCCAAAGAATTTGTTAACGTGCAAAAATTGTATTTTTCTTCTCAGAAACGGCTGATCTATCTTAGATTAAATTTTTCAAAAGAATTCTGCCTAGGGCTGACACCCAGAATAGAAATTTTCAATCTGAACATTTGAAGTTTGGCAAGTTATAAACAACTGAAAACAGAGTCTTACAATGGGAAGGATCAGGCAACCTTAACTACCAGCTCTGCCTATATGGTATACAAATTTCTTTGCTTCTAAATCAGGGGTGGGCAAACTTTTTGGCCTGAGGGCCACATCGGGGTTCCGAAACTGTATGGAGGGCAGGGTAGGGAAGGCTGTGCCTCCCCAAACAGCCTGGCCCCAGCCCCCATCCGACCCCCCCCCCACTTCCCGCCCCCTGACTGCCCCACTCAGAACCTCCGACCCATCCAACCCCTCCTGCTCCTTGTCCCCTGACCTCCCCCTCCCGGGACCCCTGCCCCTAACCGCTCCCCTGGGATCCTACCCCCTATCCAGCCCCCCCTGCTCCCTGTCCCCCGACTGCCCCGACCCCTATCCACACCCCCGCCCCCTGACAGGCCCCCCAGGACTCCCATGCCTATCCAACCGCCCCCTGCTCCCTGTCCCCTGACTGCCCCCGGGGACCCCCTGCCCCTTATCCAACTCCCCTTTACACGCCACCTTACCATGCCGCTCAGAGCACCAGCATTGGCAGCTGCGCCGCCTGGCCGGAGCCAGCCACGCCGCCGCGCTGCCCAGCAGGAGCTCGCAGCCCCACCGCCCAGAGCGCTGGCAGCACGGTGAGCTGCGGCTGCGGGGAAGGGGGGACAGAAGGGGAGGGGCCAGGGGCTAGCCTCCTCATCCGGGAGCTCAAGGGCCAGGCAGGACGGTCCCATAGGCCGGATGTGGCCCGCGGGCCGTACTTTGCCCACCTCTGTTCTAAATCATATTTTTTCAGTATTCAGTGTAAATATGTAACTAAATGGAGATCAAGGCAGCATTGACTATATGAATCTACTTTTGAAAGTTTAAATATAGCCTAAAAATTAAATATTTAGAATTACTCTATTTTCCTTTCCTTAATTATCCTTTTTGTAAAGATATTAATGCACCTTTTTACTCTGCAATACATACTATCCTTCTAGGAAGTTCATATATATATTAATGTAATGGAAAAATGTACAATATGCTGGAAAATAATCCTAAACATAATTCATTGTTAATGTATATACCTTTATGTACAATATGAAGAGATACATTTTAAATTATTAAAATATATTTGAAATGTGTGCAATATTCATTTGAAGAGTTTTGTTTTATTACTGTAGTTAGCAAGCCATTTAGAAAATAAAAAATAAGCCAAGATGCTTCTATAAGTGATTTAAAGTACCACATAAAGGGTCACAACAGTATCTCAAAAATTATTACATGGATGATTCCAAGGGAGAGGGAAAGCGATACAAAGGGGAAGATCACTACATCAAATTAATTAAGATTATAAAAAGTTGCCAGGTAAGTAGAACAAATTTATATGACTGTAAAACAATAGCATTGTTTATGGCCCAAGCCTGTGAAGAACGGAGCACTTCCTGGAGCTGCTGAGAATCTGCAGCTTCCACTGACTAATGGGAATTAAGGGCACTCCAGATCTCACAGGATAGGGCCCCCAAAGCCATAGGGAAAAAACTGATTGGTTTACGTTGCTTTAAAGCTTTCAGATCAACTTTACATTAACCCAAAGGGAATCTGAACACAACAAACATGTATTGAAATGAATTTAGAAGTAAGCTTGTAGTCCCATCTCCTGTTTAGTTAAATATGTTTTATATGAGAAGCATATAAATTCAAGCTATGTGGTTTCCCTGGCGATCTTGAAGCTTTAAGTAAATACACTACAGCATTATTTTGTTTACCTGTCTCTCCTAATTAAGTTTTTAAAGTTTCCTCAGCACTCTATGTGGCTGCTTCAGTTTTGGCAGCAGTACTTGTGGCAAAGGCATTGAGAAGAACATACCTTTTTTTCCAAGTTGTCTAATCACAAATCAGTTATAATTCCTCTACCTTTGCAACATGGCAAGACATAGGGATGAGAAAAAACACGAAAGTAACGAAGCATGAGCCTTGTTAAATGTTGTGACAGTTTACACCTGGTATACATTCTACTATGCCCAACCACTGTAGGAACAATGTAGGTGCTCAATGTAATGGCAGTGGGAGATATAATTGTGAAAGACAAGCCAAAACATGCTGCAGACTTTAAAACACAGCTTGAACCTGAACTGCAAAAGTTTAATTGAAATCTGAACTTTTCCATACTTTGAGGGTGTTCAGATTCATCATTTTGATTCAGCACAAAGCCACAAAGTTCAGATGTGGAACCACTTCATCAGAGTTTGGGGGGTTTCAGATACAGGGCTTTGTTTTTAAAATGAGTTGGCATTTAAAGAATCCAAATAATTTTCTATTGGTAAAACAAAATATACATAATCTGCTGGCACTCACCATTTGTCATAAACAATATTCTACCAGTAAACAACATTGCTATCCCCCTAAATGCTCTCTGATTGCACCCTACTTGTCCAGGGAAGTTTAACCTATTGGCTGTCTATTAAAATACTTTGCTTTTCCCTAGACTGTTGGATATGAGTCTCCTCTCTCAAACCAATTTCAGAGGTTGCAATCATAGGACAACTATAAACCCAACATGAAACAATATGCAGTACTGTAACCGCTATATTCTGTTTATGGCATTCCTTAGTTGGAAAAATCAGTACTAGATTACAGACTGAGGGCATCAGAGTGGCTGTTTATTCACCCTCATTTTTTTTCCCATTCATTTGATCTGCAAATTTGTTTTTTGGTGCCTTGGCAAGGGATTTTCTTCTAAATATGTTTCCTTTGTGGTTTCTCTGTATGATATCAGGTATCAGTGATCCAGATTAAAATCTGGCACCACATGGAAAAGTATAGTTCTGCATATAAATACTGAAAGTTCCTTGGCCTAGTTGGCGATTACAATGCCATGGTTGCATTTCAAAAAACATCTGGAGGCAGGGCTAATAATAATCTTAAAGAAGTACTGTATCACTGAGACGATGACATGTATGAAATATGGATTTTAATATTAATTATAATTATATAGTTAATTAGCTCTGTGGATCATAGGCTTGAACCCCTGACATGGCAAATAGAAGATATTTTCTATGTGCCACATAAAACTAGTTTTCAGATTTGGAAAAGACGAGATTACTAACTACAAACTCTCAGTTAATTTGTGAAAGACATTTGCTTTTTACCTTTCAGTGACCTGGTTTACACTGAAATATTAAGTGATGGGTTACTGTTATCATATTTGACACAGCAATATATTGAGACTTTATGGAAATAACATGCCACTTTTATGGGAAATCAAATTAATATATAGAAAATTATTATATTTCACTATAACACTGTAGAAAGTATTCTGGACACTGACCTCTTGAAGTTAGAATGCTCACTTTGAGGAAATTCTGCTGTTAAGAGGCTATGAATGAAGTGTTCTGGTAACATTCTCCTATTTTAAATAAAAATGTTGATCATTGAACAAAGGTGGAAAATATCTATTTTATATTAATGACTGGGTGAAACACCTAATTCACATGTTGGAAAATCAATTAAAATTGAGCCTTCAGGGCATATCTAAGCAAAGTGTATCATACCGGGGTAATGGCACCATTATAGTTAAACACTACACTAATCTCAACCTTAACAGCTGTAAAATCCACAGGCGTACCCTGGTTGTTTTGAAAATTTCTATACCTTAACCAGGGCCGGCTCCAGGCACCAGCTTGGCAAGCAGGTGCTTGGGGCGGCCACTCCGGAGAGGGGCGGCAGGTCCAGCTATTCGGCGGCAATTTGGCGGACGGTCCCTCACTCCCGCTCGGAGCGAAGGACCTCCTGCCGAACTGGTGCCGCAGATCGCGATCGCGGCCTTTTTTTTTTTTTTTTTTTTTTTTGGCTGCTTGGGGCGGCCAAAACCCTGGAGCCGGCCCTGACCTTAACAGGAACAGGAGTCGGGTTGGTTGTGCAAATGTAGAGTCATTTGATCCAAGAGTTCCTCAGATAGAGCCCTTTCCCTGCTCCCCCCAGTAAGAATCTGCTTTTAATATGCAAATTGCTGGAATAATGCACATTCATAAGGCAATTGTCTCGAAACTGATATTCCACAACAGGGATTGTGGTGCAGATCATGGTGCACATTGGGAATGTTTGGTTAAGGGATTCCTGAGATACAGCAACCCTAAAATGAATATTTATAACAATTTCAGATTCTTATAACTATTTTGTTGTAGATCTAGGGGGAATCTAAGGTTCTGACCCTCTTGAAACATATAGCATGCATCACCCCTGAGCTCAGCTACTGAACAATACCAAGGACCAGTTTTGAAATATTTCAGTTCTATTGCTTTACTAGAAACATATCAAGACCCAGCTCAGAAATACAGCAAAATGATCACAGTACACAAGCCACATCGGGTTTAAGAAAGAATGACGATTGTACTGATAAGGAGAAAAAAAAAACAGATGTGTACAGCTGTTCCATCCTCCTGGTGTTGGACCAAACTAAGACTTAGAAAACTGGTAACAAGTGAGTTTTCCATTGCTAATGGACTGATTAAATACATTTATGAAAATATCAAAGACTGTGGAATCTTCTGCAAAGAAACAGTGCAGACAGAAGAACTTCAATCTGAGGATAAACATAGACATGTTCAAAGTTAGTCAAGACAGAGGGACCCTACAGAAGTATTAAAAAGATGGCATGCTCAGCTGTAGTGTAGATGTACCCTGGGTGACAAACAGCAGACCCCAGCAAAGGATGTTCTCAGTAGGTGACCATCAGCTGCAATTGATATATATCACCAATTTTAATTTTATATATATATTCATTAGATGGATGATATCACACATATGGATAAAATACTTCGTATTTACATAAATTGAAAGTCTGTTTTCTTGCTGTCATTGATATTGTTCCAGATTCCCACCTGGCTATTGTGTGTTTTTGTGTCTTATGATGTAAATATAGTTACACATACTTGCCACTTACATATTGCTTTACATTTCAAAACACTGGACAAATTTAATCCAACTAGACTTCAAAACACCTTAGAAAGTGCTAGCATTCCCATTTTACAGATGGAGAATCTGGGAGGTTGTGATATGCCCCAAACCCACCCACACATTGAGTCAGTAGCAGAGTTGGGATTATATTGCCATCATTCCTAGCTCTCAAATCCATGCTTTGTCCACTAGACCCTGTTTCCTCTATGGTTTGCCCAGATTTGTATTGGTCTGCAATATATCTATATGATGGATTTTATGAAAGTAGTTTGGGCGATGTTTTCTCATCATGAGATAAGTTATCCACAAAACCAGTGAAAAGTACAGGGTGTGCTAAGGAAATCTATATATAGATTATTTAGACTGTCTCAGAGGGAACATACATTTATTGAGATTTGAAGTCTTAACCCTAAAATGAACTAAATTATGTTCCAGCAGCACAGAGAGTTGCAAATGTCCTTAGCAGCAATAGTGCTGAAAGACATTGATTGTTTCTTGACACTGGCTAGCAGAAAGTTGCCTTCAGGCAAGATTAAAAATGTTCATAAAAATATAAATAACATCATTGCAAAATTTGAGCTTTGCTACTTGCATTTGAGTAGTTACAAAAAAAAAATACTTCTGGCCCTTAAATTGCAGCTTGCAAAGGCTCTATACTGAGTCATTTAGTTTCTGTAAGGAACAACCCTGTCGTAGCCTCCTTATTGGCATTTACTCACATGCCACCCACATTGAACTCCAAATCTGGATCCAAGGATTGCTGAGCTGTGAACACTGTATTTGTATAGTTCTGCCAGTAACCACCCATATAACCTCAGAAGAATCAAAGAAAAGTAAAGATATGCTGAAACATTCAGAAATAGTTTGAACACCATCTAATAAGAGGATGCTTGTAGATCTAAGACTTTAAACACATCTTAATCTTTCTTTGTTTAGTCTCTAAAATGAGAGAGGGGAGAGAAGGAGGGATACCTGTGTCAGCACTGGCTGTCTGTAGTGTTTGTGTTTAAAAAAAATAAAAACTTAACAATATGACCGTTTTGTCCCATAATGATGGAAAGGTATGTCTCAGCCAGTGTGCTACCTTCCATGATCAGAGGAAGGAGGCTGACCATGCCCACAAAGGGAAAACATGTAAGGAGGAGGAAGACTCTGAGCTCGTTATAATAATTAGCATATGTAGAGTGTTGTATGTTCCAAAGGTTGTACAGCCACTAACTATTAATACTTACAACACCCTTGTGCGGTAGGTAAGTACTTTACGACCATTTTACCAATGGGAAAATGGAGACAGTGATGAAGTGACTTGCCCAAGACCCTGTAGCAAGTAAGGGGCAGAGCCAGATTTAGAACTCAGACCATCCTCACTTCCAGCTTTGCTCATCTCTCCAACCCAGATAGCCTACATGTCCATCTTTTGTATGTCCCTCAGGATGAAGAGAAGAGTTTCTCGTTTGACAGATTAATGTGAACGACCTCTTGCAGTCCTAAGGTTAGACAAGAAATTTGCAGTTTGATGGGTTTGGTTGATAAAGTTTGTGACAGTTATATGTTATAAGGCCTCAATTATCCAAAGTGACCAGTGTTTTGAGGCCCCAAGTTAAGACATCTTAATGGAGCCTGATTTTCAGATGGCAAGACACAGCTCAGAATTATACCAAAGTGTCTCTGAAAATCAGGCCCTTTTCAGATGTGTCAAGGTGAGGCACCCAAAATCATTGGTGAAAATTTAGGCCATTTGGGTCTATCTAGCCATGTATGTGCAGAAGTCCCTAATTCACGGATACATACACAGCAGTGGGTAATCGAAGTATGTACATCATTGTACACATACACTGTAAGCAGACCCGATTACTGAAAATCAGGCCACTAACACCCAAGAGCTTAAAATTACTCTTCTGATACATCAAACATTGTTTACTTTGCTATGGGTGAAGTTGGTCTAGGACAAAACATGCCAATAAAAGGACATGCTACACATAAGAAAGTACCTCACTTGAGAGGTATGCGGTCTGATTTCTTTGGATTAGATGGTCACCATGGATGGGTATCTGAATTTAAATTATTGTTCCAGACAGAAGCAGAACTGACCCAGGCCCCAGCTGCTTAAAAGATCGGGGCAGCACAAAGTGGCTTAACAGCCTCCTTAGGAGCAGATCTATAGCACAGCTGAGGATCTTACCCCATATATTTTTTCAAAAACCAATAAAAATAAAATAATGGAGATATCCTATCTCCTAGAACTGGAAGGGACCTTGAAAGGTCATTGAGTCCAGCCCCCTGCTTTCACTAGCAGGACCAAGTACTGATTTTGCCCCAGATCCCTAAGTGGCCCCCCTCAAGGATTGAACTCACAACCCTGGGTTTAGCAGGCCAATGCTCGAGCTATCCCTCCCCCCCAATGTTCTGAACTCTTTCACTAATAACACCTTATATCATTGCAAAGACCTGGTTTATTTTACACCATTTCGCTGCTTGTATGTGTTTTCACATGGACAAATTAGTTTCAGTTGTATGTAATTCATTTCTAGTCAGTTTCACTCTCTGGCTCTTATGCACAAGTGCAAGGCTGTAATGCAGGGGCAGGCAAATTTTTTGCCTGAGGGCCGCATCGGGTTTCGTAAATTGGATGGAGGGCCGGTTAGGGGAGGAGGTCGTGGCCCAGCCCCCACCTCCTATCTGCCCTCCCCCGGGACTCCTGCCCCATCCAACCCCTCACCCCCGTTCCCTGACGGCCCCTCTGGGACCCCTGCCCCATCCACAAACCCCCGCTCCCTGTCCCCTGACTGCCCTCGGACCCTCGCCGCCCCATCCAACCACTCCTCTCATTCATGATGGCCCCCCCGGGACCCCTGCCCCTGACTGCCCCTGCCACCCCATCCAATCCCCCCTCCTTCCTGACTGCCCCCGGGGACCCCTGTCCTCATTCAACCCCGTTTCCCCCCCGACCACCATCCACACCCCCACCCCCTGACCACCACCCCAAACTCCCCTGCCCTCTATCTAACCCCCCCGCTCCCTGCCCCCTTACCGCGCTGCCTGGAGTGCTGGTGGCTGGCGGCGCTACAGCCGCGCTGCCCGGCTGCAGCTGGGCCACGCTGCCGCCACCACACAGCACAGAGCACTGGGTCAGGCCAGGCTCTGCAGCTGCGCTGCCCCAGGAGCTCACAGTCCTGCCGCCCAGAGCATTGCGCCAGCGGCGGAGCGATCGAGCTGAGGCTGCGGGCGAGGGGGAATAGCGGGGGAGGGGCCGGGGGCTAGCCTCCCGGGCCAGGAGCTCGGGGGCTGGGCAGGACAGTCCTTTGGGCCGGATGTGGCCCATGGGCCGTAGTTTGCCCACCTCTGCTGTAATGTTTGAGCTGCAAACCTTATATGGAAAGATTTATGTGTAGTAAACAAAATCCCCTGTTTCCATTGGAAATTATCAGTATGGAAATGTTAAAACTTGCATTTACATATCCTAAAAGTAGGTTCCAGTCTGACATCACAATGTCCCTTTAGACAAATAGCCTAAGCAAGCGTATGTTTTTCAGTGGGAGACTGGTGGTTACAATCAACTGTCTTCTTACTGTTCAAGAGATTTTTTTGGTTTGGTTAAAAGAAAACCCCATTATTATCTTTCTTAACAAACGTTTTTATATATACAAAAATTGCATGTAACTGACTCTGCAGGGAATTTAAATAAAAGTAGAACAAAGAATTCTAACAGAGAGTCTAAATAGTTTCTGATTCTCACTGTTGAGATGAGTTCCTGTCTGCATCCTGTAAAACTTGCCCATACCGGTATTGCCCTGGCCTCTTCTTTTGTCATTCAGTGTTGCACGCATTCTAAAGCAATATGCATTTCCTCACCTTTTGGGGGCGAAGCCAGACTTTGAGGCACCTGCTCCCCTACTTGGTGTAAACTTTGCTTGTGCCAATTAGAAACGAACACAAACAGGTTTTGGGCCCCGTCCCCTATGACACTTCTATGATGTCATAGTTGGTACTTTATGGGCTGCCTGCCATGTGCAGGCAGGGAGAGGAGAAAGAAAAACAAATCCTGTGTATCCTGTGTACACCCGTAACCGAGCCTGATCACCTCGAAGCCTCTCTCTCAGCTCACGTGTTTCAAACAGAGTTTCTACGTTTGCCGGTCGTTATGCGTTGGTTTGTATTTGTAAGTATCAGTTATTACTAATTGCTGCATCTTTGTTTATAAATATTGTTAGTAGATATTTTAGTCATTGTGTGTTTTAAGTTTCATTAACTCTATTAGCTAATCAAACGCTGCTCCCTTACCCCTTGTAATTATCCCCAATAAAACTTTAAATTGATTAATTTTAGTTGTGTGTGTGTGTGTCTGCAGTTTGCAGCGTGACCCATATTCTCCTTGCATCCCTTACCAATATAGTCTATTGCCACGTGCAGCCTGGTAAATAACAGGCCTGCATTTTCTTTCGCCCCTGCGTGCCCGTGGCAATCCACACTCACAATATAGATTAATAGATTCCAAGGACAGAAGGCACCATTGTTATCATCTAGTCTGACTGCCTGTATAACACAGGCCTTAGAACTTCCCCAAAATAATTCCTAGAGCAGATCTTTTAGAAAAAAATCCAATCTTGATTTAGAAGTGGTCAGTGAGGGAGACTCAACCACAACCCTTGATAAATTGCTCCAATGGTTAATTATCCTCACTCTTGTCAATTTACAACTTATTTTCTAGTCTGAATTTGTCTAGCTTCAACTTCTAGCCCTTGGACCATGTTAAAACTTTCTCTGCTAGACCGAAGAGCCCATTATTAAATATATGTTCCTCATGTAGCTACGTATACACTGTAGTCAAGTCATCCCTTAACCTCTTTGTTCAGCTAAATAGACTGAGCTCCTGAGTCTATCACTATAAGGCAGAGTTTCTAATCTTATAATCATTATCGTGGCTCTTCTCAGAATCCTCTCCAGTTGTTCAACATCATTTGGAATTGTGGACGCCAGAACAACTAGACACAGTATTCCAGCAGCAGTCACACTAGTGCCAAATACAGAGGTGAAGTAATCTCTCTACTCCTATTCGAGATACTCCTGCTTAGACATCCAGGGATTGCATTAGCCCTTTGGCCAGTGTCTCACTGGGAGCTCATGTTCAGCTGATTATCCACCCCACTCACAAATCTTTTTTCAAAGTCACTGCTTCCTACTGATTCCACCATCCTGTAAGTATGGCCTACATTCTTTGTTCCTAGATTTATAGATTTTCATTTAGCCATGATAAAACACATATTCTTTGCTTGTGCCCAGTTTATCAGCTGATCTAGATTGCTCTCTATTAGTGACTTGGGAGTGACTTAGTAACTTGGGAGAGCAGCCTGGAAATCTACATCTGATGTATTCTTTTTTTGTTATTAGAGGTCACTGTGTTTAAGATGAAAGTTCACATCTCATGATATTTCTTTTAAAAGAACTTACATGTGTCTGAAAACATGTTTTCCTGGTCTTGATTTTTTTCAATATACAATCTACCCATTCAAAACTGAAAGCCGGGATGTCATATTCAAACAAGCAGCTTAACACATATGCACATGCCTGTTTTGTCCTGCATTCTGAATGCTGCAAGTCAGGACTCAAATGCTACATTCTGATGGCATTTGAAGGGGGAATTCAGTTCACAATTCTCCAGTTGCTAGGATTACCGCAGCAAATACCTAAAGACAAATTCTAAGCCTGGAGCGCACACCAGGAGACTGAAGTCCTATATACTGCATAAGGTTTCCTAGAGTTTTCTGTGGTATTTCAAACATCTGACCATTGTCATCATAGATTTCTGTTTTATTACTACTACAAATAAATATCACTACTAGCATAACAGGTGCTGCTCTGCCTCTCTTTGATTTTTCTGTTCCTTTCCCACTTTGTGCCTTTTCTCCTCCCTTCTCTCCCGTTCTCTCTTCCTCCTCTTCTTTTTGCTACTGCCTTGTGAAAATCTCATTGCTGGGTAGTAAGGCTGTGACATGAGAGGTAGTTCCCCCATCCCCTTTAATTCTGTTCTCCAGCCTCCTCCTCCTGCTGCTGTCCAGTGAGCAGATCATTGTAGCAAAGGTAAGTCAAAAAAATACATTCAAAATTGTACTGGGGATTTCAGCTGCTCTGTTGCATTGTAAGCCCCCAATTTAGTAAAACACTTAAGCACATGCTTAACATTAAGCACCTTATTAAGTCCCACTGAAGTGAATGGGACTAGCATCTGCTTGAAGTTAAGTACATGCTCAAGTGGTTTGCTGAATCAGGGCCTTAACTCTCAATCCATGCATTTGAATCATTCCCCAGGCTATACTCTCCCTGCCCAATACTGGCCATCCTTTGAGCAGCACTCGCTGCCTGCAGGCTATTTTCTGCTGCCTCAACAGACGTTCTGCTGCTGGGGGCCTTTAACCTGCGAACCCCAGGTAATCCTGATCTGGGTCTAGTCCAGTGAGATGAGTCAAGGCCTTTGTTGCACTTAATTCTGGATTGATTTGCTTTCATGGGCCTTGAGTCAGAACCTTCTTTCCAAGCACAGTATTCCTCCTCTGGATGGTATGCTGACACTAGCTGTGTTACATTTCCAAGCCAGTGCCACTCACCCAGTAAATTGGTACAACCTAGCATTTTTAGAAGGAGAATATGATGATTTTCTATGGTGCTGGTTCTGCTGCACTGCATCATCTTGGTGAAGCAGCAGAACTAAAAATTATAGGAGTAGAGTTGATGGAAGACAGGGCACTTCAAAATGATACATTTTGAACTTAGCTGGTGTGAAATTTACTTACCTTCCACATATTCAGAAAAATACTTGTTTTGATTGCCTATTTTATTGATTTGTAAAGACCATGGTATATGAATTACATTGTAAAGTGTTTGTTGGAATACCATGTATCTCTTTGGGATTGTGTGCAATATTTTGCATGAAGTTTACAGAGTTTGTATTATTCTAATAGAAAACTGGCAAATAGCATTAGCAATGTGGCACACAAGTGATGACTATATCATTTTAAATGTTGGAAGCCTTTATTTGTGTGTATCTCTTTTTAAAGAGAAGAGTAGATGTTTCATTTATTGTGCACTTCCTGCCTCTGCGTTTTAGTTTTTCTTCGGCCAGATCCACAGATGTTATAAATCAGCATAGCTCCACTATCTCTGTAGTTTCAAAGTATAACTAAAAATGCCATTGAATTCAATGGTGATACACCAGTTTACACCAGCTGAGGAGCTAGCCCATTATTTTATATTCAAATAGTAATAACAGTACAATTGTAAAATACTTGTTTTGTTTTATCATTTCTATGAGATTGCCAGCTAATTTCTCCATATAATGCAAGTCTTATTAAAACAACATTTTATGTTCTTCGTGTTTAGCTTATCCTGCCATCGCTGCCCCGGCACAGGAACAGAAAATCTGGTGACTAGATGTCACATATATTAGTAGTGAAAACACTCCTAAGAGCACTCTAACTGAACACTAGGTGTCATTGTTGTTCCACAGCAACAGCATATTAATCATATTCATCTGGCTGCAAATGAAGAACCCAGTCCTGTAAACAATACTGTTAATTGTTCTGAGATTTTTTCCCCTCCAGCAAAGTATATGTTAAAAATTAAGATCTTTACCATAAAAAACGATGAAAATTAAGTTTAAGGAACATGTTAGCTGTGACTAACTGGCCAGAATACCCTTGGATTAATCTAATATGGTACCTATGATGTAAAGTAAACATAGCTCTTGGTGGGACAGAAAGCACTATTAAAGAACTATTACTGAAAGTGACAAGGGAAGAAGACAAAGATCTGTATCATGGCTCAGCAAACTTCTGTGAGACACTCCTCTGCAGAGTAATTTAGTCTTCAACATTTTAAGTGAAAGGATTGAGTACTTAAAATACTTTACAGCTTCCCCACGTCATAAAATAACTGAAAGTAGCAGTAGCAACTATTTTTTCTCAGGCTTTATGTTAAACATTTCCTAATTTGCATGATATAATAATATTTGTAATGTAGTTAGAGAGTTCCATTTGAGGTCAAAATATGGTAGCAATAGAGAAGCAAACACTTGGCAGTAATCCCAGATTTAAGCTTTGCAAGAAACTGAAGGTTTTTGATCAACAGAAACTCAAGAAACTTCATTTTAAGCTTTTTTGGAAAACAGCTTTTTAAAAACTTAACTAGTTATTTTAATAAGGTTTGATATTTAAAAAAAAATCTTTACTCTGAACTATAGTTCATTTTCTGAAATGGAAATTCTGAAAATGGTGCTTGAGTTTGAAAACAAAAGCAATACGAATTGAGGGTGAAATCTTCTCATGTGATGAGTGTCAGAAATGACATGTTGGCCCAAATGCTTTACTGATGTAAACTGGTGCAAAGCCATTGACTTCAGCTGGGCTGCATTAATTGGGCCAGTAGAGAATGTGGCCCCTTGTCTGAGTTTCAGTGTAGAAGTAGTCCTTTACAAGATGATTTATGCTCCAAGGGCCTGCTGCAAAGCCTACTAAAGTGTATGGGAATCTTTCTGTTGACTTCAGTTGGCTCTGAAATAGGCCACACATAGGTTTTCCATTGGATGTGCCCCACACACCTCTGTTGGGGCCAAAGCATCTGAAAAAGGCAGTGGGCTTTGACTTAAAAGGAGCATTTTTATCTCAACAAATTCTATTTCAAAGTCCTACTAGTTCGAATCTGGCTGAAATGAGGTCATGTCCAGTATAAAAAATATTCTACCCTTTAGGTGGGATAACTGATGCACAACGGCTACCCTAGATGTACGGGCACCATGAGGACCACAGATAGGCACATTGGGTCAGGCCTTCACCCTCTCTCTCTCTGTGTCCCCTTTGCGCTGGGTAAAAGGGCCGAAGCAGATTAAAAGGCTCTAAAATACCCATTTCTGACCAGTGGAGAATTCCTTGTGTGCAGGCACCCTGGAGACACTATATGGCTGCTTTCTGGATCCCCTTAAAAGCCCTGGTGTATGGGACATGGCAGGGAGGGGTAGGTGGCTCTATGGGTGGGCGGAGTTATTGGGGAGGGGGCCAAAGCACACAGCACTGCAGAGATATTCCAGGCATCTGTGGCCCACACGGCAGCACAGAGTCTGCCATAGCTTCCCTTAGGCTGTCTTAATTATGGTGGGGGATGGTCCCAACCCCCTGGAAGAGCCTAGGATCAGAAAAGTGCAAAGATGGCTTAAAGCCATCCCTTTTCCTGGGCCTGCAAGAGTTGCAGCCCAGAATCTCACCCACTGTTTTATTACCACACTTCCCTGCCAATAGAAAGCTCACACAGCAATCATCAGCAGTGCAGTATATGTTGTGGATAATAACTCAACATGTATCCCTCCCCCCCCCCCCCCCCCCACCAGCAACAGGAGACCATCTGAAGCCAACTCCAATCTCCAAGCCAAACCACAGGAATCAGACCCAAGTCCCTCGTTCCATGACATATCTGTGTCATAAATACTCACCTGCCATTATCTGCTATCCTAGACATATAAAGTACACTGTTGTATTATTTAGACAAAAACAGTCTCAGCCCCCTGCACTCCCAACTTCACTGGGACTATTCATATGAATAAGGCAAGCAGGATTCAGTCTCAAGTCATTTTTCAGGTTGAAAGTGCCTGATCAATAGTTATTAAATAAGCAACATATATTATCTATTTTTCATTGGAGAACCATGCTCCCCAAGATCTTAATTATCCTACTGTCTTCCTTCCCTGCCTCAGTCCCATGTCCCTGTCCATCATGGCCTATTGTCATGTTGTATTGTCCTGGATTTAATTGATTGTAAACTCCTCATGGAACAGACTTTTATTTTGCTTTCAATCATATATTAACTGCAATGACACTACTCCAGTATATTACACTGTTTACATCTGTGTAAGCGAGACCAAAATCCCCGCCCCGTGTTTCTATTTGACTGAAAAGCACCATGCACAGCTATAGAAGTATATAAAAAATAATAAAAGATAGCAATTTTTGCCCAAACAGAAGAAAAAAAATCCATATCTATATAGAATCGGAGAACTGTAGAGCTGGAAGGGCCCTCAAGAGGGCATCTCATCCAGCCCCCTGTGTTGATGTATAAAGCATAGTGTGTATTGTTATCTTCAGACAAAAAAGCCAAGAATGACTGGTAGCATTTGTCAATGTTGATACCAAGTTTAATTCTATAAGGTAACTTTTCTAAACTTAATTAATTCATGAACATTTTATGTCCAAAATAGTATTAACTAGTTACATCATCACTAAGTTATGAAGAAGCAAAAACACAATTTAGATCTGAGAGAGCCATATATTATTGTTTGTATTGCAGTTGTGCACAGAGGCCTAAACTGAGATCAGGGCTCCTTCAGAGAGACCTTGTACAAACACTTAATAAGAGAGTTTCCCTTCCTTGAAGAGCTTACAGTCTAAATAGACAAGTGGTGGAAGGAGAAAGATAGGCACAAAGAGGTAAAGTGCTCTGTCTAAGGCCATTCAGAAAATCAGTAGAAGGGTCATGAATAGAAGCCACATTTTGTAAGTCTCAGTCCACTAACCTATGCACTGGGCCATGCTTCCTCTCATAGAGGATGAGTTTAATCTCAGACTAACTGTAAATTCTTTGATTCCAGTAGAATTATACCTGATTTGCCCTGGTGTAAAAACTGAAGTTACACCTGATTTGCTTTGATCTCAAGTGAGATCAGAAATAGGTCTATTGTTTTTTGGGGGAAAGAATTCTGTGGCAATTATTATGGAAGAAGCTGGCAGAAACCCTTAGATTTAGGCTGCCTAATACTTTTCATTATAAAAGATTCTTTTGACCTTTAGTGAGTAGTACTAACACCTCCATTCTTTGACCATGCCTTTGCAAGTCAACTGGGACAAAGCCCTGGGGCCAGACAAGGTGTTTTCTTTTTCCCAAGGTGTTCAGTTCAGGTTTGACTGAGCTACAAATTTCTGAAAATCATCGTTTCCATTCTGTCGCTTGGATCAGCAACAAAATATTGGCAGCCTGCCAATATAATAACATCATGAACATTTTAACCTAAGTTTGTGTGTACCCAGCACTCGAATATTGCAGTGATGAGAGTCCTAGAAGAGACTATGAAATAAAGACTAAAGTGTTCACTGCATGGTGTGCAGTAAATAAGTTAGGGACCACTAATGTAATGATGATGATAAAAAATATTGAACAATCTAATTCCCTGAGCACCTTCCATCCTCTGCACTGTATGAGGCAGGGATCCTCTAAAACAATATGTTATGTGAGCATGTAATTAAAGACTGTATCATAATGCATATACACAAGGACGAAGAATTAAGATTGCATGGCATCCTAAATTCTGACATTTCTTAACTACCGAGTGCTTGATTTTGCAACATAAACAACATTGTTTTAACATCTTTTTTTAATGTAACAGGGATATAAACTTTCCTGGAGTTGCACCTGCTTACACTTGGACTAAATGTTGCCCATAGCATGTAGTATAAAGTCTTTTCATCATTTTTAAAAGAAAAGGCTTTGAAATAGCTGAAATATTTGAGTCTGAAACTCTGTTACTGAGCATGCACAACAGTTACTTCTGATATGATTTTTTTCTGCAGTCATGATAAGACCCTATTTATTCAAACTGCACTTAGCATAGTATCATCACAACACTCTCGTGGTGTTCACAATGCAGTCAGTTGAGATGACATAACGATGTCAAAATGAAATGCTGTCAGAGTAAATCGATAGAGATGACATAACGATGTCAAAAAATGAAAGAAATCAGATCAATGTGTGCTCTGCTACCACTCGAAAAATGGTAAGAGAAAAGGGTGCCACAGTTTTGGCCAATGTTTGTTATGACAGAAATGCTCAAACAATGTAAAAAGGAAACTGGCACATGGCAGTCAAATAGCTTTGTATCCAATGGATTTCTCAAGATTGTCCATTAATTTCCCTGCATGGAGATCTTTAGGCACAGAATGTGGGTTGTTGCTTTTTAATCTGTTCACATTTTTAAGAATCATGTCTTTGTTTCTTTTTCAATATTTAATTTGAAGGCCCATTATTCATTTAAGTAGATTATCACCTTTCTTTCAAAACTATGAGAAGGAAAACACTCCTCATTCAGTTATATTCTATGGACACCAGCACGGGAAGTGTCTTTCATAGGGATATACTAGTAAACAATTCTGAAGGAAAGGAATCCATAGGCATTGTGGATGTGATCAGTCTATGTCTACATACATCTATTTTTCTACTTAATAATGTTCGTAAATCCTTAGAAAAGCTGACACTCTTTGAGGAAAAATCTTGGTATTGCAAGTGTTCATTTATAGATTACACCACAATGCAGGAATTCATGTATTATCTGAAGTTTTGCAAGAGAATGTTGATGAGGTGCTTTATAAATGTACAGGCCCCACTCCTTCAAACCCATATGCACATGAGTAGTCCGAGTGAATTCAGGGGAACCATGCCCAAACATAAAATCACCCTTGTACATAAACATTTGCAGGAAGCTGTTACAAAGGAGATACTAGAAAGGAAAATGGTTAGTAACTCAGAAAAAATGCAGCTCTCAGGTTTTAATACTCTGCACTTATACAAGCACTTTACAGACATTTTTAGTTATAAAGTAGGTCAGCATCATTACCCCTATATTAGTATGGGAGAATGAGGCCCAATTATTATATCAACCTACTAAATAATGTTTGTAAATTGCTAGATAAATGCAAAGTATTTTAAGGCCAGGCAGTAGCAGAGATGGAAATGCATGTAACAGATGTAACAGGTGCCCTACATTTTTAAGGCTAGAACTATTGCCAGCATTTAGTCTAACCTCCCGCATAACACAGGCCATAGAATTTTGCCCAGAGATTCCTACATCTAGCTTAACAACTGGGAGTTGAACTAGTGAAAATCATTTATGACTGGGATTTTCAAAAAGGTTCAGCACTAGCCTAACTTTGCTTCTATTGAAATCTATGCTAAGCCCCCACTGACTTCAACAGGAGCAGATTAGGGTTAATGTTGGATGCTTTTGAAAATCCCACCCTACAAAGACATCCAGTCTTGATCTGAAGTCCCCAAGTGATAGAGAATTTATCATGTTCCTTGGTAAGTTGTCCTAATGATTAATTATTCTCACTGTTAAAAATTTGTATCTTTTTTCTAGTTCAAACTCTCTGATTTCAGCTTCCAACCATTGGCTAGATAGGACTTCATAGCTTCTTGTCCTGGGATTAATCCATTAGTCCATATGGCTTTGGGGGAAAGACATGGCCTGTTTTTTTTTTTTATTTGTTGATATGACCCTTGAAGAATGAAAAGATATAACCCACAGTTATAGAAAGCTCCTCTCTTCATTTAAGGATGCAACTGAAAGTTTATACAGCACAGAACTGCCTTGCCATGTTGATGCTCTATACTTCTAGTGGATCATGTATAGCTACAATTATGAACAGAAATACCATGTTACAGGAGAGATAATGGGGTCATTCATCTTGACAAGCCAAGTTTGGTAGCTATCCTACACGGCAGCCAGTGCCACTATAAATGTTTTGCTTTATTCAGTCTGTATCCTTGGTATGAGTAGTAGTCTGGGTATGTACTTATACAACTTCCTTGGTTCCTTCCTAAGAAGTGATCAATATCTTTCTCTTGCTTTTTCTAGGATTGGAAAGAGGTCAAACTTCTGTTTGGGTTCTGCTTTCAAGTATTTTCTATATTTTCAGGATTTGCACTGAGTTTCCTCTCAACACTCTAAGAGTTTTACCAGATGGATACAGCAGATAGAAAAGGGAATATATTAGTAAGCTTCCTCTAAAGATGTCAATTTGTATCCTTTATCGAATATCTCTATGCACATGCTAAAAATATTGGAAATTTTTATAAAGCACCATGGTCCTAGCAGATATACTGTGTACCTTTCAAAATGACCATATCTTCTGAACATGAGAGGAAACAATACTCTGTTTTATCATGTGACAGTTTTCAAAAATGATCAATTTATAGGAAAACAGAACTTAATTTTATGGCTGGGATCTTCAAAGGAGACTAAGGGTGTTAAGCACCCAAATTTGCCTAAAATCCCAGCCTATGAGACAATTTTTCAGAAGTGCCTAATTGACTTAGGAACCTAAGTCCCATTTTCAAAAGAGACTTAGGTCCAGATTTTTAAAGGTATTTAGGCATTGCTGCACTCAGTGTTGCAAGTCTAATTGATTTAGGAGCCTACATCTCATTTCAAAAGGGATTAAGGCACTTAAAGGCCAAAATCTCCATTGACAATCAATGAGATTTAGGTTCCTAAGTGCCTAAATCACTTTTTAAAATAAGACTTAGGTATTGAAATGTAGAACACAGTGATGCCTTAATACCTTTAAAAATATAGGCCTTAGGCACTTAGGGTACGTCCAGACTACCCACCGAATCGGCGGGTAGTAATCGATCTATCGGAGATCGATATATCACGTCTCATCTAGACGCGCTATATTGATCCCCGAACACTCTCCTGTCGACTCCGGAACTCCACCAGGGCGAGCGGCGGTAGCAGAGTCAACGGGGGAGCCACGGCCGTCGATCCCGCGCCGTGAGGACCAGAGGTAAGTCAAAATAAGATACGTTGACTTCAGCTACGCTATTCCCATAGCTGAAGTTGCGTATCTTACATCGACCCCCCCCCCCCAGTGTAGACCAGCCCTTAGCAGCATATAGTTCAGTGAAAGTCAATGGAATGGTGTCACAGCTCAGGGCAACTGCACCTGTATTCCCTTTCGTGGTCCAGCAAGGGCACCCATTCTAGGCTCCCAAATCCTCAGCCATCACTTCTCTTGGGCGGATACCCATGTCTCTCTCCCTCCTGACCAGGGTATTTCCAGGTGGCACAGCTCTCGGCTTACATTGTGAATTCCCCAGCAAAGTCTGTTGTACTGAAGAACTTATGACAACAGTTAAACTAAATTAGAAGATTGTGATTCGGCCCCAGCATCCAGTATCTATCACCTCGGAAAATAAAATCCCTCAGACCCCACCCCATACCCCAGGTAAGTAAAATTTAACCCACGCATAAGGTGCAAACAAAGTGTTATTTATTTGGGGAAAGTGAACACAGTTAAGGGGGAGAAACAATAAACAGAGCAAAACAGCAGAGTTGTTGGAACCAGTTGGGTCTGAAGCCCAGCTCCCAAATAACCCTTAGCAAACTATGGGTACCCCTAATTAGAGTCCTTTTTATCCTTGCAGGGTGATGGTGTGACTGGCAAGTGGACAGCAGACAGCTGACTGGGAACCTAGTCCCTACAGCGGCTATTGGGGTCCGGACCTTCCACTGCCTCAAGATGGAGTTCGCAGCAGGAACATGGAACCTGGCTGAGATGGAGCAAATGGTATGGCTCAGCACACACTCAGGATCCTCCTGGATAGTTTGCAGGTAAGTGATGCCGATGATGTTGACTCTCGAAGTGCACACAAAGTGATGGGTTCACGGGCTGCCTCTATGGCAGACAGCCATCGTTGCTGGACACAGTGTCCTTATATATATATAACCTCTATGGTGTGAAAGTTCTGTAGAGAAGGGCTATTGTTTAGCCCTATTCAATATGGTGATGCCAACAAGATTGTGTCCAAAACCATAAATGTGCATAAGCAGCACACAAACATCATTACATTAACCTGTTATAACATAGGGATTCACATAACATAACAAAAACCTGAAAAATAAGCCTACAAATCAAGCTGCCTATGCAGGTCTTCTTTACTTTTCTCCTCAGAAAGTTAACAGTGTAATTGCCAAGTTAACTTACCAGCCGTTCTTTATAAACAAGCACATTTATTCTTAAGGTAAAAGCATTACAGAGAAAACATAGTAAAAATAATAAAAGGAACCTACATGCATGCTAATAAGCTTACCAGCGATCACCCCCATTCCAACAAGGGCTCTGTCCAGTGAGCAGACCTTCAGATCCCACCCATGGGTTTTCCTGTGATCACCAGTTCATAACAGCTGTTAGCTCAAAACAAGCCCCCAGACTGGGCCAAGTCCTTCCAACCCTTCCCAGGAAGGATGAGGGCCCTATTGAAGGTCCTATCCAGTTGTTGGATCAGAAAGAAGGCCCTGGGTCAATTTAAACTCGAGCTATTTAACCAAAAATCTTTTCTTTGTCGGTTGGTCCATGGAAAATCCAGTCTGAACCAGTATATGCGAATCTCTCCCTAAATGCAGGTAGCTCTCTGGAGGTATTACAACCTGAGTGAATTTGCCTAACCACCCGCCACTGTTCTTATTTCCTGGAGAGCTATGGTCACCCTCCCCCACGGAATTACACCCAATCCCTGGCCCTTAATTCAGTAAGGTTTAATGTAATTCAATAAAGTATGTCCAAGATATTGCAGGAAATCACCATATCTGTCACAAATGTGACTTAGGCTCCCTAGTACTGAAGACACTTTTGAAAATGGCACTTAAATTCCTAAGTCATATAGGTGCTTTAGAAAATGTTACCGCCTGTCACTAATGGATGAAGAATAGAAAGCAGCATTATTGATTTAAGATGAGAGAGTATTTTTCTCTATACCAGGTCTACTATTTTTCCCGGGGTAGAAAGCGTGCCATAGACATGTACATTTCATTTCAAAGATAGATATTAGAGCTGATCAAAACTGTTTATGAACATTTTCAAAAATATTTTGTAAAAGAATTCAGCAATGTTTTAGTTGGGTTGGGGTTTTTTGACCATCTTATACAGACTTGTTGAAATTTTTCAAAAATTCAAAATTGTGGCAAAATAATGTAATTTGCATTGGATCTCTGTCCATTAGGTTTTCACATTCACAAATGCCAAATCTATATCAAAAAGTATTAACAACACTGTAAAATAACTAGTCAGGTCATGCTTATCAGTAAAAAACAGATAATACGGAAATATTTTGGACAGCCTTTAAAATAAAGTTTTGATTAAAAAAATTGAGTTCCCTTTTGTTTATTTCCTGTATAATCCAGACTTACACTGTAAGCAAATACTCCAAGTTCCTTTATATATGTATATGGTTAAAAAGGGAATGAGTCTATTGCTGTGTCAAACATGCCTCGCTGGAAAAGCTATTGACTTTTCTATTCTAATGCTTTAATTTCCATCTACTCTTGCACATTGGAATACACCAGGTGGGTACTGTGTTGCAACTGATTAGACTGTGTTGCACAGCAGGAAAACCTCTTATCTCCAAACTGGTTGCCTGGTTGAGAAGGGGGGGGGGGGGGGAAGTAGTAAACACAGCTGTAGAAGAAGTATTTTGTGTTTCCATGCTGTTTGTTTTAATACTAAAATGACAAAATCATGGAAGTCTGGAAAAAAATGCCAAATTGCAAAACAAACCATAAATCTGTATACAAGCCTATAAAATAGGTTATTATATTGGCATATGACTCAGGTATTTTTTCTAACAATCCAAGTGATTTATACACATTTCTTTTCCACTTCATATTCAGTTTTGTTATATATAAAATGTAATAGCTTTGGGGAGATGAATTTAACAATTTAAAGTGATCTAGGGGTTATAGTGTTATTAGAGACTGCTCAAATTTCATTCTTGCCATTTTTATGCTAAATTGGGACCTTTGGTTTGAATATTTGTCAGCCTATTATTTTCTTTTTAACTCACTACAAGGGTTTTGTTTTAAAAAAAATCTGGAATATTTATAGATCTGTGCAAAGAATAGAGGTTTTGTAAATATAACTGCCAAAACTTCATTTGAAGAAAATGAAATCTGAACTTTGAAGGGAGTATATGCCTCTTTTTTTTCCAATTTGCAAAGGAGTAGAGTAATGCAATCCCTTTTATTTTCTATTCAAATGAGCCTGAAGTGTTTTCATCTGTGGTGTGTAAAGTTTGTTTTGCAGACAATGAATTTAAGTATACGCTGTAAATTTGCGTAGATACTTATGCTTAGGCAGGATAAATAAGCACTGTTATCATGTCATAATTGTAAAAACAAGATGTGCAGGAATCTGTGACCATCACTCTTTTTTTAACACTCCATTGGTTTGTGAAATCATGCTGGGAAAAGATTAAATGTTAAATATTTAACATGAACGGCTCTCCTTCATCTCTATCCTGAGCCTCTCAATATTAGCAAGTGTTTTACCAACGGAAGCAGTGTTCTTCCCTATCTTTCCTCAATTCAAACCCTGCCCCTGGGATCCTGAAAATATTTCCCCTATTAATTTTGCCCTTTTTTGTTTTGAATGGAGGTGGAATTAATTCAGTGTTTTGGTTTATTAACAACAGCAACACCAGTTAATGTTGCACTCATTGGGTAAAATCCTGGCCCCAGCAAAGCCAATGGGAGTTTTATCGTAAACTTCAGTGGGGCAAGGATTTCACCTATTACGCCAAAACATGTCTAAGAACAATGGACCTGATCCAGTTTCTATTAAAGCCACTGGAAACACTCCCATTGCCTCCTAGCTGGTGCTAACACAGAGCATTGGCTCCACTTCTCAGCCATATTGTTGCTGCTGCTTGGGCATGGGTGCAAGAGAAGGCTCCTTGTGCTCCCCTCAACCCTTTGGTATGCACAAACTGCCCTATGTTTGTGAATATGTAAATTATACTACTTAGCATTGTATCATGGTTTTCAAGTTCAAGGTATTTGCAACCATTGGGCCAGATTTACATTGTCAGAACCCAGGCCGCAGACCACATTGGTGGTATGTTCATCGGGAGCAGAGGTGCAGCAGCAAAAGTCATCTATAACCTTCTCTTTGCCAGAGGACCGAAAGCTCCCCAGTGCAGGCAGGGAGGAGCTTAGCAGCTGTTGCTGATGCTGCAGAGGTGGAACATGAGAAGAATGGCAAAGGCTGCAGGGGTGGAGCACAGGAAAGAAATAGGAATGATCAGAACACTTGAAAGATGACTGCTTTGGCCCTCAAGTGAGAGCATGTACGCACCCTTTTATAAACACCAATGGTGGCTGCAACCGTGCCCCAGTGGATCACAACTGAGGATGGAAAATTCAGGATGAACTGCTGAGAAGTAGGGCAGATACACCCCAAGGCTGGTGGCTAATCCCCTATAGGATATGCCAGACCAGCAACAAAAGTAAACTTCTGTTTCACCACACTGGCTAACAAGAAGTCAGAAAAGCAGTTTCCTTAGGCATTCCAGTTCTTATGTCACCACCAAAAACACTGGATTTAAAGGTGAGTGGTTCTTTACAACCAGTCACATCAAATAAAAGGTTCTCCTGATCCCAAAGGACCAGTCACACACCAGGTCAATATTTTACTCAGATCTTACCCAAAAATCACGCAGATGCCAATCCTTTAGTATCTAAAATCTAAAGGTTTATTCATAAAAAGAAAGAAAGAAAGAAAGAAAGAAAGAAAGAAAGAAAGAAAGAAAGAAAGAAAGAAAGAAAGAAAGAAAGAAAGAAAGAAAAGTGAGAGTTAAAATTGGCTAAAGGAATCAAATACATACAGTAATTGCAAAGTTCTTGGTTCAGGCTTGTAGCAGTGATGGAATAAACTGCTGGCTTGATAAGTCTCTGGTTGCTTCCAAATCATTGGAAGGACTTCAGTCCCTTGTTTAGAATAATCTCATTAGTATAAGTCCATAGTCCAGAAGCTTGGGCAAGAAAGAGGCTGGAACAGGATAGAGGCAAAATGGAGGGGTTTCCGGGGCCATTTATATCCTCTGCCATGTGGAGGGAAACCCATTGTTTCAAACAAAAACCTCAGCCCAGCTAGTGGAGAATCACAGGTGACCAGACAGTATTTGGAGTCACATGGGCAAGTCACATGTTCATGCCCAATTCATACCTATATTCCACACAGCACGTTTACAGGACAGTCCACTCAGTGTAGATGGGTGTCTCGCATGGTCCATTGTGAGTTAAGTGTCCTTTTGGTGGGCCACTTAATTTCAATAGTCCCTCCAAGATGTGCTGGCTAGCTACCTTGTGGGTGTTACCCCAGGAGCAAACATTTGAAATCCAAGTATAGAGCCAATACTTATAACTTCAAATACAAAAATGATACATGCATACAGATAGCATAATCATAACCAGCAAATCATAACCTTTTCATAGACACCTCATTTGACCACCTTTGTACAAGATTTGCTGCAAATATATAAGTGGTTGCAACAATTATCTATACGGTCATATTTTAATCAGACAACATCACAGTGGCGTTCGTAAGAACCCAGGACTCTGTTCCATCAGCACATTTTAACCACGGGTGGAAAAAAGCCCCTCCTTTTATTTCTGAACCAGCTAAGCTGCCATCTCTGGATCCAGAAAGCCCACAGAAAGATTCTGAGATCCTAGCAAAGTTTCCAGGATCTTCTGGTTGGGCTCCCTGTCCCATTGGTCTGCCCAGTTCATGAACTCCGAATTTATCTCTGCATTTTCCTCATCCCATCAATGCATGGCACGATGTACTTGCCAGAATCACCAGAGAATTCCATTCAACTCATCATGAAAGGAGTAAAGTTTCCACCCTGAGCCAGACCCAACTTTTTTGCCTCAGTTTATTATATATGACTTTCTATCCCTTTATCTTCTCATGGCATTGCTTGCTGCTCAGAGTGATGCCCAGTCACTCAGACACCCAGTCATACCCTAAAATATTGAAAATGACCTAGTTCAACTGGGCCTGGATCTCCTCCCCCCAAGTGAATACCATTGTCTGAACAGTAGCCTCAGGCCAGCTGGCACCATGCTTGTAAACTGGCTTTCTGTGTGACATATTGATAGAATCAGAGTACTGTACAGAAATAGAAGAAGGTGTTCTCTGTGAAAACAGTGTGCAATTGCTCCAGTATGCAGTGTAGTGTGCAGAGCTATTTGTATAGGTAAGTGGCTTTGTCCAGCATGTCCCCTGTGCGACGGAGTGCAGAAAGTAGTCCAGACAGTCCACCCAAGCAGTGACCAGTGTAGTGTGGGATGGCAGTGGGACGACTATGTGCATCACTGGGACTCTGATGCCTGTGGTTTTCAATGACAGTGGTATTGTGATGGTGGAGGACTAGCACAGGGCAGGCTCTGAACCAAGTCTAATCCAAATGGTGATTGATCCACCTGTGTACCATTGAGAGCACTTCTGTGTGTGGAGTGTTACAGGCATGGAGCCTGGTAGTTAGCACCTCAAATTCCTCTAGTGTCAACAAGGCCAATGTGAGCACGGCTGGCTTCAGATTCTGGTGGCTCTCAGTAAGATGGAACTGGACATGCTGCTCTCCTCAGAGGGCAAGGGAGTCCAGGATCTCCAGACAGGATCACATGTAAGCATGGGGCATGTCTGGGACCAAGACATGGGCAGTGGGGCTTAATGGTCGGAGCCATGGGGGAAGCCAGGCCTGGAGGTTAGAGCAGAGTCAAAGATCAGGACCATGGCATGCCTCTGGGTGCAGTCAAACACAGAGACAGGGGTCAGAGCCAGGGATCAGAAGCCGAATGCCAAAGCCAATGGGTGAGCCAGAAACATGGTCGGGAAGTGGAGCCGGGGCAGAGCCAGGGGCAGCTCCAGCCTCTTCCCAGTGGGCGGGGGATGGACTGAGGTGGGCTAGACAGAAAATTGGAGGGTCTGCATCCCCCTCTCAATGGCCCCGCCCCCTGCTCCTCCTCAGGAAAGTGCTGGACCTACCTCCTCCTCTTCCCCCCCCCCCCCACCCAAGGCCCTGTCCCCTTGCCAGATCGGAGGCTGGAAGCTGGAGCCAGCCAATGAGGAGTGGCTGCTGCACTGGCTAGTGCCATGGTGCAGGAAGCCACAACGCTCCCTCATCTCCTCCTCCTGCTACTGCTGGTGCCCAGGGCCCCAGGGCTGTGGCTGCTTCTCAGCTCCCTGCTGCCCTGCAACCGTTTGCAGCCAGGAACAGCCACCCCAGCAGCCGGAGGGGCAGGGGCAGGGGCAGAGCAGAGCAGGTCAGTCCAGGCCACCGTGGGGAGCCCTGAACCCTCCACCTGTCCTGGGCGGTGTGCCACAGTGGGCAGGGACATGGGTCAGAGTCTTCTGTCAGAGCCCCCAGCCTCCCACCCAGGCTTACTCCTGCGCTTCTGCTGGCAGTGGCACTGCCTTCAGAGCGGTGCACCTGGCCAGCAGCTGCCGCTTTCTCCACTCTGCCTTCAGAGCTGGGTGGAAGGAAAGCAGTGGCGGCTATGGAGAGGCTAAGGAAATTTTTGGGGTGGCTATAGCCCCTGCAAGCTCCCCATAGCACCACCCCGGTCAGAGCCTGGGTGTCAAAGATGATGAAGGGCACAGGCTGAAGCATGCACAACAGCAAGCGGGGGAGGTGCATAGGCAGACGCAGGTAGCAGGACAGGCAAATGTGTTGAGCAGCCAGTGAGCTCTGGCTGTTGCTGGATCAAGTAGTAGCTAGCTCCACCCCTCCACCTATCAGGAAGTGCAGTTGCTCAGGCAGCCCCTGCTAAGATCAGCTCTGTCCATTGTGTTGCTAAGAAGCTGACCCTGCTTCAGCTGGGTCCCTGAGAGGGCATGGCCACTGTAATGAACTTGCCCAAAGCTGGAATCGCCAAGGGGCATGCTTGGGTGTGTACTCAGATTTAAATAGGGAGGTGATGTCTTGGGATGACGACCATGGAGCAGAAGTGCCGGAACCTCGGTAGAAGTGGGGTCGGGCATGAGGCCCGGCCCCTTTATGTGGCCCCACCCTCAGCTCCTCCTCTCTCCCCTAAGGCCCTTCCCCTAGCCAGGCTGGAAGCCAGAGCTGGACAGTGGTAAGAGCCACCCAGGGAGCCCAGGCCACTGTGGGGAGCCCCAGACCCTCCACTTGCCCTCGGCAGGGCGCTGGGGGTCCAAGAGCAGCCCCCAGTGCATGCTCCTTCCCCCCATGGTGCACAGCCCAGGGCAGGTGGGGAATCTGGGGTGCCCACAGTGTCCCAGACTCCCTGGGCAGCTCTTATCACAGCCCAGCTCTGGCTTCCAGCCTGGCCAGGGGGCAGGGCTTTGGAGGGAAGAGGAGGAGCAGAGGAGAAGCCATTGAGAGGGACCAAGCCTCATGGCGAGGGGGGGCTAAGGCCCATCTCAGCCCCCCTACCTGGAAATGGCTGGCAACATTGGCAGGGGCTGAACTTCATGGCAGGGAAGCTGATCACCTTATCAGCTGATCACCCCTGCCAAGAAGCACAGGCCCTGCCATCACCGCTCTGCGCCTTCCCAAGGCTTGCAGTTTGCGGGGCGGGGAGCAACGCGTCTCCCAGCCCCCGAAACTACACCCATGTTAAAAAGTGAGCAGGCATGGCCCTCCCTCTTTTAAAAGTGGTGGGGCCATGGCTCGCCTGATCCTCCTGGTTCCAGCATCCCTGCCCTGGAGCAGTGGAGGGCGCACAAGTAAGCAGACAGGCTCATCCAGATGTGAAGCAATGCAGAATGGGATAGCAATGAGAGGACTGCCTGAAGTGGTATAGTTAATTTGAAATAGGGATACAGCCACACAAACCTTATAGCTAAGGCCCTACTTAATTTGCGATATTGCAGATCCCACAATATTGGGCTTTCACCGCAATTTTGATTTGAATGAGCTTACTTTGCATAGTCCATAATTTTGCATACATTTTGAGATCTACAACACACACTTTTTTCTCTTACTAGTACTGTAGAACCCATTTATCCAAGCTGATAGCACCTGGGGCTTGGGCTGTCAGCACCACGCATGATGGGGCTCCCGCTGTCAGCCCTGCACATTAATGACTCGAATATAGTTGCAGCAAAATGTTTAGTTATCAAAAATCTAGCAAGCATAACATAATACTTGAGTGTTTATATTGTTGCAACACATTTTTCTTAAACAAATAGGTCTTCTCTGGCTTTTCCAAATGACTGCAATTAATAAAGGTCCATTATTACGTTTCCGCAATTTTCCATGTCTTGTCCGCAACTCGGTGCAATTATTTGACAATTGTCCCGCGATTCAAGTAGGGCCTTGCTTATAGCACCATAACTCATTCCGAAATAGAGATGTGTTGCTTCCAAAGTGGTTAATTAAAGTGGGATCAGACACTAGCTAAACTGGGGGGGAAATTGTTTGGGGGGAGGGACAAGAGGAAGCCAGGCACTTTATGTAAAAAAAAAACAAAAATTATACCCCCTCCCCCCAAAACCCCACCCTTTCCTGTGTAGACAAGTCCGAAGTCTATGTCTCTGCGGTGAGTAGAGTATATACACTGCACACACCCCAGCACGGATATAAATAGTAGTGTAGATGGTGAGGCACTGCTTAGGAGAATAAAGACATGCCTGAACCTGCTCTCTACAAGCTCAAGCAGTGCTGCCGGTGTCTGCATTGCTATTTTCAGCAGAGTAGTTTCCCACAGCCTCCCCACTGCCAGAGCCTTATGTGTAACTGCACCTACCCTACACTCCGCCACCAATGTAGACAAGGCCTTTAGATTTGATACAGTATATGTTCCTTTGTAGCCTGGCCCTCCAATGGTGTAGAACTAGAGCTAGTCCAATTTCTGTTTATTTTTTAATTGAAAATTTCCATGGACATTTTTGAGTTTTTACCAATAACTCAAAGCCAAAACTTGTTATTCCCTGAAAACTTGAAGATAGAAAGATTTCATCTGAACATCAAAAGATGTCATCTGAAATCTTTTGGTCTTCAGCTGAAATATGTGGATGAAAAAACAATTGTTTTCCTGTGGAAAGCAGGCACTGTTCACTATATAGTTTAATCAAAAACCCAATTTTCTCTTGAAAAACAGTTTGGGTAGAAAAATTTCAACCCGCCTTATGTACACTGTCCAGAGGAGTCAAGACTGTCACCAGCTGGCTTTAATATTTCTGCCAGCACAGTGAGTCTGGCTGGGTGTGTAACTCACACACCTACTGGGTGTGGTGGTGTGTCCCATCTAGTGGCCCCGAGACCACTTAGAGAGTTAAATGAGTCTGTTCTACAGCTTTAGCTAATAGCCAGTTGGTGTTTGGCTCATGCTGTACCAGCTCATGCACTAAGCTCCAGAGATCCCTGGTTCAGTCCCACCTTCCAATGACCGGGGGCTGTTGGTGTTACAGGTGCATACAGGGTAAATGACTTTGGCAAAGATCACAGAGGATGTCAGTGGTGGAGCGGGGTAAGAGAACCCAGGAGTCCTGATTCCTTGGCCCCTAGCTAGCCTCCACTCTGAAGGTGCCCTGCTGGTCAGGCAGGCAGGGAGCAGAACCTGGGGGGTGCCAGCCCTTCTTCAGCCCCTTTGCCTTTGGCCTCCCTGTTTCACACGGTGACGTTGCAGAGCGCAGGCCGGCTGCTGTCTTGTTTCTACTGCTCCAATCCCCCTCCCGCCGAGTCTGGCTTCATGGCAGCTGCAGCTGCACAGCCCAGGAGGGCCTGAACACCAAGCAGCGTGTTAGGGGTGAGCAACAGCAGCAGTTTCTCAGCCCAGGCTCCTCTGCCCTTTGCGGAGAGACTGTTCTGCCCATGCAGCGCTCCTGGCCGGCATTACCGAGCAACACCGCCAGGGGGTGCAGGAAACGCTGAGCATGACAGGAGCCCCAGCCTTCAAACGCGGAGGGGCAGGCTGCGTTGGTCAAGAGAGCCTGGCTGTACAGCCAGGCAGGTACCTGTGCGAGGGGTGGGCAAGGAGCAGTGCGCCTCTAGGCCACTGGGTGGCGCTCCTAGCACAGATATCAGCGTCTGCTTGAGCAGCTGCCAGAGCTGGGACCGTGGATGCTGAAATAACTCACATTCTTCCTACGTGTCACAGCTGGGAGCGCAGTTCAGTGTCTGTCCCATGATCTCCCCGCTCCCGCGCCTCCTCCTCGGTTTGCAGGCGGAGATGCTACTCGCCTCGTCAGTCGCACAAACTCCGCAAAAGTAGTTTGTTTTTTTAATCTTGCAGGAATAAAAAATGCAGAGATGTGAGCCTTCTGCCGCTGGGGCGTCTAAGCAGGGGCCCTGGGCAGAGTCTCCCTCAGCCACTGAGCCAACCATGTGCTGATAAACAATGACCATATTGTGAAATAGAAAACAGACTCCCGCTCCTTATAAACTGCTCTCTCCCCACCGGATGTGTTAAATAAAAACCACTGAGGAAAACAGAAGAAAGTCAAGAAAATCGGGTTCAGACTGGTAAAGGTGGGGGCAGGAAAGCCAGAGAGAAGCTGGTTTATGTGCCCGAGGGCCAGTAATCCTCCCTCAAGTGGACTAATGGACAATAGATTAACCTTTTTAAAAAACCATCTGTTTGGTTGTGTGATTATCTGGGGGGGGGGGGGCTTGCTATTATTATCTTAATATTAAAACTTGTTACTCCCGGGGCCTATGAATAATAAAAAGGAACCAGCATTCTGTTCTGGAGGATTGTAATCCAGATGCACAAAGGCAGCTGCAGATGATCATGTCATTAAGGTTTGGCTGGTAAATCCAACTCCGGTTCTGGACCGGGCCTCAGACTAGCGTGATGCCAGCTCTATATTACGCTTTACGCTTTATTGTCTTCTTTCAACTGTTACTGTCTTGCCTGTTGAGCGTGTTGAGGTGCATTGCCCAGGAATTTATGGTATAAATGCGTCTCTCGGTCTCCCTGCTTCGTCTGCTTAAAATCTCCACCGTCCCTACCAAATGGATGCAAATTGGACATTTTAATAAACTTGCTTCCCCCCCCCGTGGTAAACAGATCCCCCGCCCTCTATCCATCTTTTAAAAACAGTATTTGCAATTGATTTGAGTAAGTGATTCATATAATTAAATGGTTAGGGATTTGTTTAATGTGATTTTATATGAGCTGCGGACATTTCCAAAGCAAACAATGAGTTCAAGTACAACATACATGGTTGTGTTACAAGTGTTACCCAGCTGGCTAGGAGATCTTCAGAGAGCAAACAGTCTAAATCTGGAGAGTAAACAGCTTCAGAAAAAATCTACAAGTCCCCAGGTCACTGAAAACAGCCTTTTATTTGTTTTCCCTGATGTCTAGTAAAACCTGAGACATTTTTGCAGTGCTATTGTAAAATACCTTGAGACGGGCGCTCACAGATCTATTTCTGTTTTAAGGGGACCTGGGGCTGCTTTGGGGGGGGGGTTGTTGTTGTATGTGTGCTTTTATTTAACTGCTCTGCGGTGTGGATTTAATGCTATATTTACTTAAGACTATATTTTGATAATCATAGAGAGACCAATGTTGGGGGGGGGGGTTGTGTATGGTTTTGCTGCAAATAAAAGAATGGCTCTTGAAAGCAGACCTCATTAAACCAGTCTTGGGGGGCAGCGGGATTGTTATGTTCTAAGGGGGGAAATATTTTATACCAAATGTAAAAAGCCCAAGCAGACTGGAAAGGACATTTTATATGTATCTTAGTACCTAGAACTTAGAAGGATGAGTGAGTTCTGGGATGGAGAGATCTCATAAAACCTGAATCGTAAGTGATTTAACTACAAAACATCTTCCCACCAGCCTTTTTTTTTTTTTTTTTTTTTTTTTTTTGATGGAAGTAGCCCCGGAAATAACTCTTGGGACAGACCCTCCGTCTCCCATTTCTACGTGTTACCCTGTCCTTTCTTTAGGTGCCATCGATTTGCTGTGGGTCGCTAAGCATTTTCCCCAGCCTCTCTCTCTGGTCACAGCAACAGTGGGGTCATTTGCAACGAGACAGTTTTAAACCTCCAGAGCTATTTGTACACACTGTCGTGTGGAGCAATAGCATTATCAAGCAAGGGGCTTGAGGAAGGCGAGAACGATCAGGCCCGTTGGGATTCGGCCAGTGTGAACGGCGCCTAGCACAGTTATTACAATGGTGAGCGTTCCACAGCGATGGGACCTTTAAAACCATGTAACAGAGAAACTTACTAGACCCTATCCCGTGCTCAATTCTCCTGCAAACCCTTGTTGATATCAGTGGGGAGTTCGGCTGGAAAACGGATACCCCGGGAAGAGGTCTTTATTGCATGCAGTGATTGTACTAGATCTATTTTAAATGTCATTCATTGTATTTAACAGAGGTTCTGCAGCATGCCTCTAAGGGGGGGGGCGGAAGAGCCCCCTGGATGAGAAAGTTACTGATTTGTTTCCCACCAAATCAGAATTCAGAATTTAAATCAGAAATGTCCGCTACGTTAGTTACAAATACTGAAGAGGCCGCCACATTGAATTCCAGTGTAATCCCCCTTCTCTCTGGACCTCCCTTCGTTATTGATCTCGCAGCAATCTACAGTACGGCGATATTGGGCCAAATGTATCCCTGGTCTGAGTCCACGGCAGTGCGTGGATTTGCACCAGAGATGAATTTAGCTCCGGGTGTGTATTGAGCAGTAATGGTGACGATCTTTCACCAAGCGTGGTGTCTATAATATTTGCACATCTCTCTCCAGCTGACTGGGGAGCAGAGAATCTCCTGATACCGATGTTATGCCTTGTGCATTGCTGTTGGTATTCACTTTAAAAGAGCTTGAAATGGACTTTTTTTTCCCCTAGCAAAGCTTTGTTGTGCAAAACTAGTTGGACGAGTTAGGGTGTCGCTGCTCCTGATTGCTCTGGCCAATGGAACCCGATCCACCCTGCTGTGCGTAAGAGCGCAATTAAGGATTTAACCAAGCCTATGCTGCGCCCCAGCCAGCAGTCTGCCAGAGACAGAGACAGACACAGAGACTCAAAGACTCCCAGCCTCCTCCCCCAGACATGTCTGCTTAGCCCTGAGCAGCCCCAGCAGCCAGCCCCAGCAAGCAGCCGTCTCCAAGCTATGACAGGAGTATTTGACAGAAGGGTCCCCAATATCAGATCCAGCGATTTCCAGGCTCCTTTCCAGACGTCTGCAGCCATGCACCATCCGTCTCAGGAATCTCCAACTTTACCCGAGTCCTCGGCTACGGATTCCGACTATTATAGTCCAACGGGGGGAGCCCCGCATGGCTATTGCTCGCCTACCTCGGCTTCCTACGGCAAAGCGCTCAATCCGTACCAGTATCAGTACCACGGCATGAATGGACCTGCTGGGAACTATCCTGCCAAAGCCTATGCAGACTACAGCTACGCGAGTCCTTACCACCAGTACAGCGGGGCTTACAACCGGGTACAGAGCTCTTCAAACCAGCCAGGTGAGAGCTGGGGGGTGGGGGTGGCCTGGATTAATGGGGGGACATGTTGCTGGTGCGGAGGGGGAGGAAATTGACGCGATAAGGATCAGTTTGTGGGAGTAGTGGCTGCTAGGAAGCCAAACATCAGAGCAGAATGATTCCCCGAGAGGGTTGCTGGGATGGATCCTTCCTCGGACAGTTCTGGGTGCCTGGCTTCATGGCGTTTTATAATATGTATCCTGCGCAGCTAACGATCCTTAAGTGGGGTGGGAATAAAGCCACCGAATTAATCTGCATGATCTTAAAACTCCTCTCAGAAGCAGCCATTCATTAGCAAAGCAAATGCTTGTAAATTGCCCAGGGCCTCTGGGGCTGCCTCCAGAGAAATCTAGCTACAGAAAGAGAAAGAATGTCGGGAGTTTATATCTCAAACTCCGGCTTATTGGAACTATGGAAAACGAAACTCTGAAGTTTGCTTCTCCCACCTCTCCCCCGGCCCCCGCGGCTGGGGAAATCCCTGGGAAGGGAAGGGTGAGGATCTGGCCGGAATTCTACCCCCAAAACATTGAAATGTCTGACTGCTTGTGCAGTTTGCAATGTTTTGCTTTAGCCGATTGGAGCCTGCTTGGAGATGAATGTCGTGAGGACACTGTGGTGCTCACGGCTTGGTCAATGGCTCGGGGAGGGCAGGCTCGGGTGTGTAGGGGAGAGATCTAGCTTTTGGAAAGATTTCTGGTCCGATCTGATCTGGTTCCAGCAGCGCATGTTTAATCCCGCTCGTATTTAGCATCCCGTCAGTGTGCGGAATTAAAACCACAGGCTCGCGCGCGAATCTGCTTCTCTGGGGCTATTCTTACACAGTTCAAGATGCACACTCGGGAGCAGACGGATATACTGGGGTACCTTATCTTTCCCCTGCCCCCACCCCTTTGTGAAACAGATTGGATCGCAAACCAGACTTTTCCAGTAGCAGTCCCAATGGATTGCAGCCTCTGCAATTCTCTCCCGCCAACCTCTTACGTCATTTATATACATAGATATTTGCTTTCATTTTTTTCCCCCTGTCGTTTGCTCTTGCTCATCAAATCAAAGGGAAAATAAAGGCCACTGGCGTATTAAGGCTATTTGTAAAAGAAACCAGACGCATCTGCGCGCCCTTTGCAGATCAGCAGCGAGATGATTATGACTATAATCGGCCCTCTGTCTGAGCCGGAGCCGGCCACTTTCTGTTGAGCTGAAGGAGGCCAGTTTTCTTGTGGGCCTTTGAACTATGTAGACCTCAGTATCGCGTCTTCCCAGCCTGGCCGTCTGGGCTCTGCGGGTTGGAATGCGAGACATTGCAGCCTGCAATTCAGTGGCTGCAACGCGCCCGAGGGGGGAATGGAGGGATGAAATATACTGCCCAGTGCACACCCCCATAACTGGGCTCCTTCACAATGAAACTTCAGAGGTTTAAAAACCATGAACGGCTTGTAGGCTGGAAGGAACTGATCTGCAGTCCCCGAGAGCTCTCCCCCAATACATTTCACAAAGAGTGAAAAGAGTTAGGTGCCCCACCAGGATGGTGGGAGATTACTCCATTTACCCCTGCCCACCCCCAGTTCATTTCTACCAGTGTTTTTAAATAGCCCTTACCCCGCGCGGGTTGTGTTTGTAGAGTTGGCGGCTGCAGTGGCTGGGCCAGTGGGCTGGATCTTTGTCTGCTCTTTTTCCCCACTGGGGACTGGATTTTTCCGGGAAACTCTAACCTGGTCTATTTTGGATTGTTTAGAGAAAGAGGTGGCGGAGCCCGAGGTGCGAATGGTGAATGGCAAACCAAAGAAAGTTCGCAAACCCAGGACTATTTATTCTAGCTTCCAGCTGGCTGCGTTACAGAGGAGGTTTCAGAAAACTCAGTACCTAGCCCTGCCAGAAAGAGCTGAACTGGCTGCTTCTTTGGGACTGACACAGACACAGGTAATGCAGCCTTGGGACCTATTGAATTTTCCTTGTCGGTATTAATACGGTCTTTCTCGCCCACCAGAGAAGAGAGCCGATACCACTGGTGAGGGATATAAACAGTAGCTGGATCCTATTCATTAAGACACGCGAGAGAGGCCTGGTGTTCCTTAAATGGGCGGGGTGGGGTTTGTTTCGTTGTTGTACTGGTTGATTTTTGATTCCTGGTTTTTGTATTACATACAGCTCTATATTCAAAGGCTTAGGCGCTCGCTGGCGTCCACACGCAGGAGCTTTGGAAGCCGGGGTTTGTGTAAAAAGGGGAGCGGGGGGGATGTGATGATGTCTCTCGCACTTTCATAGTCTGCTTGAAGGCTTTCAGATCCATATGCAGAGAACAGCTCCATGGGCACGTATCTCTAACGCCGACGTTGTCCATTACAAACATAACCTGTCACTGTTACCTTCCGGGTTGAATTCGTGGCACAGAAAGCGATAGATAGATGTGCTGGCCACCCACCCACCCGGCCTGCTTCTCTGGGGCGAGACTGGCGTGGTTGTTGTTTGTGTTTACACTCTATCGCCGGAAAGGCACTGGAACAAAAATAATCCTGGTGCAGAGGGCTGAGCCTGCTCAGTTTGCAGAGAGCGCAGAGACTGGAATAGACGAATCTGAATCAGATGCGTTTCTCTCGCTTGCCTTCACTCCCCCTCCCCCCGGCTTCCTTTGAAATGTTTTTATGGGCTTCTATTACCCTCCCATAAACAAAATACTTCAGAAAAGGACGGCGGTGGCTTTCGCAAGGTAATTGCAGCAAGGCACTGCCGGCCGCAGACAAGGGAGGGGGTAGCGCTGGGGCAGAATACCTACCGACCGGACCCGATCTTCCATTCCTCCAGCCCAGAGACTGAAGTTGGGCCGCAGGATCGGGCCCAACATGGTCATTGTAAATACCACACTGGATAGGAGATTGCGCTGGGTAACTGACGTGCTGGTGTCCGGAAAGATTTAACTCGCTTCTCTCCCCTCCCTGACTGAAGTCAGACCCTTAGCCTGTTGCCTCAGATCGTTTTACATTACACTGGTATTAATCATCTTGATTTCCCCTCCTCTCAGGTGAAAATTTGGTTTCAGAATAAAAGATCCAAGATCAAGAAGATTATGAAAAACGGGGAAATGCCTCCGGAGCACAGTCCCAGCTCCAGCGACCCCATGGCTTGCAACTCTCCACAGTCACCTGCGGTTTGGGAACCTCAGGGCTCTTCCAGATCCCTCAGCCATCATCCTCATCCTCATGCTCCAAACTCCAACCCATCCCCTGCATCCAGCTACTTAGAAAACTCCACTTCCTGGTATTCCAGTGCTAACTCCCTCAATTCCCACCTCCAGCCCCACGGCTCCCTACAACACCCGTTAGCGCTGGCCTCTGGGACAATTTATTAGACTATTTTTTCCCCTGGACTCCTGTGTTTTACTGTTAAGGAATCATAACGAAAGGAATGCCTGTGGGGGAGTTTTAAAGGGAAGCAAAACAAAAAAAAATTAAATGTGTAACGCTTGTGCATGTAACTTATTGCATTTCAAAGGAGACCCTTTTTTACAGACGGACAATTTTTGCTCAGCTGTGGACACTATCAATGGTGCCTTGAAATCTATGACCTCAACTTTTCCAGAGACTTTTTTTTCAATGTTATTTTAACCCTGTAAATAAGTGTAGATAGAGGGATTAAACTGTATATTCTGAATAAATAAAATTATTTCGACCATGAGAGACGTTTCCAAAATACCGCTTCTTCCATTGCAAAGAGAAAAAAGAACAAATTCGTTTGCTTTTCTTGTTTGTTGGCGAGATAGATTTGTCAGGGCCCGATCCTTGTGCAGATAGAGATTCCTTGCTTAGAGGCGCAATCTCATTGGAAGCACAATGGACTGTAAAGGTTTACAGGATCTGGCCCGTGTAGGGTCCCCCTTGTAAATCTAGCTGCCCGCTAGGGCAGCTTTCATCTGGAGAATGGGCTTTTCAAAGACAATTTACACTTTAGCCAACATTATTTGCAATTAAAAGAAACGTACAAATTCTAACACTGGGAAAGAGAAATCTCTCAGTAAAGCCCCTCTGAATCCTTGGCTGAGAGCAATTAGCCTTGAGAGCTCCGCACTCATCAGTCGCTGTGTATGCTAGGGTCATTATACAAATTACATTTCCTTCAAAGGAGGCTTCTAAATACGAGAACAAGATAAAATGAGGGCAAAACTCTCCTTGTGCCTGTTAAAAAGCTTGTGTTGGGTAAAGGCCAGCGGTACCCTCTGAATAAGGGATATTGGAGGAACCTTTTTAACTGTGTTCATGGAAAAGCCCAGACCTCCGAGCGATCGTTATCTTCTTCATATTTAAAGTCTTACTGCAATTAACGGGGACAATTTTCAGATAAGAGGCTGGAGATCTGATAATGAGCAGGAGAAATGGCTTTCCCACAATACACGGGACTGATTCCAGTCGGGGGCATTAGTGATTGTATTGTGTGAGCGGGACGTGACTTCAAAATGTGTGCTGTGCTGTCGGCCTCCTCTTATGCAGAATAAAACTATCTCAACACCCTTTTTTACTACTTATTTTCACTTGGAAGAATCCCTCCCCCCCCCAAAAAAAATAAAATACCGGACAGGCAGGCGACCCCTGTGCACACAGAACAGCTGCGTTCCCAGGGCTGCCCAATGTTCTTTGTAGGGTCATTCCTCTCATGGGCCTTTAGGGCAGAACTGAGCGATCGCTATTAAAACCTGGGCTAGAAATAAGAAAATGTATGAGAAATTGATTGCAATGCGGGAAAACGGCAGCGATCAATGTGACAAAGGCTTTTTCGCCCCTTTTCTTCCTGGATTAGAACATAAAAAATGGCATCCTGTCAGCTGAGGAGTTCAGTAAGAGCTGTTCCAGAGCTCGGAGACAGGACCTGAAAAGACACGCTTTGTACCCTCGGGCACAGTTACCTGTCTCTAGTCCCTTCTTCCCTGGCCCCCTCCTTCTTTTCTCCCTCAATTCTTGACCGCGTCTTTTTTCCCCTTCCAAAGAAAGAAGCCAAGCCTCGCTGTTTTGTAGCAGGTAGGGGCGGGGGGGGGGGGGGGGGAAGAGCAATTGACTTTTAATACAATGGATTAGTCTGTTCTTTAGAACTTTTTCTTGGACGTTGGGAAGGTGTGTGTGTGTGTGTAGGAGGGAGGGTTGTGCAGACACACGCGGACACACAGACACATGCAGAATGCAATGACTTCATAAGTGTTCCTTAGTTGGGGAGGGGGGTTATCTGTAAACATTTGCTCTTTTTCTTTCTTTCTTTCTTTCATTTTTTTTAACTCGCTGCTTACGGGGCAGCCTGCTCCATTTTACGCATTGTTCCGGTGCGCCTCGGTTGCTTGTTGAGTATTGCCTGCTGATTGTATTTGTAAGGTTTTAGGTAATTTCCATCACTCTGAAGCTGCTGAAAAAGCTCAACTTTTATCTCCTACTAACTTCCTCTTCATTAAAAGACAAGCGTGTACTTTCTTTCTTGTTCCGTGTTTGTCCTGGCGCTGCTCTAGGCAAGCGTTATTTTCCAAACAGCTTTTGAACCTGCTATAGACGTTCCCCCTTTTTGTGATTCTCTGTCCTTTTGTTTTCAAGGTTAGGACATAAAAAGTGGAAATATATTTTCCAGTTTCCCCGTTCTCTTCTTTCTTTCTTTCTTTCTTTCTTTCTTTCTCTTTCTTTCTTTCTTTCTTTCTTTCTTTCTTTCTTTCTTTCTTTCTTTCTTTCTTTCTTTCTTTCTTTCTGATGTTTGATCCCAGCCACTTTGGTGAGTGGGGGAGAGGAAGAAAGAGGTGGGCATTTTAGGGTCAACCTTGACCTTGAAGCTTTGGGTCTGGGATTGTTTAGCCTGTTATTAAAAGCAACGGCTCCCCGGTTCTGAGCAAAAACAACCAGCTCTGCACTTAGATGTTTGGATTCAGCGTCAATCCCACTCCAAGATTTAATTGCTTCTGATGATGTTTTCCTCTCCCCCCCCCCCCAATATCCTTCCCCCACAAACACACTGCCCGTGGCGCTGGGCAGATCTGCGATGGTTTAATACCCCGGAGCTCTCAGGCCAGGTATGTAAAGACGACTAGGCTTGGAGAGAGGCCAGTGTATATTAGAGCATAATGCCCATCACTGAAATAGGTAGCTATGTACACACCATTGCTGGAGTTGCTGTGTGAAAGCCATCATCAGATCAGATACGCGCACATCTATATCTAGCTAACGCGGCTTGGACCTGCATGGGATGGGATAGATTTTAGGACACTTCTCCCTCATCCCTGTGTGCCCCTCTCCATCAGAACAGCCGGTCCCAGTCCAGCTCTGGGCTCTCTCCAGCCCGCTCCTTGGTGCCATTCCATTCTTGTCTTGGTAAGAGATCAGATGAACTGGCCTTTGTCTGACGTTCAGTTTGTACTGGGCGGGTTGCTGCCTTTTTTTTTCCTGGCGGCCATGTGGAGTTGGGGCAACCCGGGGAGCCGAGAGGAGCCGCATTCCTGTGGGTGCCGAGCGGCTCCAGGGCTGAGCCGCAGGGCCTCTCTCTCTCTCTCTCTCTCTCTCTCACACACACACACACACCATGCTCGCCCCCGGAAAGTGCACACACACACACACCCTGCCGCAGCGACACACACAAAGTCCCCGCTTCGCCTCTGCCCTGCAGCGTCCTCCTTGGCACCCGATCGCTCCGGATATCACAGTAACAGATGTCAGATAAATCGTCCAGGAGCCGCTCTGCTGGGCTCCCCTAATCCCGTGTCCCTGCTGGGCTGCCTTATTACAGACAAACCGTCCACTCCTGACTCCTGGTCACTCGCTATAATATCTCCCGGGCACTTTCTCCGGATGGAGAGTGCTTCACCCCTGAGAAATGTCCAAGTTTCCTTCCAAGCACATATGCACACGCCAACCTGTCACCACATAAACCCCAGCCAGCTCAGGCAGGCATTTTTCTCGCTTTCACTTCTCTAGAGCTCCCCAATAAATTATCCCGAGCTGCAACTATTCCTTTGTATAGGCATTCAGGCCTCCAGACATTACACATTTCAGATCTGGCAGCACCGATGTAGGAATATATCAGAAACGTGCTTCGCACATGTGTTATTTATTAAATATTTCTACCACGCAATTTTGCGACTGACAGTCTTTAGGGTGTTCAGTTGTGGATTACAGAACATATATATATTGCTTCAGTTAAATTAAACACACACACACACACACACACACACACACCTCCTTGCTTTCAGTCATTTGAGCGATGCCTGCAGTAATGTAATAACCTGTTTTATAGGTCAGACAAGAACCGTGGAGATAGAAATTGGGTAATTTACATGAAGCCTCTTTTTTTTTTAAGGGAGATCCTGTGTTACAGCAATTAGATATTTCTGTTCTTTGTTCTGCGGTGCCTCTGTTTACATGTGATTTATGGGGATAAGCAGTATTTTATCTGCCAAAACTATATACCGTATTGGGCCTGATCCACATCCTAATGCAAGATTTATACAAAGCCGTAAAATACCACACATTACTATCTTTAACCAAAGAAAAATACCTTCAAGACACCATAGAGTTTTCATTTCATTCGGGTGAGGAATCTCAGTTTAGGTTCAGCTGCCAGCCACAGACTAAATTATGAGCACAGGGAACTGCACCCTGAAATATGGGCTGCACATTATAGGATTTCATTGTTTTCTGCCTTTCAGAAAAGCCTGTTATGTGCATCAGACTTCAGTCGATGCGTTTGCAATAGCGATAACTAAGCCTTTCGAGTAAGAATTCACTTAAAGGGCCAAATCCTCAGCTAGTGTAAATCGAAGTAGTGTCATTGACTTCACGGCTGCTGTACACCAGCTGAGGATCTGGCCATAAATGTCAGATTCCAGGAAATCCTTACGGTCCCCTTTACATGTACCATATAATGTATTGTGTAGGCTTTCGACTTGCGGTATCCCTTGATCCTCCCTTTTCCTTTCTTCACGCTATTCTTATTGATTTCCATGAAGAACAGGCGCATGCAATTCGCATATTATTAATATTAATTAGCAGTAACATTATTAACATTCCCAAGAATGAATTTAGTCCTTAAAGGTCATAAATCCACACTGCCTTCATCAATTCCACCCTATAAGGAGCCCAGGACAATGGACTCTGTAGGAATTGTCGGAATTTACCTATAAACAGTTCGAACTCCTTTCTAGGTTTAATACTGAGTGGGACCAACACTATAGGCAAGAAAATATCCCGCTTACTACCATAAGCCTACAGTGATTAACCCAACATATATCTCCTGGACTGACTTGTTTTAAAAGGCTTAACATTAATACAGTGGTTATTAAAAACAAGCTAACAAACAAAAACACTTTGATGATTTGGCCCATTAAAAAGGAAGCAGGTTGGTTTGCTTCACATCCGGGGTTAATATAAGCTAATCGTGAGACTAAAGCCAATAGCCCAATGAATAAACCTGACTAGCTGTTAGGCAGCCGTATTAGTCAGGTTCCTTTGTTTAATTAATTACAATTAAGGCATTCTCTGCTAATTTCCTGTAGGACTCCTGATGACTTCTCCACTGAGTGAACGCGAAAGGGAATTAGGCCTATGGGCTCCATACTCGTGTGCTTTTTCCACGATGGCCAGATAGGATGCAAATTCAATTTGGATCTTTTATTAATTATTATTATTATTATTATTATTATTATTAGGAAGAACATGCTTCTGTTCCTAGGAAGGTGACGTGCAGATGGTTAAATCATCTGAGAGAAAGCAATCACTCCACTGACATATTTGCTTTCTTTTGGGTATGGGAGGGAGCACAGAGGTGTTTTAAAAAAAACCAACAACCTAGGAAAATACTGCCTGGGACGAGATGAGCTGAGAAAAGGAATGATTTCAGACAGCAGCTCACAGAAGTATCAGCCCCTGAATACACAACAGACTCACACTATTTGAGATTTGGACACGTAACACTGCAGACCACTGATTTGCTATTTTCTTAATTCCCGCTCTTCCTATTCCCTATGAATCAAACAGTCTTTTGTCCTTCAGAGTTTGATTTGATCGCTACTGTTCACATTTCACTTTTGTATTTTTCTCTTCCTATACCATTACTCATTGAGTGCCCCGTGAAATTACAATCGTACATTTTCAACTCAGCAACCCATTTGCAGTGCAAAAATAGGGTCTAAATAATGGCTGAATTAGCCCTACTGGACAGTTTCAGATGTAACACTCTGTAATAATTATATTGCAGGCTGGATTAGGATGCTATTATCATAATCTGGACGTTTACAATTATCTGTAATTTGCAAAGATGCGCCAGGTCTTGATTACAGCAGTTTTTTTTATCAAGCTAACCATCACTAAACAGTGACAGTAATAACAGCTAATTTTGCTGGCAATATAAGAGGTGCTGGGGTGTGCAAACAATTTCACACCTGGATGTGCTCACTCAACCAAGAATATAGAGAAAGAGCTTCTGCCCTGAGACTCAGAAAAATATTCTACACTGCTTCTGTTCAGTATAGATTTCTAGACCCTGATCATTGCTTAACAGATTTTCACTGGGGGTAAGTTTTTATTTTTTGTATACTTCAACGCACAGCTCATCTTTATCTTTTCACACTTTCGTGGTTACTTTTGCTGCTTTTGTAATTTCTGTCATCCTATTAGACCACTGTTTCATAGATTCAGAACTCCGTCCTTTTTATTAGTATTTCTACCTAGTCAATAGGATTTGGGTTGGTTCACGTTCTGTAACAATAGCTTTCACTCTGGGGACCTATAGGAAATTCTCTTTCTATAGTTAGGTTTGTTAGTCGGCTCGATAGACGTTCAGAGTGGACTTGGTTTCTATTTAGATGCGTTGGAAGAAGGCTGATCGCTATACCGCAATAACTATGAATGTAAATCGTGAGTCCATTTTTTTTAACTGCTAGTCAAAGAGCGCACGATATATTCATTCAGATCTTTTCCTGCTGCCATGTATTTTGTACTCGTGTACCTTGTATTCATTGTCATAAATACACCGTGCATTTTCAGAGGCAGGCTGTCGTTTTAACCTTGCAATTTACCCCAGAAAATTTGCTTACTGTTATTGCAAAGGTGGTAGAGTTTCTGATCAGGCAAGCACCGTGTAAACTACCCTTTGCCAAAGGCTTGATTCAAAGCTCTTCCCTTTTATCTGAGAAGGGGATGGGCTTTGAAAGGAACCATCATTTTATTTCTTGAGGGGCCAAACTTTAATGCACCCCAAAGTTTTAGAAGAAAAATGTATTGCTTACCGAATATTATACAAACATGCTGCTGAACAACAGTTCCGTGAAACCAAAATTTTAGGAAGCCATAAGGAAAGAATAATGAGAGACTTGTTCCAATTCTATCTATAGATGACGCTGTTTCACGAAACTCTCTTTTGGTGGCAGCTATATAATGTTAGATGACACTGTCTTTGCTATCATTTGTTCACCGTATTACTCTTGGAAAGGCCTGCTTGTGTCATCTTACCTGTCTGTATTGGGTTCATTGCTAAAAAGGTCTATCCTTGAAACAGTCATAAAGTACAAGAAAACATTTATCACATTTTTCTATGCAGTACTCCACGACGCAATGGCTATTGACAGAGCGTGCACATGTATTTTATAGTACAGCAGCAACGTGTACTCCAAAATACACGAGTAAAGCTCCTCAGATTCATCATACTTATGGATCAGTCACACCGATTAAGTCAGTGGCTAGGAAAGGGTTAAGTATTAGCTCACGCGATTAAGGGACAACTGATGTATCTTTGGATTCTGATAGAAATGGTCATCTTGGGATATAGAATGTGTGAGTGAATAGATAGATAGATAGATAGATAGATAGATAGATAGATAGATAGATAGATAGATAGATAGATAGATAGAACTAACATACATTTGCAATGTTTCAACTGGTTTAGGATTAACCTGCATAAATAGAGGCTAGGTAGATATGCACTGGGTTTTCTAAAAAAGAAAAAATACTGTTGGTTTAAATGTATGGTAGCTTTCTCTCTCACGTAATTTGAATAATTCAGTGAGACCCACTACCAGCTGTACTTCTGAAGCCTCTTCCATTCTTTTCAGCATTATAATTTTGGTTAATTTTCAATTTTAGGTCCTACGTCTCTGCAATTTGTGTATGAATAACAGAATAATTTTCCTCTTTTGTTTCGCCTTTCCTGTTCCTGAATCTAAATAAAGATGGCTTTTTAGTATTAAAAGTGGAAGAAAATTACAGGTAATTATCTTTGACGGTAAAAACGCTGTAATCAGCGGGCTACATGAAAAATTACTCTAATTATGGCTGCATTTAAGAGAATGGAAAAAAAACCTTCTTGTGGATAAAAACCTTAAATTGTCCCCAATGTCTGCTTCAAATTGGATGGCACTGCAGCTGGAGGCTTTGTTCAGAATTGATCCTGGGGAGCTCTGAACCCAAAGTTTCACAGTAGGAAGGGGGGGAAAAGAAAAGAAAACATTTTTCTTAATGTAACAATACGAATGGTAGAAAATGACAAGACTGATCGGTTTTAAACCATTCTGAAGACTGACTGAGCGTGGAAGTTGCTCAACAAAAAAAAGGAACGGGTATATTGGTAAGTAGTCTTTGCTTTGTGTCTAATTATAGTGACTGTCCTTTTGCACGACTGTATATAGCTGTCATTATATGGAGCACTCTGAGTATCTCTATTGACTTCTGATAAATGGCTCAGTGGTTTCAAGGTTCATAATTTGAAGGATGCCCAGGTCTCTAGCCATTAATTCTCGCAGTATGGGGCTTGTGTGACGAAAGGACTTTCATTTTCATTATTTCTGTGCTTTATACAATATAATAAAGATATAATTCGCCCTGGTCAGTGCATTGTATACCTATGCACCTTTCAAGCTTTGCAAAATATTGCACAGCTTTAATTGTCTGTCTGTTAATCAAAAACAAAGGAGGGCACCTCTTTCTTTCCCCCTCCCCCTCCGCCCTACTTGTGTAGGAAGTAATGCAAAGCACTGAATTTTACTTTGAGATAAACCTCAGATTAAATGACACCATAATGTTTTTTTCAAATATTGGAATTACCGAAGTAACATAGGCTAAGAAATGACCGGGCGATTAGAAACATCCACGATTCTCTTTGCAATAGTTACATATATATTGTCTCGGGTTTATTATTTTTAAGAAAAATCTTTTCAACGGTTTGTTGTTAGATATATTGCTCTCTATGTCACAAAATGTGTTAATATCTAGCTAGCTATCTAAAGCGGGTGTGGTTTATAATATATAGAGAAATACAGGACACAGGGACGTTTTGTGGCTTTTACTCTATATATGAAAGAAGACAAAAACATACAAAGTATATTTACAACTAAAATTCAGCAATATATACAGAAAGGTTGCTCAATATAAACGTCTCTATAGCTTAGTGAATTGGTGAGAATACCACCAATCAAGTACTGAACCTTTCAAAGCCATAGGATGGTTGTTTTGGTGGGTTCCTCCTTTGCCCTTTTCCTGTTAGATTTCAGGGGACTTTGGGAGGGGGGAGTTGGGGGCAGAGATCTGAGGGAGAGACAGTGGTTTCTTCTTGGTTGCTGTCCATTCCATTTTGATAAAGCATGCAGTTTTTGCTTCGTGGTAATGTTTTAATCGTACAGTATATTTTCCTTTTCAAGCACTTTCGCGCCCCCTCCCCTCCAGTCTGGGTTTGGTGAATACAAATGCAGGAGCTTGAATAGCCTCCCTTTCATCAAGTAATATCTTTAGCTCATTAAACAAGTAAAAACGTTGCCGGATATACTCAGGTTCTTCTCGTGGGAAAAAGTCTGTAAAAAGTTTGCTTTGACAGTATACTCCAAAGCGACGAGGCTGGTTCCTTCGAGTCCAAATTAAAATATCCTAAAGAGAAGTGTCTTATGTGCGCCAGCATAGGGAAAAAAAAGTCTCTTTCTGTTCCAGATCAATCACTGAGGTTACTAAAAGAAAAAAACAAAACAAAACAAAACAAAAAAAACCCCAACCTTGTCTCCTTGCCACACATACAAGTTCACACAGAGCCTGTTAAATTGGCACCGTTGGCAAGACAGCGGACTGCTTGCCATGTCGAGACTAGGGCTTCTTGATAGATTATTTCTCTTGGACTATTCACATCATCTGTGGTCTCTGCATTGTGTCTTGATGTGGAGAAGAATACCAGTGAGAATAACCAGGCATGTAGCTGTTGGGCGGCATACTGACTCCCTTGGCAGAAGCTGAAACGTCCCAGACTGGAGGGAGAGCTGGAGACCGCGGGGACAGGGCAGCGGAACCTGGCAGAGGGTCGCTCTCATGAGGATTGCTGCCCTGCTTTAGCAGCTTCTTAAACTTGGAGCGTTTGTTCTGAAACCAGATCTTCACCTGTAATCAAAAGGCGGAAGAGATTAGGCCGCTGAGGAGCACGTAGCTGACAGCAGGAAGCACCCGACCGGGGTTATTTTTGATATATAGAGGGTCCTGAGTTTCCAAATGGTAGGGAGGGAGATGTGGGGTCAAGCTGGCATTTTTAGGGGGTTAAGCACGCTAGCATTGGAACTAACCTATTGTTAATAACAGAAATAGTGACGCTGGGAATCGAGATGTAGGTTTTAAAATTGAGTGTTATTTTCTTGCCCAGGCCACCAGTAATGCACAATAGAATGTATTCTGTTTTAATTTCTCACTCTCTCACCTACCTATGTGTGTACATTTAAGTACTTACACGCACAGACATGTATATATATATGAACACACAAATATGCACATGTACACACACGTGTCATATTCCTCATTCAGTATTTTGGAGGTCGTTTGATCATTTGGAGAAACTGTGGTCAAACAGAGAGAAGCATATCATCCTGTGCTAGGAGACACAGTAATAGTCAAAGGGCATCTTAAAAGTAAAACCTGAATCAGACAATTTGTACCATCAAGCTGTCCTTGTTTATATCCCTGGGGAAGGGGCTGACTAGAACAAGTGCTTTATCGTCATTTTAAAACCAATTTTGGATGGAAATTGCTTTTTCAGAAAGAGTAACTGATATAAATCACCTTGGGTCGCATCCTGCCCTCTCTAGTCAAGTAAAACTCCCCTAAATTGAGTTTTCCTTCAATGAGGTCTGTAGGATCGGGCCCTCCATGTTCAAATGGTATATGGGTGTAATTTAAAGATTCAAACTCTTCATCCTGCAACCCTTGCAGGTAGTCTTTATGCAAGGATATTATCTCAATGGGACTACTCGTTTGTCTGTAGATTTTCAGGATCAGGCCCTCATCTTGTGTGTGTCAGAACAAATGCCATTTGTACAATAAGCAAACATATTTCCAAAATGTATATCGCTCAATATTTAAAAATTGCCCAGGTAAGCTACTGTTGCCAACTGCAATTATAAAATATTGAAATTATTTATAAAAGTCATAAATGCACATAAATATGTTTCAAATGAATTGATAGTATTTATTCATTTGCTACTAACCCCTGCTTGTGAAGTCTGTAATGCCTCGTGTCTTTCAAGCTTAAATTAGCCAGGATAGGACAGCTCCACCAACCACACTTAACTATGGCTTAACCTGCTATAATTTTGTACACGGCTGTCTTTGATCTTCAGATCTATTATCACCTTTTGTACATTTTGCCCAAGGGTAACTACTGCATTTGAGTTAGTCATCCAGGATGAATTAACTATTGATTTTACAGGTATTTTCTAATGCGCTCTTGCTTTCTCTGTCTCTATAGGTTGCCACGATCTGGCTTTTTATTTTTACCTCTGCCTCAGGCCTAAGGTTTTCTTGCCTTTGGTTTGTGCTCTTGTCACAACCGAACAATTTCATGTTGGTGCAGTAATAATTTGGATCCATTTATTTTTTCTAGTTGTGCCATCAAAGGGTAAAATTTGATAACTAGGCGGCAGGGGAAAATGCAGATTCAGTCAGTTATTTCAGTAGTAAGCCATTTACTCTGTACTGTGTAATAAGATAACTCATATCACATTTGGCATAGTAGTAGCATGTGTGTTACCTTTTCTACTATCATGTACTTCTAGTGAAGATCTCTCTTTGGTTGGCCTTGTATTGTATGACCAGGATTGCAGTGATTTGGGGTTCCCATAATTTACCTGTGTCTGAGTAAGTCCTAAGGAAGCTGCCAGTTCAGCTCTCTCTGGAAGTGCCAGGTACTGAGTCTGCTGAAAGCGATGATTTAAAGCCTGAAGTTGTAAACTCGAATAAATGGTTCGAGGCTTCCGTATCTTCTTTCCTTTTCCATTGAATCTGATTTCACCGTTTTCAATCACTGTTGTTTTTTGCTGATCTGCAAGCAAGCAACACGTTTGAAATGTCACCACTGCAGAGAACCCTCCTTGACTGTTTAACTTGGGCATTTTGTTGCTCTTTTCCCCCCGGAACAGCCCCTATGCAACAATCCCATTGCCGTGTCAGTCCCACTGCCATAGTATGCACACGGTCTGAGTGCTTAAAGGCATCACACCGGAATACCTCTTATTAGAATAGTGCGAATCAACGGACATAAAGGAGCCGTGCCTGTGTACTGGGTGGCTTGTTTTACTTGCAAAAACACAGCATTTGTTTATGAATGGATTGCTAGCTGCCTGGCCATCAAGGGGTTTACACGGCTAATTGACTTCATGTCGCCAGTTTGGTGGTCAGTGAATCACCAGTCGCAGCTTTAACAATGCTTTTTTTGCTCAGATCAGTACATAAAAATAATCTGCTAACTGCGGGAGGGGAAAAAAAACACAACAAAATCATCTTGAAACTTTCACTCATCAGGTGTTAACAGACATTTGCCTAATGCCGATCCCCTTGCCTAGTGTCACAAAGGAGCAACAAATATTGTCTCTTATCCCTTAGCTGAGGATGGGATCACTGCAACCTCTAGCATTTCTCCCCAGCCATAAAGAGACGGCTGCAGAAGCAGGGCGCTTGGTGAAATGCAAATGGCCAGTTTCACGTTAAATTTAGCTGAGCAGTAGGCCAGCGCTCGGAGTATATTAATGGGCAACACAAACAAACAAACACACTCACACCTAAACAGTCCAAACCCACGGCCAAATAGCGCTCCCGGGATGGAAAGATCGCAGCAAAGCCAGGAAGGGCTGTTGGTATAGCCCTGGAAAATAGACGCCCCGGGCTTTATAGCCCCACAAATAGATGTGCCTCCTGAAAGCCACCCAGACCTGGATGTCAGCATAGCTAAAGGGACCGTAAGCCATGCATAAGCCAGCTCCTGCATTTGCATGCCATGCACACACCCAGTGCGAAGCGAAGGGAAAGCACCGAACTGTGCAAATACGCGAGTCCCGGCTGCTCCGGGGCCAGCACTGGAGCCGATCCCCGCAGGCTGGCGGCGGTGGCTGCGGAGCCCGGCCAGGCTGTCGGAGAGCCAGCCGGAGGAAGGAGCCGAACGCGATAAGAAAGCGGCCTCGCTCACCTGCATCGTCCGCCCGCGTCTGGCTGGCCGCGCTGCTGTTGTGGTAGGACTGGAGGTAAGGGCTGTGCTGCGAGTGGCTCATGTAGGGATAGGCGGCCAGCGAGCGGTGGTTGTAGGAGTTGCCGCTGGCGGGGTAGGGCGAGCTGTGGTGGTGGTGCTGGTGGTGCGGGTGCGAGCCGGTCGCCGAGTGCAGGCAGTGCAGCGGGTAGTGGGCGCCTGCCATGGCCGGCGAGCTCTGCTGGGAGTGGGACTGCGGCGGCGGCTGCTGCTGCTGCGGCGGCTGCTGCTGCCCGAACTCCATGAAGGCGGATTTGGAGGAGTCCTGCGCTTCCAGCCCGTCAGCCATCGTAGTCATGGTCATCATCAAAGTTTGGGAGTGAGAGAGCGGATCTCTCCGGCTCGCCCCCCGCGCGCTCGCTCTCTCCCCAGCCACCTTAGAGCCTATTATCCTGCACTGGGAATTAGAGAGGTGGCTTTTTTTTTGGAGGGGGGGAGAGCAGTAGTGAGAGGGGCCTTGTTCGCGGAGGGAGGGGTGAGGGGAGGGATGCGGGGGGGGCTAGTCCTGTGATTTTTTTTCTCTCCTCTTCCCCTCCATTCCCCCCCCCCCTTGGTTGTTGGGGTTGTTGTTGTTTTTTTTTTTTTTGGCTGGCGGAGTTTAAAGCGGAGATTTTTGAAGGTGGATGCTGGTAAAGTTGAGCTTCTGCTTTTAGACTTGAGGCAGAGACGCCACAAGTCGAATGGTTTGTCTCCAAAGGGCAGTGCCTCCCCATTGGTCAGTCAACCCCTGACGTCACCATCCCGGAGGCTGCGACTGGCGTCTGTGGGAGCCTGAGTTTAGCCCACCTTCGGCAACTCCAAATCCCGGCTAGAGCGCGGCGAGGCGGCGTGCGCGCGCGCCTTCCCCTGCCGCGGAGCTCTGCTGCTCCCCGCCAGACAGCAGCCCCCACGCTCTGCAAACGCAGGCTTCCTCGCCGCTCGCTTCCTCCGAGCCGCAGATTAGACAAAAGGAGTGCATGCTGTCACGGGGGGCATTTTTTGCTCGTGTCGTGTGCATTGTCGAGGCAATGTAGCAGACAGCCAAGTGTAACACAGCTACTAACCTACTAAAGGTATTTCAGTCCATCTATACAGCCCAGAGTTTGAATGCACCTTAGGTTTCCCTTTCCTGTACTTCAAAACATGCAGTAAACACAAGTGAAAAGGGAAATTTAAAAGTGGAAAAACAGAACCCAAGTGCATGCTCCAGCCCCCCGTTCCTCCTGGGACTGGCTCCTTATTGATCAAGACAATATTTTCTATATTTTAGGAAGAGCAGCAGCCTGCTCGCTGCAACAGCGAATCATTGGAGATCTGACAGTAATGCATTTTTTCCTATTGAAAACAGAAGCTACTGTAATGCTTTCAAATATATGCAAATGATACATGCGGTTAGTGGTTTGGCAAATCTTGATTACAATATAAACTACCCAAGAAAAAGTGCCTTCCTCCTAAATTTGTCTTTAGATTACAATTCCAGTTGATTTTATTTTATTGTCAACATTGTTAATGATAAAAATAGAGTCGTTTTACAGTTATTTTTACTTTCTGGAAGGAGGCAATTAGACGTCTAATCAGGAATACACAAAAATCTCCCATGATTAACTGCAGTACTTTGTTCAAATTGCTGCTATAAAATTCAGAACAATTTGCTTGTAATGATTATGGACTGGGTTTATTTTGGGAGGTGGAATAAAAGTGGATATAGCATAAATTATCCTCTAATTATACACCAGTGTCGCCTCAATTATCCTCTTATCAAAATGGTTGTCTAACTGCCGCATTTAGTTTCAATTCTCTCCTTTTTTTCTATAAAAAGAACTTCATACCTTGTTATTATTAATCCATTTATTATTTGCTAGGGGATTTATATCTGAACATCCAGGTGGTATTACCACTTCTCTTTCAAAGATGGACTGGGGAAAGACATTTAGTTTGAACCAGCACTGTTGTGGATCTATCCTTTTTTTGCTTCCCCTGTTTAAATCTCCTCGCGTCCAGCTAGAGAAAGCATGAACTCCAGAGCCAGACCCTACCGAAGAGGACCCAGGTAGAAAAAGAAAGGAGACGTGCAATTGGTTAAACCCAGAGAAAGCTGAAAGTTCTGTAGATTGGGAAATGGGATCAATCTTCGGGCTTTGAAAACCACCAGCAGCTGCAATTTGCAAAACAACTTTCAGGACTAAGCCCAGAAACGTATCCAAAACGAAGTACATGTCCTGACACTATTTCCGAGAGCGACATTTCCAGGGGATTTGTTTCGAACCTTTGCAGAATATTTAAAAACGCATCGCTTTTGGAAACATCAAGAGGGATTTAAAAAACAAACAAACAAACAAACCGTTGCTTTGCTTATCAGCACGGTTATTAGCCCTAGGAAAGGGGTGGAAGTGGTAGAACGTGATCTCATCATTTGCATATTGCACCGTACATGGTTTAAGCTATTTTTTCCCCGGTGCATAGCCCCTAATCTCTCGGCGTTTATAGTGCAATTTGATCATTTGGGGGAATTGGGGGGTGTCTTTTTTTTAGGGAGGCCGGGATGTTTTATCCCCCCTCCCCCCATCGGTGTTCAACTTCTTGAGCTTCTGGAGTCGGTTCAGTAACTCTGAATGCAGTTGTAAGTGTCTCGCTTTTGCTCTCCTCTTTTAACAGGAGTTCCACGTTAACACGCGAAAGGGTAATCCGATCCACGCGTTTACAAATCTACAATGAATAAAAATGCTCATAGTAATACAGAGAGGGAGGAAGACAAGGGAAAGAGCGGACTATAACATTCGTGCTCCAGCCTCCCTGTTCCTATTGGGACTCTTGATTCATAGGGTGTAGGTAATGTACTCAATAGGAACAGGTACATTTGGCAGTTTTATTGCTTTATACCCTCCAGCTTGTTGTTAACACCAGGAAGGCGTTTTTCTGCAGGTGCGCATACTACCATTTTCTCCACGCTTTTCGGCAACAGCAAAAGCATGCATAACAAAAGATGTCAGACAACGGGCTAAGGAATGTCTTCAGAACGTTGTTTTGAAAGGACTCTGGCTGCATACTGTATAGCTCTGGCTTAGAGCCTGCGAAAGGTGGAACGCTTTACATCATTTTTTTTAGTAAAATCTACATGCCACGCTTAAGAAAGAACTAGGCATCCTAGTCCTGAAACAAACAAGCAAAACAAACAAACAAACGACAGGAATAGCCTAAAGTAACTGCTTCTGCGATAGGCAACATAGGGGTATAGCTGTGTTTCATCTTAAAGCTTGGGCTAAGTGACGGGTGTGCACCTGTATGTAGAACACATAGGGGAATGTGTGTGTGTGTAGATTTTCACTTTAGAATAATAAAAGAATACAGGAGTATAAATAACAGTACAAGTATAAAGTATATATACTTTTATGTATTAGTGATTTATTATTGCTCAAGGTGTGTGTGTGTGTGTGTGTATACGCACACACACATTCTCAAGGTGTATATCTAGATATAGATGTAGATGTCCCTTGAGCAATTTACAGGGTAAGGACTGGCATTTTCTATAGGAGGGTTGAATACATCAAGCCCTATACTGGTAATTTCCCCCCAATTTAATTAGGCAAATGTGTCAGTATGTAGCGGGCGCTTTTCAGGGTTGATTGGCTGATGTTAATAACTCTTGACTAAAAGGAGCGATGGTGGTTGTAAATATTGATTGTTTTCTTTTTGTCCTCGAATTCGGGGGGACCACACCTTTAGGGAGTGGAAAGTGCTGAGTGGGGTTGTTGTAATACCGCACAAAAGGGTTTTTTGTTTTTTGTTTTTTCTTTGCTGAACTCTGGTTTCATCGCCGGCAGGAGCTAGGCTGCGCCTCTCTCGCCTCATTGTCCCTGCGGCCCCCACTGCTTTAGGGTGTCCTCTCCCCCGCAGAGAAGGGAGGGCGATGCCTGCCCGGGAAGGGACCTCTATTATTCCGGGGGGGGGGGAGAGAAACAATTTGGAGAAGATTGGAGGCCGAAGCCTTTCTTTGGGGGTTGGAGAGGAGGCAGGTGTAGATGATATTTCTTCTCATAGGGAAAGGCAGGATTTGAGGCCTAAGCTTTTTGGGAGGTAAGAAAGAAAGAAAGAAAGAAAGAAAGAAAGAAAGAAAGAAAGAAAGAAAGAAAGAAAGAAAGAAAGAGAAAGAAAGAAAAAGAAAATTTCTGAATAGGGCTCTCACGCTAATTTCTGTCTCAAACAAGAGTTTTGAACGCAGAATCTGTCTATCTATCTATCTATCATCTAGGTGTGTGTGCCCTTCAATGTGTTGTATGAAGCTCTAGTAAAGCAGGGAAGGGGATGGTTGCCAAGTTGGGCTCAGTTACCAGGTTGATTCTAAAGAAATTAGACCTGTATAAATAGCCTTTGAATTCACAGAAATAACTCGGTATTAATTTACCTGGTCACTAAAGAATCAGATGGTATGGGAAAAGCCTTCATTTCTTTCTAGTGTGGACTTCAAGTGTTTGAAAAGATATCAAAAATCAATAAGCAAATCGTGAATCCGCACAGAGAAATAAATCCCTTGCTCCCAAAGCTGAAGCAAAGACAACGTTGCTCTCCTTTCCAGACACTCTCGGGACTGAGGTTTGCAAAGTTAGTTTTGATGGGTTGTGAGAGGGTCTAGTCTCAGTAGAAAAGCTCCTCGTACATTTCAGTCCCTGGTGGAACTGTTCAAGATTTCGACTTTTTTTTTTCTCAGTAGACACCAACTGGGTTCTCTGGGATTTAGACAAAAGCTAAAGAGTCACTTTTAAATATCATGTTAACAAATATTTCCCAAAAATGAAAAGCAGCAGTTAATCATTAATGATCTTTCTTCTAATTGTTTGGTTTTTGGACATTTATTTTGACTGCCAAATTCGAGCTCCCGAAGCAAGGTGGAAAGACCAGTGCCAGAAAATGTTTATTCACGGCCACAAACCCCAAACTACAACCATTTCAAACGTTTAACCGGCCTTTAGTCAATTATAGGCCAATGTTGATTTCATTGCAGCTTTACCGAAACACAATGACTTTCATATTATAGAAATAAAATGCATTAGGCATGTGTGATGCCACTGTATTTGAAACATTAAGCCTGGCAAATTGGCATTTTAAAGAGAGATGGGTTGTTGTTGTTTTCAAAGCGGTACTGGCAGCCAGATGGAAAAAAACCTCAAAGCTATCTAGAAAACTCCACGATGGAATTTAGGCCTTAAGGAATACAAAATAATTAATTGGAGAGAAATGGATGATGTACATTCATTCTTACACATATGCAAACACACACACTATCCTCATCTGCATATGCATGTATGAATATACCGAGTATACTTCTATTGATAGTTTTTTTAAAAGAAAACGTAAAGCATGCAATATTAACAAAGCCACCTCTCTCTCTCTCTCGCATTTTTATTGTTACGTCTATAAAGTCATGTTTCTTTGCCACAAAAGCTACATGTAAAACAACGGACACAACCGTTTGAAGGAATTGACAACAACAGGAAACAGGAATCTATTTTTAGGGTATAATACCGAGTTATATAATCAGTCAGAGTCTTCCTAAATGCCTCCGAGCAGCTTCTGTTTCATTCATTCATTCATTCAACAACACCAAAGAAAAACAAAACACCACATTTGTATTTCTTATTCTTTTTCTTTACACTACGTCTTATTCTGACAATATAGGGATGGACTTTTGAGATGTATTCCCTACTATATCAGGGACCTAAAATCCAGAAGCTTTTTGTTTGTTTGTTTGTTTGTTTGTGGTTTTGAAATCGAATCTTTAATTAGTTTAAACTCCTAAGCATGTAAATACATGCGCTAACTGAATGATCGTTTTAGACAGTATTATTGTAAAAAGGGCTCAAAGCAGTTTTCTCCGCATTTTGGACATCGGAGCACACCCCCATAGGCCAACACGCGAGCTGGTAAACCGACATCAACACATACAAACATGGACACATTTGAGCTAGGGAATTATTTACCCAAGAATTGCTGGAAAAGTCAGATAGGAGCTAATTTCACAGTGCTATTATCATGTGTATTTTCTAGTTATCGGAACAATGCATCTAGTTACTTAGTTTTTTGGGGGGGAAAGGCCGGTATTATTGTATGATTTCTTTATGGAGCTGTTGGTGATATAGAAAAAAAGAGTTTAAAAAGGGAGGTTATTCATTTAAGCCGGGAAAAAGCATGTGAGAGAGAGGAAAATACTGCTCCTGGCGATAACCTGGGAAAGATATATTAAAATATACCCTGCTATATGTACACAGCATCTATCTATCTATCTATCTATCTATCTATCTATCTATCTATCTATCTATCTATGGTTAACTGTGTATTGCCTTTATTGACAGTACATTCTCGACTAACTGAATACACGAATTATGCATGTGCATTCTGAAATGCTTATAAATGTACAGCCCGGTCTGAAGGCGACTGGTTCACATGGGAGGCATGTTTCCTACATACTTTACTTTTGACATTGTTCACAAGCGTTAACTGCCCGGGAATGACGATTCCACAACAAATAAGCAAAAATATGTCTGATTAAAACCGTCCTTCCTTGGCAGTTCGACTCTGCCTTCATTATTTACTGCTCCCAGAGAGCAGAGAAAGGCTAAACAAAATCTCTCTCCCTACATCTGCTGATCACATTTCTCTTTTCAGGCTCATACGCCTGTTTACCCCAAAACACATTACTGGTCTCTTCTGCCAGGATGTCATATTGCCATCGCCTTAATAGCAACTGAGTGGGAAGCAAAGGATCCCACAAAAAGAGGTCACCTCCTCAATATGAAAGCAAGCTATTTTAAGGAGAAGCTGGGGAGTTAAACGCTGCCAGTCCAAGAGTAAGAGCGGCGTGGAGGTTTTTCTGGATTTCAACCCACTAGCATCATAACAGACAGGCAGGCGTCGATGGCTTTCCATACCGCTAGTGTGAAGGAAGTGGCAAGGGGAGGGAAAAAACCCTCCGAGCCTGCAGATGGATCACACACGCAGCTTTCTGTATTGTAACGTGGGTCAAAATAATAGAATTCAGAAGGGAAAGATCCGCAGAGAGCCAGCCACTGTCTCTTGTACAGATTTGTAGCGAAGCCTGCGCTGTAATTAAAACCTTACAGCCAGATTAATTCAATGTGTTGCTCTGCAGCGGTTTTTTTTAATAGTCAAAATCCGCTTTACAATTGAATTAGGTTTAAAGACTATTTCTGCGAGGCTCTCCGCATTTGCCAGGGGATGGGAGATAATGTTATTGCCTAGCACATTCTGTCTTCTCCCAAGGTACCAGATCCAGGAGTCGACTTGGCTGGGGAACCTGATCGGTACGGGACCCATAGAATGCTTTGAGTAGGGAGCTAAGCATGGTGGCTTTGGCAGTGAGGGGTAGCTTCTTATTAATATATATCTGCCATGTATACAGCAATGATACGAGTATTGAGCAAAACACACCAACACGAGTCATCGTGTTCAGTTCTCTCTCTCTCTCTCTCACACACACACACACACACTTCTGTCCCCAGATTCATGAGGGGAAATTCTCCAGTCTATCTCGAAACAATTTCAGATTGAATGCTCCCCCGAGTGTAAATGATCGGTGCCCTCTCTCTATTAGCAGTTGGGTGACAGACAAGAGAAACTTGTGGTTCTTTTTCCCCCTACTCTGCTCCTCTCCCCTCCTTTTTTTTTTTTTTTTTTTTTTTTGAAAACCTTCCAAAAATTCAGGGTAATATTTCAAGATCTCTGTCAAGATGTCTCCAAAGCTTTTTTACTTGGCACGCCCCCCTAGTGCTCTGGTGGTGCTGAAATAAATGTTTTATTATACAGGGGGAAAAAACCCTCTGAAAAACACACTTCAAACTTTCAAACTCCGAAGTGCCCGACTTGGGAAAGCTCAGAACCTAATATAAACTCTAGGCCCTTTTAAGTCAGCCACAGGCTACAATTTCTTCTGCGGTACCAGCCAGTCTACCCCCAAACCAAACTCAGCGCTCAGGGTTTCAAGAATTCTTATACCTTCCTCTGATCGAGTTGCAGCTATTTCGTCAATGTTTTAGACGCTTAGCTGAACGTGTCTCTTAAAAACATAGGGCTTCTAGTAAAATTCACGATTAGTGTGTCACTTCAGCACCGTTTGAAAAATCGCCAACTCCTTGGCAAGTGAAAACAGACGCTTTAATTGCAGCAAATTATCGCGAGGTCCTCTTTTCATTCTGTTTCGCCCCAGTTTATTTTTAGTGCGCTTCAAATGCCTACACATTTCCCTTGTTGGGATCAGTGCAATTATTTACTCTACCTTTAGGGATGCATTTACCCACCACTGAATGGCAATGTAGTAAACACTAAAAAAAGTCAATCCAGTTATTGAGGTTTATTTAATAATAAGGGAGGTAAACATCGTGGTTTTACTTTGTCTTCAGGCCGTCCTCATTATCTGGAATAGATTGCAATGAGCTGTTCCTATTTTTCCTTTCAATATTGTTGCTTCTTTTTCAGGATCTCGATAGAGAGTAAAAAACAACGCTTAAAATAAAACTGGAACAGGTATCCCAAAGGGATTCATTATCTAAAAACTCTCTGGAGAAAAAGCTAAGCAGAAACCAGTGTCTGGGACTTAAAAAAAAGTAACAGCCTCTTTAGCAACCGTCTCCCCCAAATTCCTCATGGTCCGATCATCTAGAGCAAAAAGCTCTTGACAAAATGTCACTAATTCACTTTCACTGGGGTATTGAATTCGCCTGCCTGATTAATTGCTCTCACATACAACACTGAGATTTAATTTCCTGTGAATGAAGATTGTCACCTTTCCCAACCTGGATGGTCCCCTGAATCATCACCCCACGACAAAGAGCATTGTGCACTGAACAAATGCAATAAGAAAGGGACGGAGGGAAGGGGTTAGGGATAGGCCAGGTATCTGTAGCACTAAAGGAGGGAGGTATCCAAGAATTCTGACAGATGGATCTGAATCAGATCTGGATTAATGTGCCTGCTTTGTGAATTGTCTGCATTTGAGAAACCAGCCCTCCTCCACTCTGCCCCTGGCAGGTTTTGTTACGAGCGCCTTTATAAATGTTGGATCCCCCTCTCCTTCCTTAAAGATCCGTTCCGTTTCTTTTTCTCACCATTGGAATATTTCCACTCTCTGTGAAATAAAACAAAAAAGCCCAGAAGAAGTAGAAACGTTTGGGTTTTTTTTTTAACGAAAACATAAGTAACCTAATTTCGTATCGTGGAAGTAAATTTCATGCTAGGATATATTTTGCATAACATGTAATCTCTCCGAGCCGGAAGACATTTAATTAAAGCCATACTCCGAGAAGTACAGTTAAAAGCGAAGTCATATCACCACATAACCTCATTCACATTCAGGATTCAGGACAGAATTCACATTGTTTTAGTGTAGTGTATCGCCTTCCTGACATACCTCTCTGAGGCCTGGAAACACAAGAAACAACACAAAGGATATGGGGGGGGGGGATAGTGCCGGAAGCGCTAATAAATGGGGTTCATTTATTTTGCCTAAATACCATTGCTCTCTGGTTCATGATTCAGAATTTCCGATCAAAATAATTTAGAGGAATACAAATAAGATAACGGTTGCTATAGGATGGAGGTCAGTTTAAATCTCTGGGACAGTTGTATGATGTTATCACTTCACTCCGATGTGCTGATGTCTTCTTAATATTGTTTTGGAACACATACATCATCGGGTCTAGGGTATATGGCACATTTCAGGGGGAAGCGGTTTGCTCTTGGGCCATTTCTGAAATGTGCTGCAGTTCACACGAAAAAAAGGCAGGGATGCACTTGGGTTTTTTTCATCATCTAGTACCTGCCACTAGCCCAATGTCCTTCCTGTGCATGTGCACAAGGGGCTAGGGACCGGGTTCTTAGAAAAGCAGACACAAAAATCCAAATAGCCTGTCTGCTCATTTAAACGTCAGACTTTTGGAAATGATTGTATTACAGACGGCTGATCAGTATGTGTATGAAAAGAGCCAGCACCACCAGTACTGTCATGGGATCTATGAGCTTTTATTCCCAGAAGAGTTTTGTACCGCAGATAAATTTCCTATTGAAGTTTTTACCTCCTCTTCCCTCAGTATTTTGACTAATCCAATGTCATAATACTGGTTTAGCCCCAAAAGAAAGGGGAGAAATACTCACATCCCAAAACGTATGCATTTGATAAAGAACTCTCAGCAGAACACCAAGGCGGGTCTGCTTGGAAAGGAGTATTCTTCACTAGTATTTTTTAAAGTAAAACCCACAAGATCATCTCGCAAATTCCAAATGGAAACAGGAGCGTTACTGCAAGGTTTGCTTGTTGGTGATCTTGTATAATATTTACACAGGCAGGGATATTTAATCATAAAGCCACCACTCCCATCTTTCTTCCGTTCAAGTTAATAGAAAAACTCCACGGAATGTGTGGGAATAGGATCGGGCCGTAGGTAATAATTCTGTCTACAGCAAATTTTGTTTCACAGGCTGCTAGATCTTTCTCCTTTCTATGTGTGCTTTTGTAACTGGTGCTCCTAGTACAGTTTGATATCCTTAAAAATGACTGTCTATGCCCCAATAACGTGCAATTAAGATATTTTAGCTGGTTTTTTTCTTTAAAGTGGCATCAAGACATTATAAAGGCGTGAAAAGAAAACAGCAGCAGTCCTACCTCACGGTTGTGACTGTTTCATTTCACAGGAGATACAATTCAGCGGTCAAATCAAATCAGAAAGGCTCTGCTTAGTCTCCATGTAGCGGTAATTAAAAATATTAATTGGCTGCGTCGACTGCTCAAGAAGACAAGTGTTGGTAAAAAAGCATCATTAATCCTCCAGTCATTAACATGCAGTAGTGGAAGCTGGGCTGCTAGGACGTTCAAAGGAGCAATTTGTTTAGTGTTTCCCAAGATCTAAGAAATTATTTTAAAAAATCTTTTCTATTACTTAAAAAAATACATTAACTTTTATGTGGCACTAAGCAATAGTCGGTTAAAGAGTTTTAAATGACCTAAGTGCAGTTTTAGAGGACATAGTAACCCCCCTAGATTATATGAAAGCCACAGCTCTCATTAATGTTGCTATCAGCAAACGTTGCAGAGACGTGTCACTTCAGCTCTTGCTGGTGTGTCCTAAGGGCCTTGTCCCTCCTCATCCCTGATTTCAGGAAGGTCCTGTTAGACTGGCCCGCAAACAGCTCTTCACAAGTTTTCAAGGCATTGACCACTGGGCCTGATTCTCCCCTTACCTGGACTCTCCCGCTGCAATCAATGGCGTTACACTGGTGTGGAAGTGGAGGAAAATCCGCCCCATAATAGGAAATCCGATTCTGCACTTCTTACATGCCCAGTGAAGCCACTGACGAGCTTCATCGGGCTGATTAAGAGAGCGCAGGATCGGGCCCGGAGTGGACTGGCGAGGAAACTTCTGCAACTGTCGAACCAAGTTTGCCAAACGCAAAAGCATGTTCGGGCAGATCAACTGATCTCTGCCCCTTAAAGCTACGGAGATAAGAGCCCAAGAGCAGAGAGGAGATCTGCGAAAACGTCACGTCTAAACGGATACAGGGAGGGACCTTGCTGCTTGGTGCAGTTAGACTCTCATTTAATTCACCGACAGAAAACTTGCTGTTATTTACGTCGTCTGGGCTGACAGAAACCTGAAGAAGGCAGAGCCGACCTGGCCACCCGTCCTGAAATCTAGTCAGTGCAAGGGACCAGGCTGCTTCACCCACCCTGCCCCCAGGCTGAGCACAGCTCCAGTGCCTCCAGTCAAACCGGATCAGTTAGACTGAGACAGGTGGTAGCTCGCACTGTCCTACCTCTCCTGGGAGTGTGTAGGCCGCATAGGTCCCCGCTCCTGGTGGCTGGCCCTGGGACTGTCCTTCCGTTTTATGACAGCCGCAATGAAAGGAGGAAACCTGAAGAAGAGACAATAGAACTCACGGGTGGAGCTGGGATTGCAAGCGAGGAGGGAGTGTGAGCCCCAGGCCCTGCAGCAGCCGGCTCTGCAAAGGGAACCTTCTGAAGGGCGTTTTAAGGGGACTTGCCAAATATCTGCTTGCCCCTCCATGTGCTATTAGAATTGCCTCCACCTTCCCGCATTTCAGATCTCTCTTTCTCTCCCCTCCCCCTTACCTACACATGGTTTATTAACAGATCCCCTCAAAGACAGGCTCCAAAGCCACATTTTCATGAGTGGATTTTTGAGCTGGTTGATCAGTTGCCCCTTCAGAACCACCGCCTGCCATTGCCTGGTGTCAGTGGCCCCTCAGAGAGTGAGGCCGCCATCGGGGATTATTGATAGGCCTCATCTAGGCATTATTACAGCTCTGCTACCCCTGAACTCTCAGAGCCACGGCAGTTTATCGTGTGAATTCAACTATTGGGCATGCGCGCTGAGGCCCAGCAAGAAACAGCCTTGTTCCGTTTTTGTTGAAAAAAAGTGACTGAGCATGCTCAGTAACCGATTTTTCATATAATCTAGGATATCCCCCCCTACACACACACACACACACCCAGTAATCCACCCGTTGGACTAATGGGCTGCAGTATCTCAGCTGACAAATAACATCTTGTTATCTAAAGAGAGAAGCGAGAAGAAGGTAAAACATCATACGAGACCATCACTCTCTTGTTGGCCCCCTCATTTCAGTTATTGCCATTCACGAATTAAAACACGTGTTTAAGGAGCTGTCTAAATACCCACACACTCTTCTCCAACCTATAAGGCGTGAGCATCGCGATTTCTCTCCATTCTGCAAACTAGCTTTAAACGTTCCCCGGTTAAAGAAGCAGGCGCCCCGTCCTGAGGGCCACCGCTAGTTGTAGGGCATGAATTCCCCACGTTTACTGCAATATTTAGGCATAAGGGAGTTGTCTGAGGCTTGGGCTTTTGCCTTAATCTCCATGGCCATTGTCAAACGAAGATGCTCCTTTAACCTAATACCGTGAACATTTTGAAAGCCTGTTCTGCAAATGGTGGTTGTTGTGCATCACAGTCACGTACGCGCACACAACTACTTAATTGGGAAAGATTCACTCACCTAGAATCTTACTGCAGCTCCATTTGTTATAACCTCAGCCTACGAAGTATCAGTCCCGAACTGCCGCCATCTATTTATAATTTAGCACCACTAACCAAGGACCCCATTATGGGGAGTTTTGCTTAAGGACGCAGGATCGGGCCCTAGATTTCTGACACGCAATATTACTGGTTTACTATAAAATCCCTATGCCACCTGAACTCAAATATTAAATTTCCTTGTAGCTATACTTTCCGTAAAGGGTTTTTATGAGCTGAGGGCCATGCAGCTCTACATAAATGTAAGTGGTAATATGCAAAGTCTTTATATACCACTTACTTTATTTCAATAATCATTTATTTTGGATTTAAGTATCATGAACTTACCTGAAAGGTTAGTGTGGTTTTATTTTTATAACAAGGGACTTTTCCTACATTAAAAAAAAGTATTAATCAGTAGAAAGTAAGATATGGGGTTTTGATGCTCTGATGTGACATTAATAATTGTTGCATCATGTAACTTTCTACATCTTGGTTTTAATTTGCAGTGAACCAAACAGAGATATTTGCAATTTTTTAAATAAGCACTCTATGTAATAAATGGGAACATTGTGCATGAATGCTGTTTCTTCCCCTTTTCTTTAGAAGACATTATTAGCTCTGACAGCATGCAGCTCAGGTTTGGAGGAGAGGATTTTGTAAAGGGATGACAGACAGGAAGGGCAGCAATCATGGGCTTCTTGGGCTAAAGCTTTTTTTCTTTTTTATCAGAATGTTCTGTTCGATGCCATTTATCCTTGATGATAGAAAATTGCTCTGTTGCCAGGACGCTGCTGCTGAAATAGAGGGCAGGAGCCACATTTCCATTTTGCAGCTTGAAAGCTATTCAAATGAATGTGTAGAAAGGGGGGGAAATCTAGAGATAAACAAATGAGAATAAATCGAGTTCCCCTTTTCTTTCTTTTCCTCCCTCTTTTTTTTTTTTTTTTTGAGGGGATGGGGAAGCTCTTCATTTCTTACATAAATTTTTTTGTTCATCAGCAGTTGGAATACCTGTGAAGTGTTGTAAATCAAGGGGCATTTATTCTGGTGCTGCTAACGCTACTGAACATGTAAACATATTAAAGAAACTTATGTATATGTGTGTGTATACACACCCACCCACAGTTTTATGTGTAGGTCTATAGCTTCAGAGAGAGATAGAGAGAGAGAGAGCTGCAAAAATGATCTTTCAACAGTCTTTCAATAAGTATGATTATCTACCAATGCTTTTAAGTGTTGACTATTATGGAAACATATGTCATTCTAAGACTATTAAAACAGAAATATTTAAATCGGAGTATTTACACTTCTTATCCACTTGCTTATTTTTCATCCTCTCTTTTCACTTCATGTAATACATTGGCAATCAGAAAAGATCTAAAACATAACCAAACAGCTATGCACTAGTGCACATGACTAATGTTCAATATTTAGCCCAACGAGGTTTGTTTATTTATAATTTAAAAGCTATAAAAAGTCAAAATAAGTCGGGCCCAATATTTATAAACCAGATTTATTAAAATGATAAATAATTCTGTTCTTCCTTGATGTTTATCCAACTTTCAGATCAGCTGAATAGTTTAAAAACCGGAGGAGATGTTTTTTAAACAATTTCAATTTCTTGTTTCTTCTACAGGCTGCTGCTGTATCAGGCTAGAAACGTTGGCCATACCTTGACTGAAGCTGTAAAAACTCCCAACGCGCCCTTTTACCACAAAATAACTTTTAAAGAATTCTAACTGCACTGGTCTGTGCAAAGTCTGGTGCCAGTGAGTCATGGGGTTTTGCAGATTATGCAGCGTCCTCTTAAACACAGAATTTTAAGTGACCATAATGTATATGGTGACATACTAAATTTGATCCGCTGGGATTTTTTCACTATGTCATTTCAACCGAGTTTTGCCTCCTATTAATCTATAATTAGCATGTTGGCTTCAAGTATAATGTATTCCAAAGTGGCACCTTGTTAGATGTGGTTCTCGTCTGCAATGAAGAAAACCTGAAGAAGAAGAAGAAGAAGAAGAAGAAAGAACTATGAGTGAGAGACATTGATTTATTGGCCTTCGCCAATAGCTTCTCCATGAGTGTCCAATCCAGCCAAGCACAAGACTTCATTATTGATTTTTAAATCTCTCTTCGGCTGAAAGTATCACACTGCAGATAATAATGAAGTATAATCACTGCTGCTATTAGATTATACTAAATACACAAATCCAAGGGCTCAAGAGTGTTAATTTTTCTAAATGATTAAGATGATGTTTCTTGCAGAATTACCTGTTGGGGATATGCCTGTGTCCCTGAGCATACAGAACACAGCTTTCCCCAACAGGTAATTTTGGATATGTTAATGTAAATACATTGTACATATATAATAATTACATATTAATTGTTTGCACTCTACAAAGCATTTGTTATTGTAGTCCAAGACTTTTAGTGCTTGCAAATGGGACATCCTAACAAAACAAACAAACTAAAAAAACGCCATCTATCTGGCTCAACACACACCTAGCTGGCTCAAGCTTGCACTCTAATTTAATATGGTCTCTGGGGATATTTTAATGAAAAGTATATGCATATATACACAGTTTCTACTGGATTGGACACTCATGGAAAAGCTGTTGGCGAAGGCCAATAAATCTCTCTGTCTCTCTCTCTCTCGTTCTTTTTCTTCAGATTTTCTTTAATTGCGGAGGAGAATCACAACTAACAAGTTGCCACTTTGGAATGAACATTGTAACCCCAAAGTGCAGTACATGTGCAGTGTATGTATTTCCCAGGCTGTCTTAATGGAGCATTAAGCTGTGTTCACACATTGCGAGTCTCTTTTCCTCTCATGGGCTGTGTTTGCTTCCCTACGCTGACAGGATACAGCCTGGCCAGTTTGGCCTTCCAATGAAAGAATGTGAGCATAGATAGTTTGATTTGCTGCTGCAGGGGAAGGGACGGTCTGCCCTGTGGGGAGCAAAATGCTTTCTTTGCAAACGTTGAACTACGTCCATCAGGATAACGGGTCTGATCTTGCAACTCTTGCTCAAGGGAGTAGATCTTGCCCTCAAGAGGAATCACAAGGAAGTCAACGGGCTAGTCCCCTGGTAAGGATTTGCTGGATAGAGCCCTGAATTTATACTTGTAGAAAAGTTACTCTCTGGAGGTATTGAAATTAACCGTCTCCCGGTCTGTATGCAATAGCTTAGAGACCAGGATTAATTGACTGTTCCCGAGGCACACATTTTTGCAGTGTTGTTACATTAGCCTTATCGTAAATACAGCCAGCGACCCATCAGGGCTGTTAAAAGTCAGGAAAGTGATTGAAACACTCAGAGGAAGAGAAATCGCTTCAGTTTTCAATATAAATGAGCTCTTTACTTTTTGGTGTGCAAAGAACCATCAGCCGATACAATTGTATACAATTCCCTACCCATTTAAAGCGAGAGTTTAGCTGCTTGACTCTGTGTGTGTGTGTGTGTAGGGGACCCAGTTCTGTGTATCAGAACCACCACACCCGCCTGTATCATTTCCGCTGCACTGGGGTGGCTCTCCTATAGGTAATGGAGTTAAAATACTAAGCGTTGGAGGAGGGACAGCTTTCCCGTCCCCAGCTGGGGGTGTACAATATGCACTAATAACAGAGGCGGGTTTGATCGCAGTCCCGCGATTTCTAGACAATCTGCCGGGCTTTTATTCTCAGGGTTGGCTTTAAAAAGATGGAGTCGTACAAGCCCATTCGGGGTTCGCGGCGCCCGAGAATGTGACACCCAGAGCGAATGTAAAAGCGAAACATTGTGAATCTTTAACAGGATGGGGGGGGGGGGGGGGGGAGGAGGGGGAGTCAGATTACCACTAAAATGCCCCGGGAAGGTGCTTTAGTGTGAAAACCTGCTGCGAGTTCCCTTGCCCTTGCATCGCTGAACAGCAACAGCAGCTGTGTGTGTCTGTGTCAGAATAAAGTCATTATCGAAACGATCATGTTAATAGTGTTTTCTCACACACACACAAACACACACACTTAGTTCTGATGGACCTTGGAATCTACCGCCTGGGCCGACCTGCACCAGCCCCACTACCTAATCTCAGCCCACTGGGATATTTACTGGGATATTTACACACGAAGGGCCAGATCCAAAGTCCATTGAGGTCAGTGGCAAGATTCCCATTGAGTTCAGTGAGGTTTGGATCAGCCCCATGCCAGGATGGTATTAGCATGATGCATAAGAAAAGGAAACGACTCAATATGGGTACGGGTTTAAAAACTACTCGATAGGAAAATGCTTGTCAGCATTTACTGGGGTCCTTTAATTAAACACTCGCTGGGTTCCATTTCCCCCGGTATCTCTATGCTGCCTCCGTCCTTGTTTGCCATCCCCTCGCCAAAGTGTGGTGATGTGCGATGCAAAGTGTAAAGAATTGCATTCATCCCGCTTTGATCTCTAAAGGGGGATCACAGCAGAAGTCAGGTCATCACACAGACAGGCACTGCTGTGGAAATGAGCTTTTTGCAGGATATCTCCCTTGGCTTCAGGGCTTCCATTGCCAGGTGGCAAACCGCAGACGTGTCAATATAAAGGAATAAATTGTGATTTGCGGGTAGAGATTAAAGCTACTTCAATCCAAGCACTTGCTATTATCCGGTAGATTCACAGCCCGGTGTCTGTGCTTCCCACCCCTAGCCATCCGAAAGGTATTAACTTTGTTGGACTTTAGAAAATATAAGATGATGCATGCAAGCTTAAAGGCCCGCAAAGTAACAGCATCATTGTTTAAACCCCACTTTGGTTTTGGAGGAGGGGCTCGGGTGAGAGTCTAGGGTTGATTATGACCAGTTTACTTATTTGTAAAGAAGGACAATCTTGGTGCTAACATCAATTAATTAAAATAAGTTAACTAACTTTTTTAAAGCACCTTTTCCGCTAGCCTAGACAGGGTCCTAGAGCAGCGTGTGTGCGCAATAGCACCCAATCTGTTGAGAGCACTAGCTAGACAAAGATTAGAAGACCTGAGTAAGTTTCGAAAGTCCAGACTGAATTTTTGACTAAGAAATATTGAAAGAAGAGGTGACAAAAGCCACGAAAACTGCCTGCAAATAAAGTCTACCACAACAAAACATAGCATTGTCAATACTGCATTTATAATATGAAAAACGAAATGTGTTATAAACTAAGGAGAAACATTTATGCAGACATCCACCCTTTGTCTTGCACATTTCTTCCTTGGTATTTGATATATTGCACACCACCATGCCCAGCCCACTCCCTCTCTCTCTCTCTCTAACAAGTGGAGCTGGTATAATTAAGGTTGCCTGACACTTCCCATTGTAAAATCCTGTTTTCAGTTTTTTATAGTGCCAAACTTTAACCATTCAGGCTGAATGTTTTCATGTCCCATGGAAAAAAAGATTATGTGATCATATAATTAAAGTCTATAATCCATTCACACAAGGGAAATGAATTAAGGTTACACAGGCAACCTTAATTCTGGCTAGGGCAGTCAAGCAATTCAAAATTAATTGCAATTAATCGGGAGGTTAAAAAAATTAACCGTGATTAATCATGTGACTAATCACGCTGTTAATAATAGAATACCATTTATTTAAATATTTTTGGATGTTTTCTACATTTTCAAATATATTTATTTCAATTTCAATACAGAATACAGAGTGTACAGTACTCACTCTATATTTATTTTTGATTACAAATATTTTAACTGTAAAAAACAAAATAGTATTTTTCAATTCACCTCATACAAGTACCGTAGTGCAATCTGTTTACCATGAAAGTTTAACTTACAAATGTAGAATTACGTACAAAAAAACCTGCATTCAAAAATAAAATAATGTAAAACTTTAGAGCCTACAAGTCCACTCAGTCCTACTTCTTGTTCTGCCAATCGCTCAGACAAACAAGTTTGTTTACATTTGCAAGAGATAATTCTGCCCACTTCTTGTTTACAGTGTCACCTGAAAGTGAGAACAGGTGTTCACATGGCACTGTTGTAGCTGGTGTAGCAAGATATTTACATGCTAGATGCGCTAAAGATTCATATGTCCATTCGTGCTTCAATCACCATTCCAGAGGACATGTCCATGGTGATGATGGGTTCTGCTCAATAATGATCCAAAGCAGTGTAGATCGACGCATGTTCATTTTCATCATCTGAGGCCATGTCTACACTTACCAGGGATTGATGCTGTTGTGATCGATGCAGTGGGGGTCGATTTAGTGGGTGACCCGATAAATTGATCACAAAGCGCTCTCCGGTCGACTCTGATACTCCACCGGAATGAGAGGAATAAGGTAAGTCAATGGGAGAGTGTATCCCATCGATGCAGCACGGTGTAGAGACCGCAGAAAATTGACCTAACCTACGTTGATTCCAGCTACGTTATTCATGTAGCTGGAGTAGCGTAACTTAGGTCGACTTACCCCAGTAGTGTAGACAAGGCCTGAGTCAGACACCACCAGCAGAAGGTTGATTTTCTTTTTTGATGGTTTGGATTCTGTAGTTTCCACATCGGAGTGTTGCTCTTTTAAGACTTCTGAAAGCATGCTCCACACCTCGTCCTTCTCAGATTTTGAAAGGCACTTCAGATTCTTAAACCTCGGGTCAAGTGCTGTAGCTATCTTTAGAAATCTCATATTGTACCTTCTTTGTGTTTTGTCAAATCTGCAGTAAAAGTGTTCTTAAAACGAACAACATGTGCTGGGTCATCATCCGAGACTGCTATAACATGAAAAATATGGCAGAATGTGGGTAAAACAGAGCAGGAGACACAATTCTCGCCCAAAGAGTTGAGTCACAAATTTAATTAAGGCAGTATTTTTTTAATGAGTGTCATCAGCATGGAAGCATGTCCTCTGGAATGGTGGTCAAAGCATGAAGGGGCATACAAATGTTTAGCATATCTGGCACATAAATACCTTGTAATGCTGGTTATAAAAGTGACATTTGAATGCTTGTTCTCACTTTCAGGTGACACTGTAAATAAGAAGCGGGCAGTATTATCTCCCATAAATGTAAGCAATTGGCTGAACAAGAAGTAGGACTGAGTGGACTTGTAGGCGCTAAAGTTTTACATTGTTTTGTTTTTGAGTGCAGTTATGTAAAAAAAAAATCTACTTTTGTAAATTGCATGTTCACATAAAGAGATTGCACTACTCTACTTGTATGAGGTGAATTGAAAAATACTATTTCTTTTATTTATCATATTTACAGTGCAAATATTTGTAATAAATAATAATAATGTAAAGCAAGCACTGTACACTGTGTATTCTGTGTTGTAATTGAATCAATATATTTGAAAATGTAGAAAAACATCCAAAAATGTTTAATAAATTTCAATTGGTATTCTATTGTTTAATAGTGCGATTAATTAACTATGATTAATCGTGATTCATTTTTTAAATCTCAATTACTTTTTTTGAGTTAATCGCATGAGTTAACTGTGATTAATCAACAGCCCTAATTCTGGCATTTCCTAACTTTTGGATGCTTGACTTTGCAACCTTAGCATTATTTTAATGTCATTTGTGTGTGTGTAATCTATGAATATGTCTGGAACCTTGTCTCTAAATCTCTTTGAATTTGAGGTTGTTGATGGATTGGATTTGAGCCTCAAGAACAGATCTGTTCCTACAGTTTGGGTTCTAGGTCTGACCTAAATCATGTTTTGTGACTCTGGTTCAAATGTAGCTGAAGTCTCATGGCAATAGCTCATGAAATCTAATTGTTATGAATTTGGACACAGCTTGGAACCTGGCCTAAACTGGATCCACTTGTGAATCAAAACATCACCTCCTCAGCTACCACTATTTAAGAGATCACATATCTAAGTGTTTAAGACGTGAATATTTATCTATCTGTCCTTAGCTCTTCATTACTGATACCTCAAAATGCTTAGGTTTTATTAACAGTAGCATTCCTTAGAATACATCCTATAGTAGCAACCTTAACTGAGTCAACTTTTTTTTAATAACTATGTAGAACTAATACAGAGTGTAAGAGGTCCACAGGATCTCTATAACACAGATCCCATGAGCTCTGCAAGGTTCCTGGTTACCACCAGACTCCACTGCCCTGCAGATCTCATGAACTCCACAAAGTACCAGGGGTTCCATTCACAAGGAGGATGCCACTTTAGGTGCATAAGTCCAACATTTAGGCCCCCCTGGCATTCACAAAACCACCACTCATCTACCAACCACCAGAAGGCAAACTACTTATACACACACTACAACCATCATAATTAGATACAATTATTAATAACAGTAGTTAATTACAACCTATTTTCTTCTTCTAATACAGTCTATGCACATGTTTTCAAGGAGATTTAACCATGTGGAAAATCTGGAGTAGTCACAAACCATTTTTTAGCTAGAGGGATACAAAGAAATGTTAGACACATGTTAACATTTCAAGGCAGAGCAATTTTGTAATGATCTGAAACTCAAAACACTGTTTGACAAAGTTTATCCAAACATTGCAAAAATTGTACTTAAGCCTTCAGAGTAAACATACAAAAAAAAAAAAAAAAAAAAAAAGAACAATATACAGAATGTGAAATTCGACTAGATCAGCGATTCTCAAACTTTTCTATATCATGACCCCAAGTTATAACAGAAAACATTTCAGGACCCACTTCCCATTTAGCCAACCATAAGGAAAGGCGGGGTGGTCATGATCCCCTGAAACATGTTTGTGACTTTTAGGTTGAGATACCATGGCCTACATGACGGTAGACGCACCAACTGGAATATCTAATCAGGAGAGACAAAAAGAGAAGGAAAGATCTTATTCAGTATTTATTTATATAGCACAGGTTGTAAGGATGGATAAGTGATAAGAAAGGAGCAGAAGGATGGACCAGTGGGTAGGGTGTTAATTTGGGATTTGAGAGACTTGGGTTTAACTCCCCGTTCTGCCACAGCCTTCTTGTGTGATGTCGTGTAGGTCACGAGTCTCTCTGTACCAGCTTCCCAACTTTAAAATGGGACTAACAACATTCCCTTACCTTACAGGGATCTTATGCAGATAAGCACACAAGATTATGAGGTGCTCAAATAGGATATTTCCATCTAATTCTTTCAGCTTCTGTCTGTTAAATCCCCAGGAGGGATGGGGCACATGTGACAGGAATCTGTCTATGTGAGCCTGGATTCAGAGCAAGGAAAAGCCAAATCAGTGATTAATCAAAATCATACCTAACAAGGCTTCTTTTTTTATTGCTTTGTAGGCCTGATCCTACATGCAGTACTCAGATAAAATTGTCCATTGAAATCAAATAGTAATTTTGGCTGAGAATGACTAATGGGTTGGGACGGATCCTCAGCTGGTGCGAATCAGCACCAGTCCATTGAAGTCAATGAAGTTGTGCTGAGGATCTGCCTCTAAATGTTTACACTGTCTGAAACATATTTTTCAGATCAGCATATTTAAAACAATTTCCCGCACGTAAGAGACAAACCATTATACTGCTGGACTGCCAGTGGAAGCAGTTTTACCTACTACATGGGGTTTGTTGAAAAAGGGAAAATAATCAGCTATTCTCCTCTCCCTCTATAAGAGCTGGTATAATGCCCTTTAAAGTCATTGGGAGTCTTTCCATTGACTTTGGTTCAGGGAGTTAAGCATGGGAACTTGGGAAGAGAGCCCTTTGGCTTTTAATTAAGGTTACCCAACTTGTGGAAAGTAGTTTTTCTCCAAAGCTGGATCTCTTTGCTCCACTATTTCATTTTTACATGTCCCACCCTAGTTCCTGCCTCTTTGCCAGACCAGTACACTTAGCACCAAAATTTCAGCCATTCGGTGTAAGGAAACATTGAATTTAACATGTTTCTCTTGGGAAAAATGCTTTTGCCCTCCATAACTGATGTCTGTTACACATGAAATATGTTGTCCAACATAGTCACATATACATATCATAGTGCATATGATACTTTTCTAGTCCTTGTTTCATTCTAAAAAGCAGAATAGTTAAATTGTGTTGTTTCTGAGGTTATGAAATGTATCTGATTGGCTGTCCCCTTGGAGAAACAGAGGCCTTGTCTACACTACAGAGTTTTGTCAACAAAAGTCAGCTTTCATTGACAAAACAGTGGAGGAGTACACATTACAATGCTCCTTCCAATGACGAAACTCTCCTGCTTTGCTGACAAAATAAAACCACCTTGACGAGAGGTGTAGAGCTTTTTGCGGCAAAGTGTCAGTGTAGACACTGCGCTTGGTTATGTCGCTGTAAATGGCCTTCAGGAGGTGTCCTGCAATGCCCATCCTGACCGCTCTAGTCAGCAGTTCGAACTCTGTTGCCCTGTATCTAGGTATACAGGTATCCGCCCCTCCCCATTTAAAGGCCCGGGAATTTTTGAAATTCCACTTCCTGTTTGCTTGGCATGGAGAGCTCACATCGCATCTTCCCAGCTGACCATGGTTGCTCCACGCAGCAAACGCTGTCCCACTTGGAGCACACATGAGTTGTTGGATCTGCTGGCACTGTGGGGAGAGGAGGCTGTGCCATCCCAGCTCCTCTCCAGCAGTAGGATCTTCGATACCTATGGGCAGATTTCTCATGGCATGTTGGATAAGGGCTACGAATGGGACATACATCGCTGTGCGAAGACAAAGGCACTGAGGCAGGCATACCAGAAGGCAAGGGAGTCAAACCATCACTCTGGTGCTGTGATGAAGACCTGCTGCTTTTATAAGGAACTGGATGCCCTCCTTGGTGGCGACCCCATCTCCATTGCCAAGAGCCCCGTGGATACTTTGGTGGGGCTGGAGACAGCAGACAGCAGAATTAACCCTAAGGACAAAGTCATGGATGAGGAGTTTGAGTAGGAGGTTGATGTGGAGCATGCAGCAGCGTCATCCCCCTCCCCTGGGCCAAACTCACCATGTTCAGGGTGTTCGCCAAGCTGTGTGCTTGTCAAGGGACAGTGAGAAACTGATTTGTATTTAAAAAGAAGTGTGTTTTACTATAATGATTCAATGCTGTGTGTGAACTAAAAATCATGCTTCTGTTTATTGATTCTTGTTCTTCTACAGATGTGGCCTTGAGGAGAACCTCCTACACACCAGCGGAGTGCCTTCACCAGATAAGGAAGTGACCAAGGCGGAGTAAGGATGACATGAGTCAAGAGGTGCTCCAATCCTTAGAGGCCAAAAAACAAGAATGCAGGGCATGGAGAGAGACTTTAAAAGAAAATTATAAAATTTACAGGCAGGACAGAAAGGAGAGCCAAGAGTGAATTTTAATGGGTCAGGAGCAGATTATAAAAGTGATGGAGGAGCAAATGGAGATGTTGAAGTCCCTAATCATGCTGCACGCTGAATTCATGCATGCTTCTCCGCCACCGCAGCTGATACAGAACTGCTTTCCATGCCCTCCCGAAACTCCTCCCACATATTCCTTGCAACTTCCTGGCCTGTCTAGGTACCCCATTCACTCCATCCCTTCTGACAGCTTCAAAATGATAGCTGGACTTACACACAGCTATAAGAGCCTACACTGACGTTCATTATTATCTCCCTTCCCACCAAGCCTTTTGTGTGTGTTGTTAATTAGTATTTAATAAAAACAAGCTCTCTGAAAGATAACCAATCTTTATTTGTCTCCTACACATGGTGGTTGCTGCTGGAATTAATACACAGTGGCAATTTGATCATTTGCTGAGTACAAATCATGGTCAGGAATCATCAACATTTTCATGAAAGTTAACAAAGCATGGCAGAGTGCTGTATAGAAAGACACATTACTGGTACTCATTGTCCAAATGGTGCCTCAAAGCCTCCCTGATTCGAATAGCCCCCCATTATGCCCCTCTAATAGCCCTGGTATCTGGCTGCTCAAAATCAGCTGCCAGGTGATCCGCCTACACATTACACCCACGGGGAAACTTTTCACTCTTAGCCTCACAACTATTATGGAGTGCACAGAAGGCTGCTATGACCATGGGAATATTTTCCACATTTAGGTCTAGCCTGCCATAAAGGCAGCGCCAGTGCACTTTTAATCTGCAAAGGGCACATTCCACAGTCATTCTGAACCTGATCAGCCTATTGTTGAAGCACTCCTTGCTGCTGTCGAGGTTTCCTGTGTAAGGCTTCATCAGCCATGACAGTAAGGGGTAAGCTGGGTCTCCCAGGATCACTATGGTCATTTCGACATCCCCCATTGGAATACTCTGATCTGGAAAGAAAGTCCCTGCTTGCAGCTTTCTGTACAGGCCAGTGTTCCTGAAGATGCATGCATCATGTACCTTCTCTGACCACCCTGTGTTTATATCAATGAAATGCCCATCTTGATCCACAAACACCTGCATAGCATAGAGAAGTACCCCTTTCTATTGCTGTACTCCCATGCAAGATGGTCTGGGGCCAAAATTGGGATATGTGTGCCATCTATTGCCCTACTGCAGTTAGGGAATCTCATTGTCGCAAAGCCATCCACTATTTCCCACACATTGCCCAGAATCACTGTCCTTTGTAGCAGGAGGTGATTAATGGCCCTGCACACTTGCATTAACGCAGTCCCAACAGTGGACTTCCCAACTCCAAACTGATTTGCAACAGACCAGTAGAAGTCTGGACTTGCCAGCTTCCACACAGCGATCACCACGCACTTATCCACCGAGAGGGCAGCTCTCATTTTGGTGTCCTTGTGCCACGGGGCTGGGGTGAGCTCCACACACAGTTCAGAAAGGTGGCTTTCCACATCAGAAAACAGCAGCCAGTGTTTGTCATCCCAGACCTGCATAACGATGCAATCCCACCACTCAGTGCTTGTTTCCCGAGCCCAAAGGCGATGGTGCACCATGTTCAGCTGCACTATGAATGCCAAAAGTAATTTGTGTTGTTTCTTTCCCCGGCACACAGCAGGTCACACAACTCTGATTCCTGTACAGATTGGGAGCTCATGATATACTGCATGACCATCCGCGATGTGTTCATAACAGTGACCACAACACTAGAGAGCAGTAAGAAGCAGGATTTCGTTTTATTGCATTTCACATCTTTTGAGCACACAGAATGACGAACAGCACTTGTTCATAGGAACAAGCTGGTTCAGCTCTGCTCACCAGATTCCTTTCCAAGTGGCACATTTATTGAGTCCTTGCTTGGGGTGTCCTTCTCAAAGCCTTTTTATCTCAGGTGGTGCACCCTTTTGTAGGGTCTTGTTAAACACACAGGATCAGATAAGAGCTGTGATAAGCATGGTATAAAAACCTAAAAGCAATGTTCAGGGGGAGGGGGTGCCAAACCCTTCACTCAGCAATAACACAAAAGGGGGCAAGTGTAAAGCAGAAAATGGGGAAGAGAAAAGTCACCCAAAGGAAGTATCTTGGGACAAAGAAAGATGATTCTGGTGAAAAGCTCACCCTTCTGTAAAAAAAAAAAAAAAATCTGTGATTGTGTAATCCATTGCTCAGTGTGTTATATATTTCCCTCTGTGCCTGATCCAGAGAGGATCTGGGTCTGGTATAGCTACCAGCAAAGGCCATGTAACCCTTTAGCTCAAGCTGTAGAGGCTTAATATGCTCTTAGCAGTGGAGGTCCAGGTTCATTTCTTAATGATGACCAAGGTAACAGTATTGATAACTGTATGCCACAAGGACTCAGAATGTAGGTTATTATCAGGGTTATCCTAGAACTCACTTCTCCTTGTTATTTTATCCCAACGGATGAGATCAGTAGAGATGCTTTCACAGATAATCCCTAGATTTTCATGTGTTGGATCTGGAGGCAGGGTCTTCTCACTAGAGGACACAGAAATCCAGAATTTGCTTCTCTCATTAATCTCACAGGGCCTGAGCATGTTGTTTTTCAGGGCAAGCCTTATCTATACTTGAGGGGTGGTTTAACCCTGCGGAGAAGTACGGCTGAATTTCTTTTACTGGAGGGTTGATTGAGTTCTGGTCAGTTGACTTGTATCAGTTTTGCAGTGTTTTAGTTTAGTGTGTGGTTGCAGGACTTATTGTGTCTAGAAAATGGGATAGGCACATTCTATACATTATATGTTATTCAGCCCTTAGTTTTCTGCACTGGCAGATCAGGCTTTGTGTGGCATGACTCTTTTAGTGCATTTCTATCTATAATAGACTATCTATAATAACATGGTCCTGTTCACCCCCTACATTGATCCAGGCAGGATTTTCCATTTACATATATTTTGCTTCTCCATTTTGCTTTGTTTTGGCTTTAAGGTAACAAATGAGGTTCCTAGGGCCCCATTCTCCTCTCACTCACACTGGCGCCCACTTGTGTTATTCCACTGGCTTCAGTGGAGTTACTCCTGATTCACACACTCATGTAAACGAGTGGAGAATCATTTCATTACCTGCAATAACACGGACCAGTTTAGTAAGAGCATTGGCAGAGAACCAATCCTTATTCTGCTGAAACCATAAGGCTCCAAAAGCTAATTTTAAAGGACATCACTGGAGTAGAGAGGTCTGTACACGAATCACAAGGAAACTATATCACATATGAAAGATCATATAAATTATGACCACATTTCTTAATCAAGCAATAATCTTTAGGAATATTCAAGCCATATTCTTCAAATAATGCTCTTCACAGTTAGTAAGGGAATACATGATAATGCTGTTAGCTATTTCTCCTGTCAAATAACATCTGATGGCTGAAACACATTTGACAGACATATACAGACTTCCTTTTGGGTGAACTACAAAGAAACATATAGGTCAGTATGATCCAGCCTTTCATTACAACTTTGGAAATACAGGTTTTTACAATGGAATAGCATCTTCGCAGTACTTTGACTGTCAAAAACCACAATTTTAGTAATTGTTTATGCATTAGGGAAACCTCAACCTAAATCTGAAACCATGTGAGGGTGAAAAGAGCAACAGCTGACATTTCAGAATAACCATTATGATCTAGCTGGAGATATGAGTCAGCATGATGAGTCTGACAAGGAGGGGGAACCCCCCCCAAAAAACACCAAGGTGGAAGAGGTATGGGCAGATTTCAAATGTCATTTCAGATGCCAACCCAAGTGCATTACCAAGCAAGGAGACTTTCATCCCACATATAGGGAAGCAGCTCCCAACTGCTTATCATAGAATCATAGAATATTAGGGTTGGAAGAGACCTCAGGAGGTCATCTAGTCCAATCCCCTGCTCAATGCAGGACCAACACCCACTAAATCATCCTAGCCAGGGCTTTGTCAAGCCGGGCCTTAAAAACCTCTATGGATGGAGATTCCACCACCTCCCTAGGTAACCCATTCCAGTGCTTCACCACCCTCCTAGTGAAAGAGTGTTTCCTAATATCCAACCTAGACCTCCCCCACTGCAACTTGAGACCATGACTCCTTCTTCCGTCATCTGCCACCACTGAGAACAACCAAGCTCTTAGGAACCCCCCTTCAGGTAGTTGAAGGCTGCTATCAAATCTCCCCTCATTCTTCTCTTCTGCAGACTAAATACACCTCTACCCCGATATAAGGTGACCCAATATAACATGAATTCGGATATAACGCGGTAATGCAGTGCTCCGGGGGGGGGGTGAGGGGGGGAGAGGGCAGGGCTGCGCACTCCAGTGGATCAAAGCAAGTTCGATATAACGCGGTTTCACCTATAACACTGTAAGATTTTTTGGCTCCCAGGACAGCGTTATATCGAGGTAGAGGTGTAACTCAGCCTCTCCTCGTAAGTCATGTGCCCCAGCCCCCTAATCATTTTCGTTGCCCTCCGTTGGACTCTCTCCAATTTGTCCACATCCCTTCTGTAGTGGGGGGACCAAAACTGGACGCAATACTCCAGATGTGGTCTCACCAGTGTCGAGTAGAGGGGAATAATCACTTCCCTCGATCTGCTGGCAATGCTCCTACTAATACAGCCCAATATGCCGTTTGCCATCTTGGCAACAAGGGCACACTGCTGACTCATATCCAGCTTCTCATCCACTGTAATCCCCAGGTCCTTTTCTGCAGAACTGCTGCTTAGCCAGTCGGTCCCCAGCCTGAAGCGGTGCATGGGATTCTTCCTTCCTAAGGGCAGGACTCTGCACTTGTCCTTGTTGAACATTTTCAGATTTCTTTTGGCCCAACGCTCCGATTTGTCTAGGTCTCTCTGGACCCTATCCCTACCCTCCAGCGTATCTACCTCTCCCCGAGGGTGCAATTAATCCCATCATCCAGATTATTAATGAAGATGTTGAACAAAACCGGCCCCAGGACCGACCCCTGGGGCACTCCGCTTGATACCGGCTGCCAACTAGACATTGAGCCATTGATCACTACCCGTTGAGCCCAACAATCTAGCCAGCTTTCTATCCACCTTATAGTCCATTCATCCAATCCATACTTTTTTAACTTGCTGGCAAGAATACGTGGGAGACCGTATTAAAAGCTTTGCTAAAGTCAAGATATATCACATCCACCGCTTTCCCCATATCCACAGTGCCAGTTATGTCATCATAGAAGGCAATCAGGTTGGTCAGGCATGACTTGCCCTTGGTGAATCCATGTTGACTGTTCCGGATCCTGGTTACAACTTTGAAGAAGCCCAAATGCACATGTGTTTCCATCAGAGGTCACTTGTGCTTCAAACAGCCAAAATAGAGGGTGACAGGGGGAATCCAATGGGAAAAAGAGGGTAGCCCTTGAAGAGCTTAAGAATTTTGAATTTTTTTCTCATTTTTGCAAAAATATCACCCAGTGCTTTCTGGTATGCGACCTCCACAAATATCAGGTTTCAGAATAGCAGCAGTGTTAGTCTGTATCCGCAAAAAGAACAGGAGTACTTGTGGCACCTTAGAGACTAACAAATTTATTTGAGCATAAGCTTTCGTGGGCTACAGCTCACTTCATCAGATGCATAGAATGGAACATATAGTAAGAAATATATATACATACAGAGAACATGAAAAGGTGGAAGTAGCCATACCAACTGTAAGAGGCTAATTAATTAAGATGAGCTATTATCAGCAGGAGAAAAAAACATTTGTAGTGATAATCAAGATGGCCCATTTTAGACAGTTGACAAGAAGGTGTGAGGATACTTAACGTGGGGAAATAGATTCAATATGTGTAATGAGCCAGCCACTATTCAAACCCAAGTTAATGGTATCTAGTTTGCATATTAATTCAAGCTCAGCAGTTTCTCATTGGAGTTTGTTTTTGAAGCTTTTCTGTTGCAAAATTGCCACCTTTAAATCTGTTACTGAGTGACCAGAGAGGTTGAAGTGTTCTCCTACTGGTTTTTGAATGATTTCCCGATGTCAGATTTGTGTCCATTTATTCTTTTGCATAGAGACTGTCTGGTTTGGCCAATGTACATGGCAGAGGGGCATTGCTGGCACATGATTTGCTTCAGGTTGGGGGGCTGTCTGTAAGAAAGGACTGGTCTGTCTCCCAAGATCTGTGAGAGTGAGGGATCATCTTTCAGGATAGGTTGTAGATCTTTGATGATGCGCTGGAGAGGTTTTAGTTGGGGGCTGAAGTTGATGGCTAGTGGTGTTCTGTTATTTTCTTTGTTGGGCCTGTCCTGTAGTAGGTGACTTCTGGGTATTCTTCTGTACACCAGTTAGATCACAGCTATCCATGAATTGTGGAGGTCAGCAGAATTCCTTCTGACCAGAAGATAACAAGAGCTGGATTATTTCTCTGTGTCTTAGATCCATAGATTTCAAGGCCAGAAGGGACCATTGTGAACTTTTAATTTGACCTCCTGTATAACACAGGCCATAGAACATCCCCAAAATAATTCCTAGTGCAGCTTAACTCCAACTGGGTGATCTTAACTCCAACCTTCTTGACTTTTAATTACTGCCTAATTTCCTTCCCATGCTGCCATAGTGAATCTCACTGATTTGTGTAGAAAAATCCTTCTGCTGTTTCACTTCCCTGCCTTTGTCTGCCTGTCTATCCTTAGACTGTAAGCTTCTGGGGGCAGGGACCATCCTTTCTTGTATATCTGGAAAGGCCCTAACACTCTGTGGGAACTATCACAAATGAATAGTAATTGCACACCTGCTTTCTTTATACCAAAACAGGGCATCCACAGTGTGAATCTAACTATAGAATGAGGCTCTCAAATGATTTGTGACATACAGGTGCTGTGAGAACACTGGCTGAAACTTTTGAAGCCGTGCAAAGGACTCTGGGCTGTTTGAGACAGTACTCTGCTAAAGCACAATAGGGAACCTTTGGTGCGCAGCAGCAGGATCTTAATGGACCAATCAGTGCACACCAAGTTAGTGGCTTTAGAAATCCCACCCCTGTAGTGCTCATTTCCCCACTGTGTAGACAAGCTCTCAGACATGGGAGATGTGTGGCGAAATCCTCTACACTGCTTTGAAAATCTCAAGCATTTTGTATATTCTCACCAAATAAATGGCAGATTTCTAAACATCTCAAACAATGTTGCTAAAGTTACCCTCAGAAATTAGATAAATACATAAATATATATTAGGAACCAGACTTCTAAAATCCCTGTCATGTTAATTTGAAAAGATACTATTAAACAACTAGTAAATATAGTTCCATCATTTTCTTGCCTTCTTTTGGCTGTGGAGGAGGGTAATATGGCTAAAGAGCGCTGACCTGTGCACTTACACTAGATAACTGCATATTTATGTGTGTATAATGGATACATGTGCGAGGAGTGGCATAACTAACTGTCCCTGTTATTATTTAGCATTTCTATTATGGGAGCACCTGGAGACCCCATTCAGGATCAGGGTCCATTTGTGCTAGAGGCAGTATAGAGAAAAAGATGGCCCCTAGCCCATTGCTAATCAGAAGCTATAAGTGTGCTCAGTTGACAGGGGGCAGCTAGTTCCCTGCTGCTCAATATGTGCACAGGGTAAGGAAGACACAAGGAGCACCCTGTTGCATAGCCATGTATTGGTGGGATACAAGTACAGTCCTTGTGTTCCCCAGAGGGCAGGGACTGTTTCCTCCAGGGACTCCTTACTCTGGGACATGATACTCTCCAAATGGATGGGGAGGAGATGAGAGGGGGCAAGTCAATTGTCTTGAGCCCATGGGTAATGTCCAGCTGACTGGCCATGCAGGAGTGAGTGAGCTGCAGCCCCTATAGGAGTGTAATAATGGGCACATTCTGCCCAGGTGCAGAGTTGTTCCATGCCACGTCCTGCCTCCTAGAGGCAGACTAGTGCCCAGAGCTCCTGCTGGGGTGACGAGACTTCACACCACTTCCAATCTGGAGCTCTGCCATAAAGGCACAATGGAGCCCATGGTAAGAACCTGCATTTTACTTGCTAAATACCATTCAACTGCATCACGCTGTAAATTCGAAATGGAAAAGACCTATTAGCTCAGCCAGCCCATCTCCCTGCCAAATTGTTCCCCACAGCACATTTTCTAGTTCTTTGTCCATTCTAATTTTAAAAGCCCAAGCAATTGGGCTTCCACCACTTCCCTTTGGAGACTACTTCAAAGCCTAATGCAACTCACTGTCAGGAAGTTTCTCCTTCTATTCAGCCTAAATTCTCCCTCTCTTAATTTCATCCCACTACTCCAAGATATATTGCCATGTACCACACTAAATAATTTCTCCTCTTAAAATACGTGCTGCCTTTAGCCATCACCAAGTGGTAGTATACACATTTAGATGTTTTAATATTTCATCATGTCAGTATTTCATGCCTATTGATAATTTTTGTTGCTTATCTCTACAGTCCCTCCAGTTTGTTTATTTTACTGTAATAACGTAGTGCCTGGAATCAGCAGAGAATTCACATGTCCGCACACTCATCAGGCAGCACTAAACTGCAATCTATTGCCTATACTCCAGCAGCTCTCACAAACGCTTCTGCCTGCTCTCTGAGTCTATTGGCTGTTGTTATCTCTTGCCTTGTGAGGAGCTGTGTGATTTGTTTCCTTGAGTCTACAGCAGGGGAGCTGTCACTTGATATGTGCATTCTTGGTGTGGATGGTGATATTACCAAAGATACAGGGGCTAGGGATCTGTCCACATGACAACTCTAAAACCAGTGTGGGTCATGGAGTAGGGCAACAGTAGCTGAGAGACAATACCCAGCAGTCAACAGAGAAACACAAAGATGGCATTTTCATGAACATTTTCCATTTTTGTTCAGATTTGACTTGTTTGTGTATTTCTTTATGGTCCACTGGATGGCTCTCTTATCATTTGGACACTTTGTCCACTACATTCTTGCACTTAATTGAGGTTTTGTCTGTTGCTCATTTAAGGTCTAGGAAACCAACACAGGTTGGTTGGTGTTGGTAAGTTTTTATTTTCTGTCCTTAAGAGGCTGAGAGAATAACCATTTTAATTATCCCAGAGTAACAGAAGAGGTTAAGCCATCAGTGCTGAAAACACAGGGGGCTGGTTGTATGGATTTGGGGGACCTTTCACTTTCTCTTGCTGATTATAACCCCTGTTCTTGATGCTCAGGTGGTCTTCTGGAGAATGCAGTATGTTATGGCGCTACCTGAGATGTCTGATTGCCAGGTAGGTTCCTGTGAGTCAACACAGCTGATGTACATTTTTTTTTCAGTGAGGCAATATGTAGGTCTAATGATATGCAAGCTCCCCCCCACACACAAAAAAATTGCCAGCAAATCTGAAGACTTCTTTTCAGAAAATTAAAATATGAATGTATTTCATTTGTAACAATATAACATCCATTGTGCAAACAAATGACCATAACTTACAGTAAAGGTTATTTACATAGTTGTTTATATCATAGAAGTGTTAACCTGGGGGGGACGGAGGGGAAACTTAGCAGGTACTATGGATAGTTGCTTGGCTGCATTAACTAATTAATGTCCATTAGTACTTTGTTCATCTCTTTGCAGTACATCTATTACATTTAATGGAAGAACCATTTTAATGCATTAGCTGTCCCACAAGAAGACACCTTAAATTTGACATATATCTGTTCTAAAATGTATATGAAGATAACACACCCAAGATTCTGAATTGTCATATTCTCTTGAGAGACCAGCTGGGTGAGGTAGTATCTTTTATTGGACCAACTTCTGTTGGTGAGAAAGACAAGCTTTTGAGCTTACACACAGCTCTTCCTCAAGTCTGGGAAACTTAACCAGAGTGTCACAGCTAAATACAAGGTAGAACAGATTGTTTAGCATAGTTAACAAGGGACCATTTAAGGTGAACTGGCCCGTTCACACCCATCCAGTCACAGGGAGGAAAGAAGGGGGGAAAGCAGCTGGGGCAGGGGGAGTGAGTTGTTAGTGGTCTATTGATGTTCTGATAAGACATAAAACCAGTGTCTCTCTATTCAGTTGATGATTTTTCGTGTCTAGCAAAGTTATGAATTTAAGCTCCCAGGCTCATCTTTTGAAAGTGTTGTGCAGATTTCCTTTGAGGATGAGGACTGATGGGTCAGATATTGAGTGATCACTTTGTGAAAAGTGTTCACCCACAGGTAATGTGGTGCTTTTGTCTTTTATCATTTTCCTGTGGGAGTTCATTCGAGAGCATAGTGATTGTCTGGTTTCACCCTGACATAGTTGCTACTGGGGCATTTAGTGCACTGGATGAGGCACACCACATGTTGTGGTAGGCATGTGTAGGACATCTTGAAAGGTGTGTTGTGGGGAATGTTGATCACTGTAGCATTGGAGATATGTCTGCAGGTTTTGCATCTGTTACTCTGGCAGGGTCTGGTGCCGCTTTGAGTTGGTGTGTTCTGGTCTGTGGGGAGCTTGCTTCTGATGATGAGCTTGGAGAGGTTGGGGGTTGTTGAGGGCCAAAAGAAGGAGTTCAGGAAATATTTTTTTCTGGATGGGGTCCCTATCGAGTATGGGTTGTAGTTGTTTGATGATACCCCGTATGGGTTCCAGTGGGGTGTACAACTGGGGGTGTGTGGTGGGAGGGAGTTTTATTTATGTATTGAAGCAGGTTCTCTCAGCGGATTTGGGTGGTCTGTTTCAGGGTGTGATCTACTTCTCTGATGGAGTGTCCTTGTTTGGTGAAGGAGGTTTTGAGTGTGTTATGGTGTATATCGCAGACTTTCTCCTCAGAGCATATTCCATGGTATCTGAATGCTTGGGTTTAGATAACAAATTTCTTGGTGTGTTTGGGATGGTTACTGGATCTATGAAGTTAGGGGTGCTGATCATGGGTTTCTTGTATATAGTTGTCTGTAGGGTTCCATTGTTGAAGCTGATTGTGGTGTCCAGGATTTGATGCTGGTGTGGGAGTGTTCCAGAGAGAGTTTAATGGATGGGTGGTGGTTGTTAAAGTTGTGGTGGAACTCTATAAGGGAGTTTAAGTTGTCTGGTCCAGAAGATGAAAATATCATTGATGTATCTCAGGTATACCATTGGTTTCATGGTGCATTTGTCCAGAAATTCTTCTTCAAGGTGATCCATGAAGAGAACATAAGAACATAAGAATGGCCCTACTGGGTCAGACCAAAGGTCCATCTATCCCAGTAACTTGTCTTCCAACGTGGCCAGTGCCAGGTGCCCCAGAGGGAATGAACAGAACAGGTAATCATCAAGTGATCCATCCCCTGTCACCCATTCCCAGCTTCTGGCAAACAGAGGCTAGACATATTGGAGAGCCATCCTAATACCAATGGCTGTTCCCATGGTTTGGATAAAGTTTTGTTGTTGAATGCAAAGTTGTTAAGGGTGAGGATGAAATGGATGAGTTTGGCTATGTGTTTGGGGTGGGTATCTGAGGATTTTCCATTGTCTTGTAAATATTTGAGGCAGGCAGTTATATATTGGGACTCAAAAAAAGCATCCTCAAACCACTCACCACACATAGGGCCAGCTTCTTCCAGGACACAACCAACTTTTTCCACAAACTCCGCAGCATTGACAACCTCCCTCAGAACATCTTCCTTGCCACCCTGGATGTCACCTCCGTATACAGCAACATCCTGACAATGATGGCATAGCTGCCCCCTCAGCAGCTCCCCCTCTTCCCTTCCTTTCCTCCTTATGACTGGAGGGATGTTAACCGGCCACTTCACCATGAATGGTCCCTTGAGATATGTTTTCACTACTTTGTATTACTTTCCAACTTGTATTTAGGTGTGACCCTCTGAGTAAGTTTCCCAGACCTGAAGAAGAGCTCTCTGTAAGCTTGAAAACTTCTCTCTTTCATCAACAGAAGTTGGTTCAATGAAAGATATTACCTCACCCACCTTGTCTTTTTAATACCCTGGGACCAACACAGCTACAACAACACTGCATATTCTCTTGGACCAATGAAGTCAATCTAAATAACAAATACAGAAGAATGGACTGTTGCAGATGGCAGATACCATTGACAAAACCTTTGCATTAGCTTAATTATACCTGCACTTTTCATTGCATTCCTACAAAATGGCCGTGGCTACAATGGGAGCAGAACTATATTCACTACAGTCATGCTCAGAAGTGACAACTGTCTTCCAGCTCAGAGGTTGTGATCATGGTGAACATGCCAGAGCCGAAAAGTGTGGTTTTTGTTTTGTTTTGCTTTTAATAACTACAGTAGCAGAAACAATCCTTCCAGCAAATTTATAGCATTATTTCTTTACACAGTGGAAAAACAGGCCTCTTTGCTGCCTTTTTGCTTCAAAATATACAGAAGGAAACAATCTCTTATACAGCTTTTACAGTTCAGATTTTAGGGCTGCACCCTGAGGTGGGTCCAGGGGACAAGGTAACAAGAGGCAGGGCCAAAAAATAAGTGGAGGCTGGCAACCCCTGGGAAACCCTGGAATCCCTGGCCAGACATGTGGATAGTTTCTTGTTCAATGCTCTTTGCAGGTCTCTTCCTGGCAGCATTGGCAATATAATTGCCTACTGGCTGAGCTACCACTGGATATACACTGTTCTTTGGGAATCCTCCAGTAGCAGGATGGTAGTGCTAATTTAAAAATCATTAACGCAGTCCTTTTTCCCCCACCGGTTAGAATTGCAATGAAGTGGGATAATGCTACTAGGAATGGGAGTTCCTTGGCTTCTTCCTTATACTCTGGTTATGGCCTCTATTCCCATGGACACATTGACTTCAGCAGTAGTTCAGGGTGCTCAGCATTTTATAGGAGCCCTAGTGTGGCCAGGGCCGGTATTTCCAGAATATAGACTTTGGGGTGAATCATTTTGATTCGTCAGAAGACACCTTCTAGGGTCTTCACTAAAACCATTGGCTTAAGCACTAGCTAAGATATTTGCAGTAGAAATATTCAGGTGGAAGAAACATCTATGAAAACATATGATCGCGTGCTAAAATAAATATTTGTAATTAGTATATTGAACACAATTAAAAAACACAGAGACCATATTTAGGCCCTGATTCTGCAATCAGGTCTATACTAGTAGATCTGGTTGCAGGGCCTTAGTCTTCACTGATTTCCTAGACAATAGTATAGATGTATATCTATAAAATTCAAAAAAGGTTGCTGCAACCATTAATCAAAGTGATACATTGTTTGGCTGGGGATTTGCTGTATTAAACTGTCATGTGGTTGGTATCATGTCATTTTAATTGCTATTGTAAGTAGCTGTCAACCACATAATGTCTAATGTCTTCTGTGCAATCTTTAACTGCGTGTGCTCTTCAAGGTCCCATCTTCAGGCCAGTGCTCCTTGTGCCTGAAGATGGGATGCTTAATACCTATACAAAAGCTACAGTGTTCACTGGTCAGGCATCACAGTAATTCTACATAGAAGCAACAGAGCATCTGATGTCAAAATGACATTGTAATAATATGACTTTGCCAAAAGTTTCAGAACTCATGGAAAGATGCTATTTAGTTCTAAATCTGGTGGCAGAATTGTTCATTCTAGCCATATAAAAGCAAATAACCAGATCCTGCTTTTAGTTACACTGGTATAAATCTGGAGTGAATGGATTAACTCCAGATTTATGACAGCATAACTGAGATGAGAATCTGGCTGATCAAGTTTGCAGCAGATAAAACATAGTATTTTTCAAAGTAGGAGTTGTGAAGGGTGCTAGTGTTTAATTATGTAGTTGTCATTTTTGACAGAAACAGGACAAGTCTGAAGGTATTACTGTGGTACAAATTGTTCTAAATTTAGCATTGAGGCATATTTTTTATACCACTGTGTAATTCAATAAATATATGCTGGTAATATTTTCATAATAGGGTTTTCTAAATTAAGATTAGTTCTCTTCCTTGACTGAATCTCACCTCAGGATTCTATGTAACAAAGACACCGCAGCTGATAGCTATCTTACATTCTGCAGTGTTGCAAGACAAACTGTCACCTATGCTTTGTTGCACTATTTAAACTTCTGATAAACTTCTTGCTTCATAACAACCCTGTGGGTGGGATCATACAGTAATAATCCACCTCCTTGGAAGACAGTCCTTAACAAATAATAGTGTGGAAAAAAATAAGAAGTGAAGTCCACATTTTATCCAGCCTTGCAAAATTCTAGTTGCTCACTTACCCCGGGCATGTAATTTTTTTGACAGATGAGTAAAATATTGACATCTTTTTCATTATCATTAATCACAGTATAGGAGGAGGTTAGTAGATTTTGTCTAATATGGTAAATTTTCGTGGTCATTCTTGCAGGTTGTATTAATCTAACCCTCTGTTCTGAGATGATCAAAATGATCTGTCAATCCAAACGTTTGTGGATATATTTATTTACCTAGATCTGAATATTCTGATTTTTTTAAATAGTGGCTACATTCCTATCATATCCAGAAATATTATTTTTAACTATTATTACAACAGGACTTCCTGGTTGGGAAAAATGTTCCAAACCATTTTCATACCAGTCTTGAAAGTGTTTGGATGAAATAAATATTTGCCAGGGCCCTGGGTTATCAGCTCCGGCTGTGGAGCGTTTGGTGCAGATTAGGGTGATGATACAAACTTGCCTTTAGTCACCTTTATGCTCCCCCCATGCTGGGACTGTTCTGGACTGGGTTGGTACCTCAACACAAACTATAGCAGTCTGAACTTTATGGGTGCCACATTCCCTTTCATGTGGAACCGGAACTAGAATCAGCCAGGGCTGGGGGAAGCATGGGAATCACTGTGGTGGTTCTCTGCCACCGAAGTCATAGAATCATGGAATTGTAGGGCTGGAAGGGACCTTGAGAGGTCATCTAGTCCAATCTCCTGCACTCATGGCAGGACTAAGTATTATGTAGACCATCCCTGACAGGTGTTTGTCTAATCTGCTCTTAAAAATCTCCAATTATGGAGATTCCACAACCTTCCTAGGCAATTTATTCCAGAGTTTAACCACCCTGACAGTTACAAAGTTTTTCCTAATGTGCAATCTAAACCCCATTTGCTGCAATTTAAACCCATTGCTTCTTATCCTATCCTCAGAGGTAAAGGAGAATTTTTTTTCTCCCTCCTCCTTGTAACAACCTTTTATATACTTGAAAACTGTTATCGTGTCCCCTCAAACTCCTCTTCTCCAGACTAAACAAACCCAATTTTTTCAATCTTCCCTCATAGGTGGTGTTTTCCAGATCTTTAATAATTTTCATTGCTCTTCTTTAGACTTTCTCCAATTTGTCCACATCTTTCCTGAAATGTGGCACCCAGAACTGAACATATTACTCCAGCTGAAACCTAATCAGTGCATAGAAGAGCGGAAGAATTACTTCTTGTGTCTTGCTTACAACACTCCTGCTAAAACATCCCAGAATTATGTTTGCTTTTTTTGCAACAGTGTTACACTATATTTAACTTGTGATCCAGTATGACTCCCTGATCCCTTTCCATAGTACTCCTTCCTAGGCAGTCATTTCCCATTTTGTAGGTGTGCAACTGATTGTTCCTTCCTAAGTGGAGTACTTTGCATTTATTCTTATTGAATTTCATCCTATTTACTTCCGACCATTTCTCCAGTTGGTCCAAATCATTCTGAATTTTAATCCTATCCTCCAAAGCACTTGCAACTCCTTCCAGCTTAGTATCATCTGCAAATTTTCTCTATGCCATTATCTAAATCATTGATGAAGATATTGAACAGAACTGGACAAAGAACTGATGCCTGCGCGACCACACTTGATATGTCCTTCCAGCTTGACTGTGAACCACTGATTACTACTCCCGGAACAGTTTCCAGCCAGTTATGCACCCACCTTATAGTAGCTCCATCTAGATTGTATCTCCCTAGTTTGTTTATGAGAAGCTCATGCGAGACAGTATCAAAAGCCTTACTAGAGTCAAGATATACCACATCTACACTTCCTTCCTATCCACAAGGCTTGTTACCCTGTCAAAGAAAACTATTAGGTTGGTTTGACACGATTTGTTCTCGACAAATCCATGCTGACTTTTACTTATCGCCTTATTATCTTTTAGGTGTTTGCAAATTGATTGTTTAATTATTTGCTCCATTATCTTTCTGCGTACTGAAGATAAACTGACTGGTCTCTAATTCCCCGGGTTGTCCTTATTTCCCTTTTCATAGATTTGGCACTATATTTGCCCCTTTCCAGTCATCTGGAATCTCTCACTTCTTCCATGACTTTTCAAAGATAATCGCTAATGGCTCAGATATCTCCTCAGTCAGCTCCTTGAGTATTCTAGGACGTATTTCATCAAGCCCTGGTGACATGACGACATCTAACATGTCTAAGTAATTTTTAACTTGTTCTTTCCATATTTTAGCCTCTGATCCTATTTCATTTTCATAGACTCATAGAATATCAGGGTTGGAAGGGACCTCAGGAGGTCATCTAATCCAACCCCATGCTCAAAACAGGACCAAACCCCAAATAAATCACTGCATTCCCCAATCCCTGACATTCACTATGTTAGCTGTCCAATCACTACAGTACTAACCTTTTTGGTGAAAACAAACAAAAAAGTCATTTAATACTTCTGCCATTTCCACATTTTCTGTTATTGTTTTTCTCCCCTCAATGAGTAATGGGCCTACTCTGTCCTTGGTCTTTCTCTTGCTTCTAATGTATTTCTAGAATGTTTTCTTGTTACCTTTTATGTCTTTAGCTAGTTTAATCTTGTTTTGTGCCTTGGCCTTTCTAATTTTGTCCCTACATACTTGTGTTATTTGTTTATATTCATCCTTTGTAATTTGACCTAGTTTCTACTTTTTGTAGGACTCTTTTTTGAGTTTCAGATAATTGAAGATTTCCTGGTTAACCCAGGATGGTTTCTTGCCATACTTCCTATCTTTCCTACACAGTGGGACAGTTTGCTCTTGTGCCTTTATTAATGTCTCTTTGAAAAACTGCCAACTGTCTTCAATTGTTTTGCCCCTTAGACTTGCTTCCCATGGGATCTTACCTACCAGCTCCCTGAGTTTGCTAAAGTCTGACTTCTTGAAATCCATTATCTTTATTGTGCCGTTTTCCTTCTACCATTCATTAGAATCATGAACTCTACCATTTCATGATCACTTTCACCCAAGCTGCCTTCCACTTTCAAATTCTCAACCAGTTCCTCCCTATTTGTCAAAATCAAATCTAGGACAGCCTCTCCCTAGTAGCTTTCTCCACCTTCTGAACTAAAAAAATTATCTCCAATACAATCGAAGAACTTGTTGGATAATCTGTGCCCTGCTGTGTTATTTTCCCAACAGATGTTTGGGTAGTAGAAATACCCCATCACCACCAAGTCCTGTGCTTTGGATGATTTTGTTAGTTGTTTAAAAAAAGCCTCATCCACCTCTTCTTCCTGGTTAGGTGGTCTGTAGTAAACCCCCTACCATGACATTCCCCTTGTTTTTTTACCCCTTTTATCCTTATCCAGAGACTTTCAACAAGTCTGTCTCCTATTTCCATCTTAACCTCCATCCAAGCATATTCATTTTTAATATATAGGGCAAGACCTCCTCCCCTTTTTCTCTGCCTGTCCTTCCCGAGCAAGCTGTACCCTTCTATACCAATATTCTAGTCATGCTTATTATCCCACCAAGTCTCTGTGATGCCAACTATGTCATAGTTGTGTTTATTAACTAGGAATTCAAGTTCATTCTGCTTATTCCCCATACTTCTCACATTAGTATACAGACATCTAAGATAATGATTTGATTTCCTCCCAATGTTCTATCTTCCCTCCCTTATCCCTGCTATAACGGACAGGGCTCCCCCCAGATTCCAACTCTTCTTCCAGGTCTCCGTGGTAGTGGGCTTTTGTCTCCTGCCCCCATCGAACCTAGTTTAAAGCCCTCCTCACTAGGTTAGACAGTTTGTGTCCAAATATGCTCTTCTCCTTCCTTGAAGTCCTGCTATGTTGGTATGATTCTCCTGCAGCCAGGCACAGTGGATTTAAGGAAGCTTTGAATCAAAGTAATTCTAAGCAGCCCTAATGCCAGAGAGAAACTTGTCTTAGGAGTTTGACTTTCAATTGGTATATTTTCTATAATTGTATGTGGCCAAGTGGATCTATCTACCTTAGGGTAGGTGCTGCCCATCACTAGAACTATCTGAGCATAAAACCAATAGCAAGAGCAGTCTCTGGCACTTCTCCCTTTTCCAGGTCAAAACAATGAACAGCCTGTTAAGCTGTGTTTTGTATTGTGCATATTAATTTATATGGGCTCCCAGAGCATAAGGTTGGCACCCGCAGAGGTTCTTATAAATCTAAATAAATAATTGCATAAAATGAATTATGAATTAAATTCTGTCACAGATGTTTAAGCAAAAACATGTGTTATATTGTGATGGGTTAGATCACAGAAACCCTCTTGGGAGTGGCCACCTAATGTGCCAAGACTACTTCTGCCCCTGCTTTCCTGCCCTGTCAGCTTAGGACTTCAGGGCCCTGCCTGGTTTGAGCCAGACCCACTAGCCTGCTGCAAACCCAGACCCAGGTCTGAACCACATCCTCTCACAGCTGTAGGCTTGACTGAAAGCAGCTTACAGAAGTGTTCTTATCTTTAACACTCAGATGCCCAACTCCCAGTGGGGTCTAAACCCAAATAAATCCGTTTTACCCTGTATAAAGCTTATACATGGTAAACTCATACATTGTTCGCCCTCTATAACACTGATAGAGAGATATGCACAGCCGTCCCCCCCCTCAGGTATTAATAAATACTCTGGGTTAATTAATAAGTAAAAAGTGATTTTATTAAATACAGAAAGTAGGATTTAAGTGATTCCAAGTAGTAACAGACAGAACAAAGTGAATTACCAAATAAAATAAAATAATTTAAAATAAAATAAAACATGCAAATCTAAGTCTAATACAGTAATACAACTGAGTACAGATAAAAACCTCACCAGTAAGCTTCCTTTTACAGACTAGTCTCCTTCTAGTCTGCGTCCAGCAATCACTCACACCCCCTGTGGTTATTGTTCTTTGTTCCAGTTTCTTTCAGATATCATTGGGGTGGAGAGGCTCTCTCTTTAGACTGCTGAAGACAAAATGGAGGGGTCTCCCACGGGCTTAAATAGACTTTCTCTTGTGGGTGGAGAGCCCCTCCTCTCTCCTATGTAAAGTCCATCTCCAAGATGGATTTTTGGAGTCACCTGGGCAAGTCACATGTCCATGCATGACTCACAGTTTTTACAGGCAGAAGCCATTGCCCACATGGTATCTTGTATGTCTCCAGGAAGACTTCTTATGTGGATTGGAGCATTCCAAGATGCAGTGTTCATTAAGTGCTTCTTGACTGGGCACTTAACTTTGTGAATTCATTTCTAAAGAAGCTGACCAAATGCCTTACAAAGCTTACTTAGAAATCAAGCAAGTATACAGCCAATATTCATAACTTCAAGCACAAAAAATGATATATGTGTACAAATGGGATGAATAGATTCAGTAGACCATAACCTTTACAGAGATACGTTACATGGCACATGTAGCATAAAACATATTCCAGTTATAACATATTCCCATAAAGCATTATGGGATACATCGTCACAAATATAACCAGCAAAATGTAAAAAACAAACAAAACAAAAGAAAAAACGTTAATTATATTCAGAAACAAAGACACTATTACATTATAGATTAAGGCTTAGACTTTCAAAGCTGCCTGAATATCTCATGCTAAAAGCTGATGCATTGTAGATGCTAAAATGACATAGACTGAACACCAAGAGATCTATGTTGTTGGTATGCTTCAAGCTACATAACTGAATGAAACATATATTACCACTGTAACTATAACATAACTACAGGGAAATTGACTTCCATTAAATTGTGTCTTTAGTATGTTAAATATACCAAGATAAAAAAAAATGTATTACATGCCAAACTCTGGCAATACACACAAGTCATTCAGCCCTGAAGTAAACTTGCTGATTTTGGAGTAGATATATGTATCAATAAGTATTACTTTGAAGGTACACCTCTACCTCGATATAACACAACCCGATATAACATGAATTCGGATATAACGCAGTAATGCAGTGCTCCGGGGGGGGGGGGAGGGGCTGAACACTCCGGTGGATCAAAGCAAGTTCGATATAACGCGGTTTCACCTATAATGTGGTAAGATTTTTTGGCTCCCGAGAACAGCGTTATATCGGGGTAGAGGTGTACTTTGTACTTAGATTCTAAAAATACATTAAATATCAGACTAAAACAGTAATGCTAAGTAATTCAGTCACTTAGTTAATCTGATTATATAAATTAATGGTAATAACATGTACAAATTAATTATGTTGCAATTACATTGTGTAACTACTAAGTAATTAATGTATTTGTATTAGGAAATTATCCAAAAAAATTATCTGAAGGAGCCAAAAATGTATAACCAAGAAATGCAATGCCAAGATATGAAAATTTTGTTCTAAAAATTGGCAATATCCTAATTGTTTCTTTTTTAAAACCTAAAGCATACTTCAGCCATACAATACGCATGACATGGCTTTATTGCAACATTTTCTGTAAGTAGTTTCCATTGTGGGACATTCTCACACATACTGTGATCTGACAAGTTAGGTTACAGAAAACGGGGACAATAGAATCAAGATTTACATAGACCTCAAAGACTGAAATAACTTATGAAGAGCGCAGTATTAGCCAGATCTTCCAAGGGGATAAATCAGTATAGTTCCATTGACTTCAATGGAGCTATGCCAATTTATACAAGCAGAGGATCTGGCCCATGAATTCCAAATTCTCCAGAGAATGTCAGAAATCCCCAGGATATTTCTGAGTGCAAGACTGTGCCATTTCAATCTGATTTAATTTGCTGTTTTTTAAATTCATGGCCAAACAGCGACTTATTGGCTATGCTTCTGAGGAAAAGGCTTAGATAAATAAATTATTTCCTCAAAGTTCAGTGCTTTACTTTAGGTCAAAGTCTGCTGGGAAATATGGTACTGTAGCATGGGAGGAATTTTAGCATTTGATAAACATCTTCATTCTGTGCCAAAGCACACCTCTTCCAGAGGGTGTTGAAATGGTGCAGATTTTAGAATAAGTGGGGAGATTGCTGTCAGATCCACTGTGACTCAATTTACCATAGCAAACAAGGATATTCAGTACAAATGATTAATGAACAAGTCAGCAGATGTATCAGATCTGAAAATTCTGTTCTTTACCCGTTGATTAACCGGACATTATTTTTAAGTTTACAGCTGCCATGGAAAATGACCAGAAACCTATATTCTCAGAAAGCACATCCATCATCTTCAGGCATTCTTCCAATCTGTTAACATTAACTGCTACTAATAAGTGTCTCTGTCCAGGAAAACCCATCATTAAGATGGTTCATGTGGAATGGCTTCCAAATAACGTGAGAAGTAAACTACACTTGGGCTACATTTCCTCTAACGAGTCTGCCGTCTTCTTTCATTCTGTCAGCAACTTTAACAGAGACAAATGTGTTAAAAATAAAGATACAGGGCCAGCTCTTCAGCTGTTCTCAATTGGCATTGCTCCACTGATGTCACTGGAGCTATGCCGACGTACACCTGCCAAGGATCTGGCCTGCAATACTTTGTAAATCACCTGTTATAGAGATTATGCAATGTGGAATCTCAGTGTATTTTCTTTTATCTAGAGGGGAGTTACAAACGTTAAAAATTGTATTCACTATATTGTGTCGTGCAGAGCAAAATCAGGCATTTGGCTTTTTTCTTCTGTGTATTTCCAGAAAACAATATTGTATCTACTATTTAAAATACATAATTAATAACACAAACAAATGAATAAGACTTAAGGAATTAAAGACTGCTTCATTTCATGCAACTTCAAGGCCCTAAATAAAGCTAATCACTCAGTATGGTAACATGATGGGTCACTGCCAGAAATCTGAATACAACTGGCCCACCAGCTGAGCCAAGCTTGCATATGGCAGTGGCTGCCTTTGTTTTCCCCTGCTGTGTCCCAGGACCATTGTGGACTGAAGGAGTGGCCAGCTTGCCTCTGACTGACATTCATTATGGAGAAGGACTAAGATGGTCTTTCCATTGTCTGGTCTAACTTTATGGAAGTCTTAAGGCACCATGCCTTTTGCTCCTGGCTCTGGGTTCCACTGCTTGTCCCACACTTTATCTGGTCACCCCTGGAGTCCCTCACACAATTTGATAAGTGCTGCCAGCACTTTCATATGCTACTAATCATCAGTGTATCTTGGTTTGCAAGAGTGCTGCTCAGATACACTCGTGGGATGTAACTGTTGGTACTAACAGTGGCCCTGACTCCTGGGAGGCAACTCAGCACTCCAAGTTCCTTAGGAGAGTCTTCAGCAGCCGTTCTGCTCCACAGGGCTTTGTGTTTATTGCTGTCAAAGATTCAGCTCACCTGTCTGCCTTCATCATGATACATGGAGAGTAGGGATGGAGGGGCAGAATACCATGCCAGAGCATCTGCAGCTGCTCCAGAGTCTCTATGACCTCCTTCCTCTGCCTCAGTCAAGCAGTGCCTTCATTAACATGCTTAGGGAGTTCACCAGGCAGGCAGAAGTGTGGGTAGCACAGAAATGTGGTGTACTGCTGCTTTTGATGGTGGAGTCTGTTCTTGCCAGGATGTGGCAAAGGCTTTGTGACAGTAAATTACAGATTTACCTTTCTAATTGTTCTACTATATTTTATTCTACAGGGAGTTCCCTTGGAGTGTTTGGACTGCTGACCATAGAATTGTTTTCTGAGCTTCGAAATTCCTGGTCCACCAAGAGGCTGGGCTCGCAGCTGGAATACTATGAAGGCATAATCTGGATCACCTAGGAAAGGACCAAGATTATGTGTTATGACCCTCATCATGCAGCACAAGCAGTTTCCACCATCATCAAGAACCAGCTTCAAGCCATTGGTTAAAGTAAAGTAGGACTGGATGGCACTACGGAACTTCCAGAATCCATGTTGTTCTAATTTGTACTTTTCCCATTGGGGTCCAGAGATCATACACTGGGAGATTAGAAACGATACTTGACCTTGTAGTGAACAAACCGCAAATTAGAGAGAGAGAGAGAGAGAGATTTACTATGAGAGCACCATGCTGTTTTGGCAATAGGATACATATCTATTCCTCTTGACTATGTACTCTTGGCTTGCATTGTTTTCAGCACTGTTAAGGGTGAAGGATGCCAGCTAACAATTTATTAATAGTAACGAGTAGTTGGTTGGTGTAAGATAGTCAGATAAATTGGTAAAATGTAATCAACTGGTGACTGGGAAATCATGGCCCCCAGTCATGATGTGACTGGATGGTAGGGGAATCCATTCCTGTCATGGGTTAGAAAATAAGCCTCTAATTATGAACTGACAGAATTTGTTTACATGAAGACCTGATCTCTCAACACAAGTGATGGGCTACTCTTAAATTGGTGTACATAACTGAACTTTTTGCTGGTCTCCTGGACACCCTAGTCTAATGCATTGGGATGGAATTTAGTGGATAACTTAATTCTGGAAGGGAGGGAAATAAGGTCATGCTTCTTACCAAATTCCATAGTTTCAGGAACAACCTGCACGTGGGCAGCAGTGATATAAATCAATAATGGAATAATGACCCCAAGAACAGTGCACAGTTAGTAGCACCCTTTTGATGAGAGATACTACCATGTTGGTTGGTTGTTGTAATGATGATAATAATGAACATAACCACACGTGGGTTTCACAAAGGTACTTAGGTGCCTCACTCCCATTAAAATCAGTGGGAGTTAGGTGCTTAAATACCTTTGCGAATCCCAACCTACAGATCTTATTTATTAGGTGGAATTCAGCACTAAAGCAGAGTCCAAAGGCAAAAGTGCCAATTATTGTAGGTTAGAGGACAAGCACAGGCCTATAGAATAGAAAACCCCTCACACTGCTACTATGTGTTATACAGGAGGGGCTTCTTTTTTAAATTACTGTTAAAAATAAGAATGAACATGAGCCAATAAAGTTAAGTTTACTGCCAGGTTGTACCATTTGTTTGGAACCAGAACTCCTCCTTGATTTCCGCGGCGAGTCCTGCTTACAAACGACTGGCACAATAAGACCCATACTACATAAATTGTACAGCCACTTATGCAGCCAGTGAAATACATACAAACATTAATTAAGTTAACCTTGCTCATTCATATTCATGCATGAGAAAGCCATGTTCCCTGGAACTTTCATACTTGTCATTTGATTTATGTGCACAGTACCGCATTGACAATTCTATACTTTTCTTAGAAGAAAAGTCAAGAGAGGAAAGAGGCAAATGAGTTTACCTGTCTCTGACCATGTACAAACTACTCTGGTCCAAATGGCACTGATGCACTAAATATAAAAGTATATATCAGAATTCACTAGATGCAGAGAATGACCTCCCGACACATCAAAGAATATTCACATTAATGCTTCATGAGTGTAATTAACTTTTTTAAGCATTGCAAACATCATGCCCTTTTGCATTCTTGTGATCTGCAGCTTACTAATCAGCATGTTTGATATTTACTGCTATTGCTTCTCTGTGTTTATTGGGTTCGTGGTAACAGATTAATGAATGAAAAAACAACAACATTTGAATGCTACATCTCCTGGCCCAAAGAACACTGAAGTAACTGGAAAGACTTTCACTGGGCTTTGGATCAGATCCAGTAGCAAGCATGAAGAACTGTCCATCATTTTGGTCTCATGCTAGCATTTTTACCTTCCACCTATAAAATGGAAATAATGATACTGACTTCCTTTGTAAAGTGCTTTGAGATCTCCAGGTAAGAAGTGCAAAATAAGAGCCAGGTATTATTATATTAATATAATCCCTTAGACGTTTTAAGCAATAAAATAGCATTCAAAGAGAAAGACTGTATTTCATTATCTTTTCTACAGCATGACTGAAAAACGATTTTTTTATTTAAAAATCAGGATCCAGATTCAGTTTTGATTGCAATGTTCTATACTGAAAGTAAGAATAGTGAGAGCAATTACATGTTCAGAGTCCTACTCGCTCAGAAACGCCTTCCATTCTGAGAGTGTTTATGCAACTGTGTGTGTGGCACAATGGTTTTTACTACCTTCTCTTAAAGCAGCCTGTATAAAACACTTTCTTTTTTATTGTTTCTCTTTATATTGTCAAGCATGTTTGCATTCTAAAGGGTTTTACCTCATTAAAGCAATTACTGTTAAACCTACAGTAGTTTGTTGGTTTTTTTCCCTCTCAGGGCACTAAAAATATCCCTAACCAGCTCTTGCTAGATCAGGATGTTCTGTATTGCTCAGGGTAGCAGTGGGAAGCACCATTCTGAGAAAGAATCAACACCGCTTTTCTTTAGCTGGAGCACCAAAAACGGCACTGAGCATAAAAGAGAAGAAAAATGGAGCTGAACTCTGCCTGCTCTAATAGTACCTGCCCTCCCTCTGCCTGACACAGGCTCAGCAACAGGAACAAAAATTTCCAAGTACACCTCTACCCCGATATAACGCGACCCGATATAACATGAATTCGGATATAACGCAGTAGGGGGGGGCTGCACACTCCGGCGGATCAAAGCGATATAACGCGGTTTCACCTATAATGCGGTAAGCTTTTTTGGCTCCCGAGAACAGTGTTATATCGGGGTAGAGGTGTACAAGGCTTACCATGATAAGAAAGCAAATATAGTAAAGACTGATTGATCTGACACAGGGCCAGAGTGTAGCTGATCCAGAAGTGACTCTTCAGGGGTATAAGAGCAAGTAAGACATTCCCACTGCTGCCTGGCCCTCCTGGATTGCATTCTGGTTGCTAGAAGGAGTGATGGACCCATATGGAGTACGGCCCTTATTGTGTCAGTCCCTTAATCAGGTGGGCGGGGAGAGGGTGGAAACTTGAGTCTTCCCCCACAATACACCAGCCCGTGCTGCTGAGCCAGCGCAAGCTGGGGAATATGTCACACCTGGTAAGGTGCGTTAGCAAATTGCTTTCTTCTGGAGCAATCAGGGGAGGGAATCAGGGAGGGTCATAGATCCTGGGATAGCACAGTTACATGTTGTCGCTTATGCAGGGCTGAGCTTGAAGGCAAAGTCTACCTCACAGTAACTTTTATTTATGATGAAATAGAACAGGGGGTCTCAAACTTCATTGCACCGCGGCCCCCTTCTGACAACAAAAAATATTTCAGGACCCCAGGAGTGGGGACTGAAGCCTGAGCCCGCCCAAGCCCCACCACCCTGGGGGGGCAAAGCCAAAACTCCATCTCCCCAGGCCTGGGGGCCAAAGCTGAAGCCCAAGGGCTTCAGCCCCAGGCAGGGGTCCTGTAACCAGAGCCCTGCTGCCCAAGGCTGAAGCCCTTGGGCTTGGGCTTGGGCTTTGGCCCTGGGCCCCAGCAACTCTAAGCCAGCTCTAGCGACCCCATTAAAACGGGGTTGTGACCCACTTTGGGGTCCCAACCCACAGTTTGAGAACTGCTGAAAAAGAATCATTGTCAGGGCCAGACATAACTATCTGTGATATTTTACTTAGCAGCCAGCATGGCAGTAACTTATGACAAATGTCCCAACCTTAATTGTGATAAGGAGCAAGTTGGTGCAGGAAAATAATAATTAATTATAGATTTAACGGCCTGGAAAGCACACAACACTCAATAAGGGGGCCCTTTACTTTGCAGAGTACATATAAGCAACTAATCTGAGTCTCTCAGTATCTATAGAATTACTAAACTGAGCCACAAAGAAAAGAACAACTGAAAGAGAAGGTTCTGTAGCATGTTCAGGGCAGTCCCTGTTGAGGAACTTTGTGATTTTTACCTCTATTAAACAATACACAGTGATCACTCCAGACAGGCTTTTCCCTTCAGATCTTAAACCAGAAGGATCCTGAGATTCCGGGCCAGATTCTCCACTGCTCTGCACCTTTTGTAACCATTTATATTGTGTAAAGTGAGTACAAAATGCTACCATTAAGAATTCTGATTCAGTCTCATTTTACAGTCACTTGGTACAGGTATAAGTGATCTATATACAGCAGTAGAGAAACAGATCCTCTGGTTCAATCATGAGTCATGCTCTGGCCTGCTGCTCCTCAGGTAGATCTCCCAGGAATTCTCCTGGTGTAGAAGAATTCCCGAGTAGCTTTGAGCTGCTGTAACTGGCTCCTTTGCCATGTCCATTTCTGGTCCCCAGCCCAGGGAGCATAGTTCAAATGCCACTGCAATCTGGAGATCCCTGGCTGGTAGATGACCCGTGAGGGCCATAGCCAGATGGGTGACGTTTAGAGTAGTTTGGGGTTAGTGGGCTTATTTGAGGATTGAGTCTTGTGTTCTGCTCACCACCCATTGCAGTGTGAAGAACTGGGTGCAGGCAGGGGGAAATGCTGAGGTGCTTGGTTAACAGGAAGACTTTAGAGCACTCCTTTCTCCTCCTGCCTTCACACAGGAAGGTTGGATGATCTTAATTGTGCCCAATCTTGGCTGTTTTACTCATGTAAATTTAATTGGAATTTTGCATTAGTAAGGACTATAAACTCTCTGTGTAACTGAGGGCTAATTTCATGCCCAAAACAGAAAGCAAATGATACAACAGTGATTGTAAAGAGCTCCTCTCTCTTTTCCTTACTATTGGCTGCTCATGCTGTTGGCCTGGATTTCTGGGAGGTGCTGAACAGCTACCTTTCAGGCTCCAACTCCAAATCTTTATTCTTTAAATAAACCAAAAGCTTAAAACCCCCAATGCCTCTTTCTTTGTGATCATATAAACTACTTAAACCAAATATTTCCCTCCAAATGCCCCCATCAGTTCAGAGTCTGAATTGACGTTGTTTTTATTTCATTTGCTACACTAGTGCAAGATTTTCAAAACATCTACATGATCAGTAAGTCTATGGTTTACTTCATTTACCATATGCCTGCCTGAAAGATCTACTGTGATCAAATCAAAATCACTGTAGTTTACTCTAACGTGATCTCCCAGTACATCTTTATCCACACACACTCTTTATAAATGTGGCTTATTTATTGATTATCTTGATAATTCTATAAAGTGTCAGTGACTTCATTAATAAAATAATGCTATTACAATATTAATAATTAATTATGAAAAGTGTAATAATTTAAGGACAGAGGAACTTAAAAAAAAATAAAAATATGACCCACAGTGGCTGCTTGTTGGAAAGTAGGAAAACATGCATTGCAAAGACTGTAATGAATAGCATCTGCTTCGCCTGTTTAACAGCCAACAATTCTAGACATTTATCATTTCTCCAAAAGAGTGATGTTGACCAAAAACATGGAGAAAAGCCATTCAGAAGCTATTTTGTATAAATGAAGTGCAGATTTGTGTATGTGAGATGATACCCCCTTTTCTGTTTCCTTTCATTAAGATCACAACATTAGCACTGGAAAATAATTATTACTGTTACAGTCAAAGTCACTGTAATGCTAAATTCACAGAGAATCTCAATGAGTTCAAGGAAGAAAAAATCTTTTAGAATTTAAAAAAAAAATACTTTCAGTTAATGAAACTGCACAGGCTCTGGTATCTTATTGTCTCATATTCTCACTATCCTGTCATGTGTGTCATTCATTTTATTCTAAGAGAACATTTGTAAGTGCCATACAGTAGCACCAATGTGAATTTCCCAAGGCTGCACACTCTAGCTGTGGGATCTTTGCTAGTACTTAGGGCCAGATCTTGCTTGCTCACATGGCCAAATTAATCCCTGGAGTCACTACATTGCAGGGTGACCACACGTCCCGTTTTGGCTGGGACAGTCCACTTTTTAAGCTCTGTGCTGGACATCATGACTTTTTTGGCAAAATTGGGCATCTGTCCTGTTTGCTCTTGCCCTACGGGGGTGCGGAGGAACGCTGGGGCAAGAGAAAATGGGACAAATGCCCAATTTTGCCAAAAAAGTCATGACGTCCATGACATTGGCTTGGGCAAGTGGGCACACCAGAGGCCACGCGGAGCTAGCCCAAGCCACCTGGCATCACTGCTTACCCAATGTACTGTTTTCACTTTAGGGAAATATGGTCACCCTACTACATTGGCTTCAGTGGAGTTAGAGTTCTCTTAAGGATGAATCTGGCCCTTTGACTCCCATGAGTAGAGCTGCTCCAATATTACAAAAGCTGTTTCTGAATGGTCATATGAATTCTGAGTGACTGTTCCATATGAGCATGTTCCCATCCCCTTTCTACTCATGAGCATGCGTCTGCTTGTTTGTTCAAACAAGTATTTGTGGGGATGGCTATTCATATAATTATTAGGCTTCACACATGAACAGGAGGATTTGTACACAAACAAGTGTATTTTTAATTCACGATTCATTATTCACAATTTGTCAGTGGGATGCTTGCGGGATGAGGCTTACTCTCCTCAGCATGGGTCTGCTGGCTCATGTCCTGCAGGAACAAGCTTCAGCCCTAGATCAATATGCAATTTCTGAAGAGCAGATGACTGAATTTTATGTCTTTTCCTATTTATCGGCATCTCTTGCTCAGTCTCCCTCTGTCTGTGCATCTTCCAAGTTTATTCACACTCTGTGTCACTCTGGGCATGGCTACGCTGCAATTGTAGGATGTGATTGCGGCTCAAATAGACATAACCCAAGGTAACTTTACTCTAGCTAGCTCAGGTACCAGAGCAGTGAATCTGCAGTAATGCAGCTCAGGCTGTACAAGCCCAACTGGAACCTGGGTAATTACTCGTGAGGTTACCCCTCATTGAAGCATGAGTTGCTGTGGCTTTCAGTGCTCTGGTACCTGCACTAGCTTGAAGCTAGCTTGGGTATGTCTACATAAGCTGCAATCACCCCCCTTGATTGCAGTGTGGCTGTATCCAATTACACTGGGGACCTATCTTCCCCTCATTGAAACTGCTAGCAAAATTTCCATTGACTTCAGTGGGAACGGATTTGGGCCCAGACTCTCCACCCTATCTGGTAGCTATACTGTATCCATCTCAATTCTCCTTGTTTGCAACACCCATTTTCCTGTAGGCTGACCTACAGCCAGATCCATCCTGATCCGTTGAAGGCAGTAGGAGCTTTGTTTGCCTGCATAAAAACCACATCAGTCATGGGCCCTTTAACAAGGGACCTTCAGACACAAAGCACCACCATTGTGCTTTCAAAGCAATGATGTAAAAAGTCTACTAACCTATCTGTTACACAGACCATTCACCTGCTCTGTTAATATAGCTTCAAAGTAAAAATGGCTTCATTTTCTAGATCCAAGTTAAATTCCATTAATGATTGGTCCCCAGAGCAGAGGAGTCCCTTCGCTCCTCATGTGCCTGACATCTTATAAGCTGCAACACTTCCCTGGAGCTTAGCTAGATTTGGCACATTGACAATGCACCTCCACATTGCTGGGAGAGGCCACTGAAAGTACACAATCCCCAGCCGGGAATGATTTAGTGAAATTAAAAACAGCCAGGGGGCCCTGAAACCAAGAGGTGTCAAATGTTCCCCCGGCCCCACTAAGAGATGTGGTTGCTCTGTATACCTGCCTATCTCCTCTTCATTTCTGTCTAATTTTGAAAGCTAAAATGCACAAAAGGAATGAAATACAGCAAGGGGACACACTTTTAATTATGGGTTATTATCACTTAATTTCAGTTCAGTCAAAGGTGGCCGAAAACAGGCTTCAGTGGGTCCCAGGCCTCAAGAGGCATTGTAAAACATAACATCCAAGGGCCTGTCTGAACTCCATTGCTTCCTCTAGCCCACAAAGAATTTATTAATTCACATTGTTTGATTTTTCCAGATGCCTTCGCTTTCCCACTGCAGTCCCTTTTCCTTATTAAATAGAAAACTGTAATACACCAGCAGACTGTGGTGCTGCCGAAATACAGCAGGCAAGATAAAAGAGGGAAAGTAGGAGGGCCGAGCTGGATTTTGAAGAGCAAATAGCTATAAATGTAAAAACTAACATGACATTATTTAGGTATATCAGAAGCAGGAAGCCTGCAAAAGAACTAGTGTATCCACTGGATCACCAGGGATAAAGCGAGCAATTAAGGAAGGTAAGGAAATGGCTGCAAAGCTAAATGATTTCTTTGCATCAGACTTCACTACAGAGGACGTTGGGAAGAAACCTACCCTGGCCCTGTTCTTTCCTAGTAATAAAGATAAGGTATGGTCAGAGACTGAGGTTTCAAAAAAGATGTTGGAGCAAAATGATAAATGAAAAAGCAATAGGTGCTCAGAGCCGGATGGTACACATTCATGAAGGGGAGTAAGCATAAAGTGGCAGAGCAGTCAGCAAAAATGTGCAATTTCTTAGGGCTTGTCTACATTACCCACTGGATCGACGGGCAGCGATCGATCCAGCGGGGGTCGATTTATCGCGTCTAGTATAGACGCGATAAATCGACCGCCGAGTACTCTCCCGTCGACTCCGGTACTCCACTGGAGTGAGAGGCACAGGCGGAGTTGACGGGGGAGCATCAGCAGTTGACACTGTTGTGAGTAGATCTAAGTACGTCGACTTCAGCTACGTTATTCCCTTAGCTGAAGTTGCGTAACGTAGATCGATCCCCTTCTCCAGTGTAGACCAGACCTCAGTAAAAATAGTTACTATTCCAGAAGATTGGGTGGTAGCAATTATGTTGTACCTAAAATAAAAAAGATTCTAGAGGTGATCCAGGGAATTACAGATCAGTAAGCCTTACGTCTGTCCCTGGTAAAATGGTCAAAAAGATAAATTAAAATAGAATAATCAAACACTTGGAAGATCATGATCTGATAGAGTCTAACCAGCACGGATTCTGCAAAGAGAAATTGTGTCTCACTAATCTCTTAGGGTATGTCTACACCCAGCCGCTAGTTCGGCGGCTGGGAATCGAAGTTCTGGGTTCAACTTATCGCGTCTTGTCTGGACGTGATAAGTCGAACCAGGAAGTGATCGCCGTCGACTGCGGTACTCCAGCTAGACGAGAGGAGTACCGCGGCGTCGACAGGGGAGCCTGCCTGCCGTGTGTGGACCGAGGTAAGTTCGAACTAATGTACTTCGAAGTTGCGTACCTTAGTTCGAATTGGGGGGTAAGTGTAGACCAAGCCTTAGAGTTCTTTAAATTTGTGTCTAGTCTTCTAAAAGAAGGATGTTGATAAATTGGAGAGGGTTCAGAGAAGAGCCACAAAAATGATTAAAGGGTAAGGAAACATGTCTTGTAGACTCAAGGAGGTCAATCTGTTTAGTTTAAAAAATAGAATGTTAAGGAAAGACATAATTACAGTCTACAAATACCTACATGATGAACAAATATTTAATAATGGGCTCTGTTATCTAGCAGAGAAAGGTATAATATAATCCAATGGCTGGAAGTTGAAGCTAGACAACCTTAGACTACAGATAAGGAGTAAATTTTTAACAGTGAGGGTAATTAACCATTGGAACAATTGACTAAGGGTCATGGTGTATTCTCCATCACTGGTAATTTTGAAATCAAGAAGGGTGTTTTTCTAAATTATGCTCTTGGATTTTTTCGGGGGGAGAGGGGGTTCTACTGCTTGCATTTTACAGGAGGTCAGACTAGATGATGACAATGGTCCCTTCTGGTCTTGGAATCTATGAAAGGACTTTGACAAGGTCCCCCACAAAAGGCTACTGAAGAAATTAAAATAGTCAAGGGGGGTGAGGTACAGTATTGTCATAGATGAAAAACTGGCTACGAGACAGGGAAAGAAAGAGTAGGATTAAATGGTCAGCTTTCAACAGAGCAAAACGTTAACAGTGGGATGTGTCGATGTTCCATACTAGAACCAATGTCATTTAGTGCAAAGGCAAACCTGCAGCAGGACCAGGGCTGCTCACTGCACAACATGCAGTGACTCATCTCTCAGGTTCCATACTAGAACCAATGTCATTTAGTGCAAAGGCAAACCTGCAGCAGGACCAGGGCTGCTCACTGCAGAACATGCAGTGACTCATCTCTCAGGCATGCTGCAGCAGCCTATCCCTGGGCAGAGCCTGGGTCAGATGACCCCCGGGCACAGGCATTTCACTCTCACCACCAGAGCCACAGTTAATTAACCACAGGTTAATCTGTGCTAGGTCTCTGTCTGCTGTCTCATGGTGTTACAGACTCCCTAGACTTCCAACCTGCTCTTGATCCTGTCCCTGCCTGAGCCTATTCCAGCCCACTTCAGCCTATCCATATATTGTTCCTGACCTGCCCCAGTCCTGCACCTGCCTCCTGAACCCTAGACCCTTGGACTCACTCCAACCCAGCTTTGACCTCTGGCCTGCTTCCAGACTCAGACTACAGTCCTGATTTGGCTTGTCTATGGATTTTGATCCTGGTTCTGACCTGTCCCTGGACCCAGGTTTCAGCACTGCTCTTGGCCCAGTCCCAATTCTACATCTGGCCTCAACCCTTGGTAACTGTTTTTGACTGCCACTCCAACCACCAGACCTGACCATCTGGAATCCAGAGCCTGACATTTAGTCTATTTATTAAAAATCAGGAAAAGGGGAATCTAGAAAATTTGCAGATGACACAAAACTGAAGGTAGTAACCAAGTTAGGTAAATGGGTAATACAGTGGCAGATGAAATTCAGTGTTTGCAAATGCAATGTAATGCACATTGAAAGGGGAAAAATTGTACTTCTCATATACCTTACAGGATTCTTAATTAACAATACTGACTGAGGAAAGGGACCTGGGCATCACAGTGGCTGGGTCACTGAAGACTCAGTGTGCAACTGCATTAAAAAAAAAAAAAGAGGATGCATAAGAAATTGGATGGAGAATAATTAAGAAATTATTACAATGCCATTATGTACATCAATGGTGTGGCCTCATCTGGAATATTGTGTGCAGGACTTGTCACCTCATCTTAAAAACGGTATTGCAGAATTAGAGGGAGATCAGAGATGAACATACAGAATGCTGGAAATGGTCTCATAGGGAAAGAGATGGGATTGTTCACCTTAAAAAGGAAGAGGATAAGAAGGGGCATGATATAAATATATAAAATAATGAATTGTCTAAGAAGATAGATCAGGAGCTTCTGTTTTCCCTGTCTCTTAACACAAGAACAAGAGGACGTTCAAAGAAGATAAAAAGCAGCAAATTTAACACTGATAAAAGGAAAGATTTTTCCCCACACAGTGCTTAATTAGACCATAGAACTCCTTGCCACAGTTGAGGCCAAGAGTTCAGCAAGCTTCAGAGAAGGACTGGACATTCATATGGAAAACAATATCCAGCGTTATCGTAGTTAATGCTAACAAAAAGAGTATGGAAAGATATAAAACCTCATGCTTTGAGCCAATCTTTAAGTATTGAGGATTAAGTCAAGACCTTCCAGGAAAGTTGATAATCCCACATATACCTATTGTGGGGTTCCTTCCACCTTCCTCCAAAGCATCTGGTGCTGGCCACAGTTGGAAACAGGATTCTGGAGTAGACAGACCATAGGTCTGATCCAATAGAACAGTTCCTGTTTTCATATGCCGTCTGAGCTTAGATAGGTGTTTTTGCTGGGCCATATAATATCAATTGACTGTCAACAGCAGACATGGCTTTCTTCATGTGTTTGGCAAAAAAGCTATCTTATAATTGAATAATTAGAATTCTTCAAGCTAAAGTTTGCTAATGTGAGCATATGCTATACCTGGGGAACTACTGATGCAGATTTTTAAAACATTTCCTTTTATCCAGGTTTTAAAGTTATTGTTGCTCATTAAGTGACAAGAAATGGTTAAAGGAAGACATATAGCTTGAATCCCTCCTCTTCTGTCCTGCATGACTTTGTACAAGCGCCATGAGCCAGACAGATAGGGCACTCACTATCTTTCATTTTCTGCAAATACTCTGTATTTAAAATACTACTCCAGTGGTTCCTGACTACTGCTTAGGGCAATTTTGCTTAGCCTAGCAGAATGTCCTGGAAACTACTGGCAATGATTTAGCCCCCAAAATTGGAACACATTTAGCAGAGACAGAAAGCCTGTGAACAAATAATGGACAAGTGCCAGAGTAAATACGTGTGGTTCATGAGCTGCGGTCAGAAATGTCTCTCTTTCAGTATGCAGTGCAAATCTTCTGCCAACATTTGCCATAGAGTTATTCCACAAAGCAGTTTTTCCTCTCTGTAAGACAAACTCAATGAAAGACTGCTTCTAGTCCAGCAGCCTACCATTAGGGCTGCAATAGCCTGTCATACCAGGAGAAACCTGTGTGCAGTGGTCTCCTTTCAAGCTGCGCTTTTCATTATGTTAGTTGGGCTTCTGTGCAAAAAAAAAAAAAAAAGGCTCCTCACAGCTCAACACTCCTCCAGGATCGCATGACAAACCACAGAGTGAGGCCTGTTTGCCTCTCCTTCCAAACCCAAATCCTGGACCTGACCACTCAAGTCCTTTTAAAGCACTTTATGAGGCTATCATTACAGAGTGAAGTATTAAAGGCATCATCACCATGCATCAATGCCACCTTCCTTTTCAGATTTCTGTCAATGGCTCTGAGACAGATGGGGACAAATGTAAATCACCACCATTTTATTATTATTATTAAAATAAAAAAGAAGTCAACTACTGAACCACAACATCGCAGAAGGATTTAATGGGTCTGTATTGAAAAATACCAGTACAGTTTTTTGGTGAATGGTCTTTGCTGTTGGGTTTTGGTTGCATAAGATTTCTATTCTAGTATCCTATAGTCTTGTCAACCACTGAAACCCAAGGAAGAGGCAACTCATGCTATATATCAGGAGAAGCTAATGAATTTGTATCACCTCTCAGTATTATTAGGAACCCAAAGTAGAATCTCGCAGTTGAAAGCAAAACTGTCAGAGATGGTCAGGATTTTCCCTTCTCTCACCTAAAGGTCACTTCCAACCATTATTAACTTTTCAATCCAAAAAGAGAATGAAAGACTTTTTGTAGAAATAGCTCAGTTGCTCTCAGTCAAATCAACACCAGGGGAAAATAGAATCATAGAATAACAGGGTTAGAAGGGACCTCAGGGACAAATCCCCAGTTTTTTTTTACCCCAGTTCCCTAAATGGCCCCCTCAAGGATTGAACTCACAACCCTGGGTTTAGCAGGCTAATGCTCAAACCACTGAGCTATCCCTCTCCCCAAAGCCTAAACCAAAACTAGATTTCCTGATCTATTTCCCTTCCTTCTCCTAATAACTAGAAGCACAGAAACGGAGACTAAAACCTCTGAATGCTGAATATATAGGTCAAGCCTCAAAGCAAACTTGATCAGCCCCATGAACATTGCCATATAGACTCTACTACCAGGGATCTGATCAGGAAGGGAAACAGTTGAAGTGAAATGTTGAAATTTTGTTTAAAATATTTTTCTGCCTCAAAAATACACATCCTGCCATCTCTCTAACACAGCACTGTGACAGAGTCACAGGTCCGATGCTCTAGAACTGCTCGGTAGGAAGCCAGACAGGACTCTGGGTAGCATGGCTCCCTTCAGGGCACGCTGTCCAGGGCAAAAAGCCGCCTCAGCAATGACCTTCCTGGTCTGAACTCGGAGCATTCAGCATCCCTCACCCTTCCCCTTGGTGGGGGGAGCCAGTGCGCCCCGCACCCCAACTTTGCAGTCATCAGTGCCTCGCAGCCAGCATTGTAAAGCAGAAGGCTTTATTGGTCAACAGGAACAGAGCATAGCACAAAGCTTGGTAGCTCAGAAGTCAGTGACTTTCAGCAGACTCCATCTTGGGGGAACCCCAGGCCAGAAGGTCTGTACTCCCCCTCTTCCAGTCCCTCACAGCAGACTGCCCTGGATCCCCCTGCCTGGCCTCTGACACGCCCATTGCTCCTCCTCTGGTCTTTTGTCCTGCTTCCCGGGGGGGGGAGGGGGGAAAGGTGTCACCTGGTTGCATCCCCCTCCTGGGTCTCAGGTTACAAAGGGCGTCAGCCATCGCCTACGTGCAGACCTCTGAGCAGCCTCCCATGCCCTGAGGGCCTCAGGAAAAGTCACACACCCACCGCCTAGGCATTGGTGCAATGCAATACAGAGGGAAACTGAGGTACACACAGCATTAGTATAGGACAGTAAGACTCACATGCAACATAACAAGGTGAATAAAACCCCACTTTGTCACAATGCCCTTTATCTGACAATCCTTGTTATTCACTGGTAACATCTCAATTAGCTTCTTAGCACCTGTTAGCTTTAATAAACAGCTTTGTATTTGTATAGTGATTCTGAGAGGTTACCTATAGGTAGCGAGACCTAATTCTGTTTCAGCAGCAACAGCAGCTTTGGAGGACAATGTCAAAAAGAAAAAGATCTGTGTTGGATCTAGAGCAGAAACCACAGATTCTTGAGGTTGTTTACTGATATTTTTGATGTCATGCAGTGGTACAATCAGGGGTGCAGGAACAGGGTGGCCAGGGGGCCATGCTCCCTCCCCCCACTTTTTACTGGCTGTAAGGGTGAGCGACGGTGGGAAGGGGAGGAGAGGAGCGAGTGTGGGGGGGGTGTCTCGAAGAGAAGGGGTGGTGCAAGGGATGGGGTTTCGGGGACAAGGGGTGGTGTGAGGGCGGGGCCTCGGAGGGAGGGGCGGTGGAGCGGGAGGGGCCACCATTCGGGCTCTAGTGTCCCCCCCACAAAATTTTAGGAAGCTTCTGCCACTCCTTGGTACAACATTGATCACTCCACAATCTGCAACATCTGGGAGGTGAGGGACAAGCTGCAGAGCTGTGCTGTGAACATGGACAGCGGCGTTTGGGTGAAAGAAAGGAAAACCGTGCATGTGTGTCATGACAAGGCCTTGGATTATGCAGTAAACATGTGGTTTGTACACAGCTGCATGAAAGGTACCCTGATATCCAGACCCATGCTTAAAGAGAAGGTAAAACACTTCCACCGAGAGCTGAATGGCCAAGAGGCAGTTTTTACTGCTCAACTGGTTTGAACAGCAGCATGGCACCCATCAGATGAGTATCAGTGAAATAAGGAGCACAGCTAATGATTCCAATCACACCTTTCTGTAGCCCACTGCTGGAGATTATGGAAACATAGGTAAGGATGCTGGAACAATTTGTATAGTGGTGGTGCTGAGAGCCATTGAACCAAACTGCAAACCCTGTATATGATGGAAACCACTTCAAGCCAGGGGGTGCGGCAGCACCCCTAGTTCCAGAACCTATGAACATAGGGCTCCCAGACCCCTGGTGTATCTGATGCCTCTGATCAAGAGCAAGAAGCAATCAGCAACGTCTACACCATTGGCAAACAATTTTCTTTTCATGCCCAAGAGGCGGAAAACTGGGCTGAGACAGACAAAGCTGATGTGGGGTACAGAGACTAGTCTGGCAGTGAGCTTGTGTAATCTGGGTTATAGCAGGAGCAGACTGAAATTGGTGATATGGGAGTCCTGACTCGTGGTGAGGCCAGCAAGTGCCTGGAGAAAGCTGTCATTTGATTAGAAAACCAGGCTGATGCAGATGACGTACAAATTCTAGTATTGTGTCAACTCCATCAGAAGGCTGTACAAAAAAGAAATGCTCATCAATGACAGACTGTGCTTAGTCTTTTTTTTGTTAAAGATAAATTCTTCAGAATTAAATTAGGTCCACAGTGGCTTTAATCCAGTTCTGGAGTTTTAATAAGCTCGATAAAGTTGTTTTCTAACTCTTTCATCAAGTGCAAAATATTAAGCAAGCATCAGTGTTAGTTCCTTTGTTCCCCATATTTCTGGATCAGTGAAACTGCAGCTCAAAATAGCACTTCTGTTTATCCAGACGCTCGGTTAGCCGAAAGTTTCGGATGTCCCCAGGCCATTTGGATAAATGGAGTGGACTGTACAGATAAAATAGCCGCACAGTGTTTCCAGCCAGATAGAAGGAGAACAGGAGACTGTGGGATAGAAGGGAAGTCTTAATGAAAACACCTGAGGCAATAGGAATCCTGTTGTTTGCCACAACTGAATTAAACTCTGGGTAAGATTTGTTGTTGAGAGTCTCTGGATATCTCCCATTGAATGCATCCAGGCAAATGAGGCTCATTTATTTCAATGGCACCAGCTAGACGCTGAATGGCAGTTACAGAGATGGAAGCCAGCCTAAATTTGTCTTTGGAATATTTCTTCATGCTAAATCCTTCAACCCCTCTCCCAACCCAGCTTTCCCTAAAAACAACTGAATGCATTTCCTTCTTTCTTCCCCCATCCCTTTAATAAACACGCATCATTTTGTGCTCCCTCTGCTGCAGCCAGCAGATGTAATAATAATGTCTGCTGAGCTTTTGCAAGGAGTCTTGCAATAATACCACCTTCCCCTCCCCCAAGTTAAAAGAGAACAGGCTGACATGTATTCAAAATGCACAGGCAATATAATGGTAGCAAATTACTTTGAAAAGAAAAAGGTTCCGTAGCGCACATGTCATTTCAATCCACTGTTACAAGGCAAGGTTTCAGCTTCATCATTTATGTTCCCTCCCCCCACACCCCAATTTCCCTCCTGAAGGAGAAGTCCCTGCACTACAGAGCAGTAGGAATGTCTTTGCTGGAAAGGGGGGGGAAATAGGTGCAATTATTGCATCCTGCCCTCCATACACACAGCATAGCTACTCCATTCACATAATTATTTGAATGGTACATTTGAAAGATGTGAATGAATTAATTCTTTTCTGGCCCTGCTGCTTAATTTCTTTATGTAGGTTATCCCAGCTCAATGCATGTTTTCCTAAGAAGCCCCATCCAGTATGTGCCATTAGGCTCTTGTCACAACAAAGGTTTTTCAGTCAGCGACACAATCTCTGCTAAAACTCAGGGAGAAACGGGGCTTAGCCATCATTTTGGAAATCTATTTACATCCTTAGGGAGATTGCTGTTGAAAATGATTGGGCTGTTCAGTACTATATTTGTTTATCTTGCTAGCCAATTAAAAGAAGCCTGTCTAGTGCCCTGAAGAACCAAGACAATCGCACTAGTTCTGCATATGCCAAACTGTGAGCTGTCATTCCGGACCCACAGCTATGAAAGGGTGAGAGATTATTTTGTCCCGATAATATCTATTTGCTTGTCTGTGCTCTTCCTATCCATCCTGTTCTTGGTTGGCCCTTGAGTTGTGGTTTTGCTATTCACAATACATTTTACAAACCTCCATATTTATTTTTGCTAAAAACTGTTAGGCTTTTTCAAAGGCATAGCAGAAACACAATTGAGAAATGGTGTAAATCAAACTGATCCACATTTCTGATGCGTAATGTGGCCAGGGTGTCTGGACACTGTCAGGGCATTGTAGCACATATCCCAAAGTGACTTTGTTATAAGAAAGGAGTTTAATTTTTTTCCTCTTTGTAACCTTGTGAAATTTCCACATTAAAAAGCAATCACATCTTTCAAACCAGCAATGATTGTGTTTGGCATAATGGCTGTAAACCCCTAGTGTGCTGGGCTGAGCTTGTTTGGACTAAAACAAAATCAGCTTTCAAAATAAATCATCTGCAACAACATTATATTCCCTAAATCTTATAATCCTATTAACAAAATTTCATTTTTTCATTGCCACCAGGCTGACAAGATTGGCCATGTGTCAATGCATAGAAACAGAAAGCCAGTTAAGGATGTAGCCAAGACATGCAGTGCAGGCCGGAGACTAGCTCTCCCAGAGCCTGTGGTTAGAAGCTCTTAATGACTATTGTAAGCCCTTAAATATAATCATCTGTATTTTACCTCCACCTAATGTACTTCATGTGTAACATGTTTATCTGTTCATACAGCAGTTCAAGAGACTCAACAAATAGCTCTGTTTGAAGAACTAGGGGACGGGTAGCCACAACTCTTCAGTGAATAAGACCTCTATGAAAATTACATAAGAGTGCCAATGTGCTAACTGAAAATGTGTCCAAATTAGCCTCCGCAAAGTCTCTTTGCCAGAAGTGGAAATTATGTGGTAATATCAAAAAGCAACTTTACTTATATATAATTCCAGATTTCTCTATGTGTATTTTTTTAAAATGACAAGACTAAATCCTACAATTCTTTGCCTGGGCTTGTTTTGCAAACACTCGCACATGCAGGTAGTTCCTCCGAAGTCAGATGGCTTTGTTGACGTCAATGGGATTACTCACATAAGTAAGGACTACTATGGATTTACAGGCTCGGGTCCAGTGTCCTTACTCAGGTAAATTGCTCGATTAAATTAATGGGAGTTTTGCAGAGTAAAACATGCGTAAACAAATGCGGTATTCAGCCCAGAAAAAGACAATTTTATGATAATATAATAGGGGTTCTCCTTCCAGAAATGAGAAGGAACTCCCAGATAGTGCTAAGTCAGAACAGAAACAGAAAGGTAGACTCACCAACCTGCTAAGAACTGTGCATACCATTATTTATCCATGGATTTTATCAGTTAGGAAATCATCCTGCTGTAAACATGTTCTATAACAGTTACCTGGCGGCAGGGGTTGGTAGCTGAGGTCAGCTTTTAATCTTCCATCCTAAATGACTGGTCAGAAGCTCTTGGCTTCTGTTTATTTGTACTGACTGTAATCAGATATTATATTGGGAAAGGTAATTATCTTTTGGTTGAAATACTTAACAAACAAACAAACAAAAACCCTTGTGCCATGATTTTCTTCAAGTCAAACTTTTATTGATCTGCAAAGATCATGAAAGAAAACAGGAGCAGAGTCATAGGAGGAAAATAATGAGGTTTAAAAATACACGCCCCTGCTGACAGCATTTTTCACTTTTATTACAAAGAATGAAGTAATGAAATGCTGACTGAGGAATGCAAACACTCTCTTTATTTTTTACATTTTCCTTTTATTAGTTCACCAGTGCTACAGTGATGTCTCTATATTACAGGTAAAACGTTGATGGCTCTCTACAACCACAAGAAAACAGATATATGATTGAATGTAACCTCTAGTTAGAAATAGATACAGTGGTAGCTGTAGTTTGACAGTGTTACTGCTCTTCTGCTAGTTCATCTTGCTGTTTATTACATGTATTTATTGAAACTTTATATATAAATTTGAAACCAATAACATAAAAACTTAGATGAAAAAGGAAATAGACGTAGCACTTTGTATGACAAAATAAAAACCTACAGCCTTTGCTGACCAAATCTCTTGGATGAGTTCTAAAGGTGAGCAAGTTACTGATTTTGGCCCAGTCCTTCTCCCATTAGAGTTTTGCCATTGACTTCAATTGGAGGCACAAGCACAGTATTGTCAACCCCAAGCATTCAAAATTCATGAGTGAGGCCCCAAAAATCAAGAGACTGGTTTAAAATAATGAGATTTTAAATATAACAAATGTTGAGTTCGTGTGATTTGCCTTCTGGTTTTGAGTCTTTAGGGCTCACGGCGGTGAGTTTTTCTCTACAACCAAGAGGACTAAACATTTAAATAAAAATAAAAATGATATATTTTTAAAAAAAAGCAAGCTGAGGTGATGTTTGTTGCTGTCTTGTCCCACAATAAACATATGAGGCCATGAAGCTCAAGAATGAATTCAACAACTTGTACAGTTGTACAGGCTCCTTTGTAAGGTGTCCAACCAGAAAAGCTTCCATTTCCTTACACTATTACATATAAAGCATTGGCTGGTATCAAAACCTGCTCCTGACACATGCTGCAGAGTAGCTATATCTTGGTTCCATCTCTATTGATTTTCATTCCTGCAGTGTGCCCTGACTGCAGTCTTATGATAGTGGATGTCATTTTCCAAGATGCTTTGATATCAGTCAGAGGATCTTCTATATTTTGACCATTTTTTTCAGCAGATATTTTCCTTGAGGTGGTGTCAATATCCTCCACCATTGTCATTCCATTCTGAATTTCCGATCTTCCAGTTTTGGCAGGTCACCAGCTATCTCACTCCCACATTGAAAAGTCAATTTATTGCCTCACTTTCCTTCGAGCTTCCTTACAGATTGCATGTTGATAGCATTCTGGTTTGTTCTAAAGGAACCAAGGATCACCAAGGAGTCAACAAACATCACCACACCTACCTTTTTTCTGCTCTGTTTATTTCTTGCAGTGCAGTGAGAATAGTTTCAATTAAGCCATGTAGTTTGAGCTGATGTATCCTGAACTAGTGCTCTTTCTTATATTCTCTCCATTAGGTCACTGGCTGAAGACACCACAACCAATAATCCTGAAGGATTTTTCTTGTGAACCATCAGTGTAAACATGAATCTATTTGCCTTGTGACTGATACTGTTGAGTGGTCTTTTCTACAGTTTTCCTTAGCATGGCCAGGACTATGTGTTCCTTCGAGCAAGGTTCCAAAAAGAGAGACATTAACTAAAGCAAATAGGTTCATTTGGAGCAATTATTAGGCATACAAACTTATTCTGCACTCTATCCTCCTGACATTATCAAGTGCTCCTGTTTCTTCAGCAGCCTTTACACACCTTTCAAAACAAGATGATCCTTTCAGCCTGGATTTGGTTTTCCAGTTTCTGAGCAGACATGAACAGTGATGATATTCTGGTAGGAAATGAAGATGATTTCCATACTGAATTCACTGTTCTTTTCTATGATTCTCAAGAGGTTGCACATCAGACCCTTGTTCAGAAATTGCTGTTAGATTCATAGATTCATAGATTCTAGGACTGGAAGGGACCTCGAGAGGTCATCGAGTCCAGTCCCCTGCCCGCATGGCAGGACCAAATACTGTCTAGACCATCCCTGATAGACATTTATCTAACCTACTCTTAAATATCTCCAGAGATGGAGATTCCACAACCTCCCTAGGCAATTTATTCCAGTGTTTAACCACCCTGACAGTTAGGAACTTTTTCCTAATGTCCAACCTAGACCTCCCTTGCTGCAGTTTAAGCCCATTGCTTCTTGTTCTATCCTCAGAGGCTAAGGTGAACAAGTTTTCTCCCTCCTCCTTATGACACCCTTTTAGATACCTGAAAACTGCTATCATGTCCCATCTCAGTCTTCTCTTTTCCAAACTAAACAAACCCAATTCTTTCAGCCTTCCTTCATAGGTCATGTTCTCAAGACCTTTAATCATTCTTGTTGCTCTTCTCTGGACCCTTTCCAATTTCTCCACATCTTTCTTGAAATGCGGTGCCCAGAACTGGACACAATACTCCAGCTGAGGCCTAACCAGAGCAGAGTAGAGCGGAGGAATGACTTCTCGTGTCTTGCTCACAACACACGTTAATACATCCCAGAATCATGTTTGCTTTTTTTGCAACAGCATCACACTGTTGACTCATATTTAGCTTGTGGTCCACTATAACCCCTAGATCCCTTTCTGCCGTACTCCTTCCTAGACAGTCTCTTCCCATTCTGTATGTGTGAAACTGATTTTTTCTTCCTAAGTGGAGCACTTTGCATTAGTCTTTGTTAAACTTCATACTGTTTAACTCAGACCATTTCTCCAATTTGTCCAGATCATTTTGAATTATGACCCTGTCCTCCAAAGCAGTTGCAATCCCTCCCAGTTTGGTATCATCCGCAAACTTAATAAGCGTACTTTCTATGCCAATATCTAAGTCGTTAATGAAGATATTGAACAGAGCCGGTCCCAAAACAGACCCCTGCGGAACCCCACTCGTTATGCCTTTCCAGCAGGATTGGGAACCATTAATAACAACTCTCTGAGTACAGTTATCCAGCCAGTTATGCACCCACCTTATAGTAGCCCCATCTAAATTGTATTTGCCTAGTTTGTCAATAAGAATATCATGCGAGACCGTATCAAATGCCTTACTAAAGTCTAGGTATACCACATCCACAGCTTCTCCCTTATCCACAAGACTCGTTATCCTATCAAAGAAAGCTATCAGATTGGTTTGACATGATTTGTTCTTTACAAATCCATGCTGGCTGTTCCCTATCACCTTACCACCTTCCAAGTGTTTGCAGATGATTTCCTTAATTACTTGCTCCATTATCTTCCCTGGCACAGAAGTTAAACTAACTGGTCTGTAGTTTCCTGGGTTGTTTTTATTTCCCTTTTTATAGATGGGCACTATATTTGCCCTTTTCCAGTCTTCTGGAATCTCTCCCGTCTCCCATGATTTTCCAAAGATAATAGCTAGAGGCTTAGATACCTCCTCTATTAGCTCCTTGAGTATTCTAGGATGCATTTCATCAGGCCCTGGTGACTTGCAGGCATCTAACTTTTCTAAGTGATTTTTAACTTGTTCTTTTTTTATTTTATCTGCTAAACCTACCCCCTTCCCATTAGCATTCACTATGTTAGGCATTCCTTCAGACTTCTCGGTGAAGACCGAAACAAAGAAGTCATTAAGCATCTCTGCCATTTCCAAGTTTCCTGTTACTGTTTCTCCCTCTTCACTAAGCAGTGGGCCTACCCTGTCTTTGGTCTTCCTCTTGCTTCTAATGTACTGATAAAAAGTCTTCTTGTTCCCCTTTATTCCCGTAGCTAGTTTGAGCTCATTTTGTGCCTTTGCCTTTCTAATCTTGCCCCTGCATTCCTGTGTTGTTTGCCTATATTCATCCTTTGTAATCTGTCCTAGTTTCCATTTTTTGTATGACTCCTTTTTATTTTTTAGATCATGCAAGATCTCGTGGTTAAGCCAAGGTGGTCTTTTGCCACATTTTCTATCTTTCCTAACCAGCGGAATAGCTTGCTTTTGGGCCCTGTAAGAGTAATCTTACAGCTCCAATTATCCTGTGAACTGCAGATGACAGCACAAGGTTGATCTTCGGAAGATTAGTGGGAGCAGTATGTGACCAAACAGGTATGCTGTATGTTGTTTTCATTGTCCTAACACATGAACCCCAATTGGTGCTGGCAATACATTGTAGAAGTTTCAATTTCTTCTTTGTTTTGGCTGCCATCTTTTTGAATTGTGAGCCAAACCTTAGTTCCATCTTCAAGGTCACTCAAGGTAAAACAGGTTCCTCTCAATGGCAATAGCGTCTCCATCCAATATCAATTTTAGATTGTAGTTAAACCTCCTATGATTTGGGTAAAGTAGGTGGACTTGGTTTTAGCTGGATTCAGCTGGAGTGTATGTCCCATTGTCCATTTAGTTTCAATTTCAAAGTCCTCATTCAATTCATACTCCAATACATCTATTTCACGACCTGTGATACAAAGTGCAAAATTGTCTGCATATGTGAATACAGATGATGTCAAGCAGCCTGACAGTCCAGAGGAGTACAGGAGGAAAAGAATAAGACTTTAAATAGGGTGACCAGATAGCAAGTGTGAAAAATCGGGACAAGGGGTGGGGGGTCATAGGTGCCTATATAAGAAAAAGCCCAGAATATCAGGACTGTCCCTGTAAAATTGGGACATCTGGTCACCCTAACTTTAAATGATCCCTGAGGAGTTCCCACCCTGAATTGGCTTGTCTGTGAAAAAATACTATTTAGTCTTACAGGTTTTTTTCCTATAACATAGAAAATCTCTTATCCAAAGGTACATTCTACCACAGACACTCTCTATATGCATCCGAAGAAGTGGGTTGTAGCCCACGAAAGCTTATGCTCTAATAAATTTGTTAGTCTCTAAGGTGCCACAAGTACTCCTGTTCTTTTTGCGGATACAGACTAACACGGCTGCTACTCTGAAACCTGTCATCTCATTGAGTTTCACTAAGCGCTTATCATGCCAAACTCTATCAAATGCCTTACTGAGATTGATGACTGTGGTGGCTTTTGTTGGATTCCATCAATCATAGGCTGACAGAAGGCCACCAGTAGATCTATAATTGAGTTCAAGAGCCTATATGCCATGTGGGCATGTTCTATTTTCTCTTCTTTTAAAAGTTGAGGTTCTTAAATAATAACAAGACTCCAGGAGCTGGGGCCTTAAGAAAAATGCCAAATATCACAAGATTTTAGACAATGTCATCAGAATTGGCCATTATGCAAATAGGCCTGTGAAAATTTGATACAGCCGAAGGCTGCAATTCTGCAAACACTTATGCACATAAATAACTTTATGCATGTGAGTAACCCCATTGAATTAAATGGGGCATGTGGTAAGGTTACTCATTAAGTGTTTGTAGAATCGGGGTCCAGAGTTATTAAAATCTCTTTTCCCACCATGTTTGACAAAGGTCCAGATGCAGATAAGAATTTTCAATCAACATCCTTGTTGAGATGGTTTTATCAGTTTTACAATATCAAGTAAGAATACTTGTTGACAACAAATCCAACAAATACTTGTTGGCACCAGTTCTGCATATAGATTAAGGGCCATGTCCTGCTCAGTGTAATCACCTGAATATTCAAGATTATTGGACTACTAGTGTGAATAAGGCTAGGATTTGGCCCTGCATTTGAAAGTTGTCTCCTCAGCTCATGGCTGCATGTTCAGTTCTAAGCACAGTGTGGAACAGCCCAGCACATTCTGATTAGAATTGGATTTATTAAAATATAACGGAATGGTTGTTAATACTTCATATAATATGTAAAGCCAGACACTGTTAAAGTTGGTAGGCACCCAAACTGACCTTCCTTTCTGCACCTTGGGCTGGATTCTGCAAGGCCACTGCACATGGAGGTCCTGGTGAAGTCAACAGGAGGATTTCTTTGGAAATTCCATGTAATCCTTGTTATGTTTTTTTGTTTCCTTAAAAAGAAAGTATTCTCACCCTGATTCAGAGAGGTACCTACTTTTAAGCATGTGAGGAGTCTCATTGACTTCAATGGTCTCAATTACTTTGATGTTAGAGGCACATCTTGCTCGATTTGGGGCCTTGCTGAACAAGGATGGATTTAAGCATGTGTTTAAGTATTTTGCTGAATCTGGGTTTGTGTAATCTTTTCCCAAAACAAACTAGTGATTCCTACCCACCATCCAGAAGAACCCCTATAATATCAAACTAGTGTGGGCGTGCAAGAATTTGGTTAGAAATATAACTGAGATTTTCAAAAGTGCCATAGGGATCTGGATGCCCAATTCTCATACATTTTAATAGGACGTGGGTGTCCATAGGCAGATTAGACAACCTGGTTTCTAACTTTCAAGTGTTTCCTATAAACATCTGCAGAAAAAGTATTGAAATAATTATGAAAAATATCTTGACATTTTCCTTTTAAGAACTTTCAGATTATTTCCCTAAAACATTGTTTTCGAAGGCAATTTACTCAGAACATATTAGAAGTGTATTTATCTAGCTGAAAAGATTAGTAACTCTCTTGAGATAAAACAAAAGATGGCACTTTATAACAACAGAGTGAAAGAATAGCATCCAAAAAATTCATACCAAGCAGACTCTTATCTCAGCTTACTGGGAGATCTTTAAATTAAGGTACTGAGACCTGATTGCACAGTATATAAACTCTATATCAGAATTCACCCAGCACAAACTGCCAAAGTTGTGTCCAAAGTCCTTGTCCACACCACTCTCCTTGTGCCAGCCACATCCCCTATGCTTTCCTTTTCTTACTCACTCCGGTTCAGTTTACACTTATAGTGTTCTCAACTTTCATTATTTGATTGCATGTGTAGTGACTTGATTTTTTTTTTCATATAGCCCCAGATACTGGAGTTATTTGATTTCATGAGAATCTCAGCTAAAAAGAACCCAACATGTACTATTTTAAAAAACGTAATTACTTTTAAGCCAATCTCCTGGGGGGCACTACTCATTATTTTTGTATGCTTTTATTGTATTGTAACATTGGCAACACTGCACTTGGTTTCAGACCAAGTTAAGGAGTCATATTTTAATACTATTCCAGCAGAACTGACATTTCTTCTCTAGGTCTTTCTTTATTTGTGGAGTGTGATGTGATTGTGGTTTGATAATTAATACTCTATAGACCATTTTAATATTTTACTGCTATTGAGGCAACAGCTATAAACCAGAAGCGAATTCTCTTTTCTTTTTGTTTCATATCCAGGTTTGATCGACATAGCAGCCTTTTTATTTCCTGGAAAGGCAGTACCGTTGTTTAATAAGTTTACATTTTGTGGCATGAAAATTGTCGACAGAAAAACAAACATCTCAGATCAGCAGCCTGTTTAGCTTAATGGACATTTTAGGGCTGGATTGCTTAGGACTTCCCCACCTATGCTTCTAAGGCCATATCTTTATCTCTCACTCTTGCTCTGAATCTAGGGGCCATATTCTCCCGCAGCAGGATATGAGTAGCTATTATTTTCTTCAATGGGGTATTATTTGTATCCTGTGGCTAGAGAATAGTGCTCCAAGAGTTTATCTGTTTACAGGGCCCTCTGTCTATCTCCCACTTTCTCTGCTTACTGGGCCACACATTTCTTCTCGCTCTCTCTCTTTGCTTTAAAGGCTCCATTTCTTTTTCTCAATCTTTTGTTGTTTTCTGAATCTCTATCCTGTAATTGTCTCTCTCATTCTCTCCCTCTGCTCTGTGCCTCCCTTTTCTCCTTTTCTCTTGTGTTTTCTCTCTCTCCTCCAAGCCCACTGATTTTCTAATCCCTTTCTTCTTCAGCACACCCATTACAGTATGATTGGCTGGCTGGAACGATGCTGTTAGTGAACTGTAAATCAGGGATTCTCAACCTTTTTCTTTCTGAGGCCCCCCCACAACGTGGTATAAAAACTCCACAGCCCACCTGTGTCACAACAACTGTTTTTCTGCATATAAAAGGCAGGGCTTGTATTAGGGGTAGCAAGCAGGGCAATTGCCCAGGGCCCCATGTCATAGGGGACCCTGTGAAGCTATGTTCTCAAGCTTCGGCTTCAGCCCTAGGTGGCAGGGCTTCAGCTTTCTGTCCTGGGCCACAGCAAGTCTAATGCCGGCCCTGCTTGGCGGAACCCCTGAAACCTGCTCGCGGCCCCCCAGTGGGCCCTGGATCCCTGGTTGAGAACCACTGCTGTAAATCAGCATATCCTCCCCCTAGGCAGCATTAAATGGACAACATAACAAACGTTTCATTGGGAATGTTTGGATGGGTTTGAAATCCCAAAAAACATTTCCTTGCTTGTGGGAATTGAACAGCTCAGGGCTCTATTAAACAGAAATGCCTATTGCCTGCATTCAGAGAGTCAATATGGGGTGTAAAAAACCACCCCCCTGAGTGACACAAGTTTTGCCGACATAAGCTCTCGTGTGCACAACACTATGTTAACGGGAGACGCTCTCCCGCCGACATAGCTGCTGCTACTTGCTGAGCTAGTTTTATGATGTAATTGGGAGAGCTCTCTCCCGTCAGCATAACGGGGCTACGTGAGCTCTCTTACAGCAGCACAGCTGTATCCGTACAGCAGTGCTGCTGTAAGCTTGTAAGTGTAGACATGATATCACATAGAGAGTTCAAAGGATGTAGAGAACATTGTCCTGACTAAATGGACACAAACACCTTTTACTGCCCCTGGTGATCAGATCTTCAACTGGTGTGAACTGATATCGCTCTACTGGTCTGAGTAACACAAGATGAAGTTCCACTCCAGCTATGAAATTAATGTAGTGCTCAACTGGGGAGTAATAACATATCTCCACTGGCCAGAGACATGCAAACTTAAACCAAACAACTGCTTCATTTTTCATGGGCTGGATTCTTGCCCTACTGTCAAAAGTGTCAACAAGTGTCTTTCAATGAAAAGAAACGGGGCAGGAACATGACGCTGCTGGCCAATTCTGTGTGCAAACAGAATTCCTCCACAATTGTTATGCAGACATTATCCTATACATACCGACATGCCTGTGTGTGAGTATGACATTTTGCCTGTGTACGTGACAGCATACTAGTTTCACTAGGAATTCCTGCAGAGAGTTCCTTTGCTGGGCTGATGATGTCATGTAGCTGCCACATTTCTCCTCACCTGGAAAAAATGCATTGAACCTTTTCTGCCAAAACAGAGTATGGAGATGCTCCTCTCTATGGCACTCAAGAAGACAGCACAAGTGGCTTGGGGCATGTGTATGAATGACACTAGCTCTAGGGGACGTGTGATTTATGTGAGGGAGGGGGTTGGGGGGAAGCTAAACCTTTGCCTTTCTCTTGGTTTTGGTGGGGGAAGTGGACCCTCACCCCAGTGGAAGAATTCAAAGAAAATTCAGTAAGAGGAACATAATAGAGTCTCTAAGCTTCAGTATGGGTTTTTCCCTTTAGAGATACAATTTGCCCCTTAGAGTATGAATTGCTTGGTTCAGGGAATGTCTGTCCATGTGCCTTGGAACATTGATGGCATTCAGTAAATGAAGTGCTGTCAAATTCTCCCTTTCTTGTTGATCCCGCTCTTAGTACAGCTACTGGACTCATGTATTGTCATTCCAGGTATCCACAATTTTTCATACGGGGCTGCACCTTAGTTTCCCCCATGATAACTTCTAGATGCAGTCCTGCATTGTGAATGCAAAAATCTGCAGCATACTGAAAAGTGGAAACGTGGGAATGGGACAAAATAAACTGAAATTAATATCAAAATAAATAACATGGGTGCTTCTGCATTTCTAATTCATTAAAGATGATTTTTTTAAAATGTCAGTGAAGCTGCTGCAAAATTTGCAATCTGCCATGCCAGAGCACTTCGGAATCTAGGAATCTCGCCCCAGAATGTGGATGTAACTTTCTACAGAGTATACAAGATCTTGAATATATAAGTTAATTTTGAATAGAATATTTTTTTTAAAAAAAATATTGTTAAAGTATAATCAATAGATTATTATTAGTGTGACGAAGTGGGACTGTTCTTAATGTTTCCTCTGAATACTGTGTGGGTGCCTCAGTTTCTGGCCAACCCTCTGTCACCTAGCAACTAATGGCCAGGCCCTTCCCCCCTGCAAGGGGATGCTAAAGGTGTGGGAGACCAAAGAGGTCAGGTGACCTCCTGGCCCGGGAAAGGAACTCAGCAGAGAAGGAGGGGCTGGAGGGGGTTTCAGTTTGGAGCTGGCTGGGGACTAGGAGTGAGTGCAGATGGGGGTGTCTGGCTCGCTGGGCCCCAGAATGGATCCAGCCGAGGGGTCCCGTTTGCTGGACCTACAAACTCTGTTTTAGACCGTGTTCCTGTCATCTAATAAACCTCTGTTTTACTGTCTGTCTGAGAGTCACGTCTGACTGCGAAGTGGGGGTGCGTGCAGGACCCTCTGGCTTCCCCAGGACCCCGCCCGGGCGGACTTGCTGTGGGAAGCGCACGGAGGAGCATATGCTGAATGCTCCCAGGAGAAACCCAGGAGGTGAAGCCGTGTGAGCTCCTTGCCCTGAAGACAGTCTGTTCCATGGGAGAGGAGGCTCCCCAAAGTCCTGACTGGCTTTGTGGGGAGCAGTTCCAGAGCATCGCCCGGGGACTCCGTGACAATTAGTAGTATTTGAGTAGCCTCTCGGGGTGAGGACAGAGCCCCATTGTGTTAGGCACTGACCAAAAATATATAATAATGGATAGTCTCTGCCCCAAAGACCATTGAATCTAAATAGACAAGGCCTGTGAAGGGACTTGCCCAAGGTGACACAGCAGAGCCAACAGTAGAATGCAGGTCTCCTGTCTCCCTGTGTCATGCCTGATCCACTGGACCACAGTCACATACTAACAATGAGGAATGCTAATGATGTAGTAGTTTTGGTTTTCATAGCAAGTTTAAACAATACACTGTGTCCAGCATAAGTTACTCAGAATTAATATATACATAAAGAACAGGAGTACTTGTGGCACCTTAGAGACTAACAAATTTATTTGAGCATAAGCTTTCGTGGGCTACATAAGCTTTTGTAGCCCACGAAAGCTTATGCTCAAATAAATTTGTTAGTCTCTAAGGTGCCACAAGTACTCCTGTTCTTTTTGCAGATACAGACTAACACGGCTGCTACTCTGAAATATATACATAGGGCATCTTTGTTGCAAATTCATTGAGTCCTTTAAACCTTCATTGCATTTGCAGCTGAATAGCAATACTTCAAAATACTCTTAACCAGGCTTAAAAAGCTAGAAGAGTCAGATTATGGATATTACTGTCCTACTTCAATTTCATTCAATGACGCCTACAGTAAATAGAGAGACAAGGTGGGTGAGGTAATACTTTTACTGGACAAACTTCTGTGGGTGAAAGAGACAAGGTTTTGAGTTACACGGAGCTCTTCTTCAGGTCATTATCAGTCATTGAGTTTCCCCTTCTGAAAGATCAATCAAAAGGGGTTCAATCATTGCTGTGAATACCAGAAAATAAGCAGAGTGAGAAATGAAGTCACCATGTAAGTGTGGCAGGAATCACAGCCCATGAAGAAATGAGTTGCACAGGAAGGCCATACTTGATCAATTTTGGCCTTACTTATTTTTCTGTGTAACCTCTTTGGGCTGCCACTAGTGGAGTCAGTATTATTGCATGGGATAAAGGAGGGCAAAATTTAACCCATTGCATATTGTGGCGGGAATAAGATTAACTGCTCATCTTCCCCTATACTCCATGAGAGGCAATGTTCTGGAGTAGGACTTATGACACTTATCCTCCTGGCAGATAGGTCCATCAATGGCTATTAGTCAAGATGGTTGAGGCTACAACCCCTTGCTCCAGGTATCCCTCAACCTCCAACTGCGACAAACTGGAACTGGATGACAGTGGATGGATCACTCAAAATTGCCCTTTCTATTCATTTTTTCTAAAGCATCTGACAGAGAAACAGGACATGGACTAGATGGTCCATTAGTCTGACACAGTATGGCCATTCTTATGACATAGGGTCTATTCCCAGCTCTGCCACTGACCTGATAGGTGTCACTTTGCATCTCTATGTCTCAGTTTTCCCATCTGTAAAATGGGGTTAAAGTGCTTTGAGATGTCTGGATGATAAAATTAGGTAAGATGTAGGCATTATAATTATTCTTGGTGAGTCTTGGTTTTGACTGGAATAGAAATAAAGACACTTAAACTATAACTTTTTTCAAATATCAATCAGTTCATTAAATTGGTTCACAGTTAATGGTACTAATTACCATCTTGATTCACAGAGACATTTTAAAATAAAGCATGGATTATGTTTTAGACACAAATAAAGCTTTAGTTGACCATTTCCAGGTGACCGCTGAGTCATCAATATTGTTAGGAAAATGGCAATTTTTGAATTCTGAATCTCAAAGAGCTTCTTTAGAAAGGTTAGAAATAACAGTTCGCCTTCAAAGAAATTGGAAGGGCAGGGCCACCTACCCTTGCATGCAGCACTGTTTCATAAGGCTTATTTTCCTTCTTCTGGCAGGTCATTAGTCATCATGACAAAGGCATGGACCAGCTTGCTTGATATAGACAATATGCAGAACAACAGAACAGAACCCTACAAGAACTCCAGATCAGCTCTCTTTAGTTTGAATTGTTTAACTTATTCACAGCAAGTCTGATACGAACTATGCTGTGTCTGACAAAGCACCAGAAAATATATACTAGGGAAGAATCCCACTTTGACAGAAGGCAGACTAGATGACCCAGTAGGGGGTATTTTCATCTCTAATTTCCATGATTCTGAAACCGATACTTGAATGAACTAGACTGAATGAACTGGCCAAGTGGCGCCGGCCCGGCCCGAGAGGCGTGGACCCGGCCAAGCGGCTCTGGCCCGGCTCAGCTCGGGCCCTGCGGCGCCAGCCCCAGCCAAGCGGCGCCAGCGTGGACCGAGAGGCTCCGGCCCGGCCCTGGCCCAGCGGCAGGCCCGGCTCTAGGCACCAGCAAAACAAGCTGGTGCTTGGGGCGGCACATTTTTAGGGGCGGCATGGCCGGCGCCAGAATGCCGCCCCTAAAAATGTGCCCCGGCCGCCCTAGCTCACCTCCGCTGCCGCTCGCGCGCCGCTTCTCCCCCTCCCTCCCAGGCCTGAGAGCCTGGGAGGGAGTGGGGAGAAGCGGCGCCCGCGCCGCGGCCACTCGGAGTCTCCCCCTCCCTCCCAGGCTTGAGAGCCTGGGGGGAGGAGGCAGGGAAGGGGCGGAGTTGAGGCAGGGCCGGGGGTGGGGGTAATTAAAAAACGGGGGGGGGGGGGCGGCCAAAATTGGTTTTGCCTTGGGCAGCAAAAATCCTAGAGCCGGCCCTGCCCAGCGGCTCCGGCCCAGACCCGGACCCGGCCGAGCGGATCCAGCCCGGCCCCGGCCCAGACCGAGCGGACCCGGCCCAGACCCGGACCCAGGCCCGGGCTGAGCGGGCCCGGACCGGACCCGGACCTGGACCTGGACCTGGACCCAGCCCGGACCGAGCGGACCCGGCCCAGACCCGGACCCGGCCGAGCGGCTCCAGGCAGCGCGGTAAGGGGGCAGGGAGCAGGTGTTGGAAGAGGGCAGGGGAGTTCGGAGGGTTGTGGGGGGGTGGATAGGGGTCGGGGCGGTCAGAGGGCAGGGAACAGGGGGATTGAATGGGGGCAAGGGTCCTGGGGGGGCAGTCAGGAAGGAGCAGGGGTTGGGTTGGGCGGTGGGGGGCAGTCAGGGGCAGGGGTTCCAGGGGCAGTCGGGGACAGAGAGAAGGGGTGGTTGGATGGGGCAGGAGTCCCAGTGGGCCATCAGGAATGAGAGGAAGGGTTGGATGGGGCGGCAGGGGGCAGTCAGGAGACAGGGAAGGGGGGTGGATGGGGCAGGGGTCCCGGGGGGTGTTTCAATAATTTTAGGTAGGCTTAGCATGCATCCGCATACATTACGCAATGTATGTAATATATAATTTTGTTATTATTTATAGAGTTATGGAAAGTAAATAATACATGGAAGAAATGAAAGGTGTTTTTTACGTGTTTTTTTTTTTTTAAAGTCATCCCTGTCGGGGCCCCGCCGAAAATGTTTGAATTGGGCCCCGCACTTCCTAAAGCCGGCCCTGCTAACCCACCTCCTGCAAGGCATAACTTTTTTACACTGTAATTGTGCCTGTACAGGACTGCCTGGACGTATGGGATGGATTCTGAGCGTGTTCACCTAGCCAGCAGGAACGGAGCCTACCAGAGGTGGGACACTAGGGCTGCTAGGATCACCTTGTGTCAGTCTCTAACAGCATTCCTTGGCAAACTGAGGCAGTGGGTTGTGTAGAATTTCAGAATGGGCTGTATACAGACCTCCTTGCAAGGAAAGGGATGCCATGACAACTTTGAGAGTATGGGGGAGAGTAAAAGAAGAAATACTATAAAGAAATGCTGAAGACCCCTCCATCCCTGGCAGGTGCTCACTACCTGTGAAAATTAGTCCATTTATTTAGCTGCCTAAATATGGATTTGGGTACTTACATTTAGGCACCCGAGTTTGAAATTTTGTCCTAGGGCACTGACTTCACTTGGCATCATAGGTACTCCATATTTCTCATAAACCAGGTCCTACAGGTCTAGGCATCCAGAATTAGAGTTCACTTCTGAAATGTGTCCCTCAGAGTTTTTGTGTGGTGCCTCTCAAGTGAGTCTCAGTGTCTTAATTTAAGGAGCTCCTGAGATACCATGAACATTACACTAACTGAACCCACTGTTTTTGTCATCATACTGTGTATGACATGTCTGCCATGGAGGGATTATTGGACCGCCCAGGGGGAAGGAATGAGGTTGAATATGTGTTCGAATTTCAGTATTTAAGCAGCGATAACCCTGAAACAAATGCCTGAATCCAAACAAGTCCAAAGCTTAGTGGGGGTAAGTTCAGGATCCAACCTAAGAGTAGATATGAATTTCATGGCTAGGCACGATCCCTATAATTGGGCTGAGTAAAACCTTGGATTAGTACATCACAAAAAAGTCAAGGGAAAGAGGGGCCAAAATTTCAGGTCCAAATTTTGCAACTGGAGTTTATCTGAAAGGGAAAATGGTCCTGGCACAGGGCTGGCATTCAGAAAATCTGGTTGCTTTTTCTGATGTGAGACCTAGCTGTGCTTCAGCCCCTGTATGTAAAATAGGAATAATAATACCTGCCTACCCAACAGGGATGCTGATCTGTTTGTGAGACAACAGTAATGATCACTGTATAAAAAGCCATCAAATAAAATCTCTTCTTTAAACCTACAAAAACTTTTAAACTTAAAAATACACCAACTTCTTTATGCACGCCTCTTTCTTGAAACTAGAACTCTGCAGAATTGCTAGCCAGGGTGATCCTAATGTGATAATGCTGGGTTTCTGGTGGCAAAGAGTTTCTTTTCTCTTCCAACCAAAATATATTTTTTTCCTTAATGTATTGAAAAATCAGCCACACAAAGACCATTCTCCCTAAGCTTTTGCATAAATCCCCAAGATTTTCGTCACAAAATCCAAGTGAAATGCAGTTTTTCTCTTGCCACAACAAGCAGGGGTATTCTAGGGATACTTCTACAAACCAAAATGTTAACATATATTATATGCTAAAAGCAAATGACTAAAGTCAGGTCAGTTCCAGTATAAAACAAAATCTTACTAAGCTGCAACCATTTTAAACACGGCATCTTATTCAGTTTGCTGTGTGCAGTGATGATTTTAAAGAGAATCAAAGCTCATCTAAATGGAACAAAGATCTCTCCATTTTGGGAGGGGGGGGGTCAACGTTCTCTTTCAGGTTCACGAGCCCCTCTCTGTATAGTTGGCTGTGATTATGCTCTGCCCATATGTCTTCTATTTATGGCTGTCAGTGACCAAAACTATATTAACAAAATTAATGTTAACTAAACCCCAAAGTAGTGCCACCATGACATATGCCATAATCGCCAATCAAACATATCACCTTCAAGTAACTTCAATGGTTACCTGAAGAATGCCAAAAAGAAGAATCCAAAAGGTCATGACCTTCAAACCCAGGACTGACAAATCCTTATCCAGTGTTATTGACCCTACAGTGATTGTACACACATGCTGTAACCCAGAACAAAATTGAAAACATTACATTTCTCTAACAATAACCATTCCCCCAAAATGTCCGAATAAACAAAATGTAAGCAGTATAGCACATTCTAAAATTAATTAAAAGATTATGGGCCAGATCCTCAGCTGGCGTAACTCGATGTAGTTCACTAAAGTCAATGACAGTTTCTTGTGCACCTAAAACAATTGCTAACTTCAGTGGGAGCTTTGGTAGCACCATGAATGCCAGATAAGGCCCATTCTTCTCAACCTGCCAAAGCTCAGTTGCAGGATACAATGTGTGTCAAAGACCCAAAAGGAGGGATACTAAAAATAATATGTGCAAGAAACTTAAAATGCTGTTGGATTCTTTCCTTTCCTGTAAATAACTCTTTCTATAACTTCAGTTTCAGAATTACTCCCAATGTAAATGATTTTCAACAATAAAAATGAGACCCCAATTTTTTGTGGAACATACTATGGAGCTAATATGAGGGAGATCCCATGAAATGAAGAACATTTGAGAGGTATGGTCAGATCAGTATTTTGCAGTTTTTTTGGCAGAAAGGTAAGTATTGGCTTCCTCCAGTGTCTTGGAAACACAAATGTGTTCCTCAAAGATGCAATGCTTTACAGTTATATTTTAGTTTTGGGAACGTAATCAAAGGAATTACCAGTACATAAAATTGTTTGAATAATGAATAATAAATAATAATTGTACCTATCATACAACTTTGCATTTATATAGGGTTTTCTTCTCAATACCTCAAAGAACTTTGCAGAGACTTGCAATTATCATTATTCCCAGTTTATTGATAATGTCATGCTACCAACTTAGTGTTTCATAGGTTAAGTGTGTTGCCACTTGAGTTGATATCCTCTTGGAGAATTTGGGGGAGAGTTCTGTGGAGGCCCACCAAATATACAGCTGTCTCTCAGATATATGTCCTTGCTTCCACCCACAGGGAGCCGACATAATCCTATCCATAATTAGTGTAAATTATCTGGAGCCAGGAATGCTGATGCATGACAATGGTTATAGAAAAATGTTATTTCTATCAACTTTTACTTCATGTTAAAGAAATGCATCCTACAACCTTTTAATCTTTCCTCGCTGCTATTTTGGCATGTCTCTCATTCTCTATCTTTGCCCTTCTTTTTAGTCTCAGATTTGGTGCTAGGCAGGCTGAGAATTAAGGTCTCGATCCTGTAATTTACAATGTGTGGCAGACAGTCTGCCCACATGTCATACACTGCATGATTGAGGCCTAAATGACTGTCTTCAAGACTGAAGTTGCCAGATGCCTTACATCTCCACTTGATGCATCCAGTCCTCCAGGTGGCTAAAAAAAACTGACTCCCTTAGGCCTTGTCTACACTGCAGAGTTTTGTCGACAAAAGTTATGCCGCTTTAATTAAAGCGCTTTAATTAAACTGCTGTTGCATGTCCACACTATGCTCTTTGTGTCAGCCGAGTGCATCCACACTAGCAGCTCTTGCATCAACACAGAGAGCAGTGCACTGTGGGTAGCTATCCCACTGTGCAACTGTCTGCAGGGTACTTTGGGAAGGGTTTGCAATGCCTCATGGGGCAGGTACAGCATCACGTGATGCAGGTTTCTCAATCCCGTCCTTCCATGGGCATCCTACTAGATTGTTAGCCGCTTTTCAACTGAAGTGTATATGGGGGGAGGGAAGTGTGTGCCAGGGAGTGTTTGTGTGTGTGTGTGTGTGTGTGTGTGTGTGTGTGTGTGTGTGTGTGTGTGTGTGTTGCGGGAGGAGAGACAGAACAGAGTGTTTGTTGGGGAAGTATGTGAGAGATTGTGGAGGGTGGAGTGTATCTGTGAGAGAGACAGAGTGTGTGCTGGGTAAGTGTGTGTGTTGGGGGAGTGTGTCGGCATGGTCTCACTTTAAATTCAGACAGCAGCCTGAACAACCAATCCTGGGGGAAAGGGACACCCCCCACATCAGCCCCCCGGCTCTGCACAGCACAGCAGTCTCTCCCCCCCCCTTTTGCAGCAGCAGCCCACTCTGCCTGCCTGACGATTCCACATTAATGGTTTTGCGATTCCCTCTGAGTTCTCCCACAGCCTCCTCAGCTACCAGGAGCAGCATCCTCAGCAGCTCTGTGAGTGCTCCAGGCTGAGGAATGTCAAAGCTTCCTGGAGCTCTGAAAGGGGAGGGATGCATGCCTGCAGGGCAGCCGAGTTCAAAACAGCAAGCAGAGCGGTCACAGCGGGTATTGTGGGATACTGGGGGAGGCCAGTTATGTCGACATAATGAATGGCAGCATCTACCCTGGCACTTTGTTGACAAAGCTTTTGTGCAAAAAGCCCTATGTCTCTCATTGAGGCAGTCTTATTTAGTCGTCAAAACAGAAGAGTTTTGTCACCAAAAGTGGCATTGCTTTCTGTACACCTCCACTGTTTTGCCACCAAAAGCTGCCTTTTACCGAAAAAGCTCTGCAGTGTAGACAAGGCCTTAAGGAGGAACACGCCAAGTTTGCTGAAATCTCCTTTACAATGTATTTTATGTTCATCATTTAATTTCAATGTATTGCTATTCAGTTATTTTGAACCTCTTTTCACATGACAAACGAATCTCTGCTTTAAATATGCACATTGAAAAGAGTCCCTTCACCCCAAATAGAGGAGATATTTTACTATAGCAGCTCCACTTCTTTCTCACAGATACATACACACACACACACACACACAGAGGCAATCTGCCCATTTAAATCAGAAAACAACAGGGGGATGTTTTTTTCCCTCCTGCCTCTTTGGCAAGACCAGAGCAGGAGGAGCCAGACACTTTGGCTCCACATTCACTCAACAGCCCTTTCAAGCTCTTGTGCATTGAGCAACAAGAAGCAACAGTTTCTACGTTCGCATTACTATGCTGACAGTACAAGTTGAGCATTATAACTGGATCAGCGAGTTTCCTTTATGCAGCACTGTTTGAATGGGTGTATCAGAGACTGTTGAGGCTCAGAGGGAGAGTAATAAACGAGCATGACCACAACACAGCAAAGCAGCAATGAACTTGGCCATCTCTTCATGTGGATGAAGTAGTAACTCATGCTCAAATCTGAAACTGAAGCCACCACAGTAAGTAGCTGATATGTTCCAAGTTTGGCTCACACAGTCCTACAATGCACAGGAGATCAATTGTGTGGATGGAAAGGCTGAGGTGCTCCAAGCCACAACTATATGGCCTTTCTGCAACGTACTGGCCAAACCACTTACATACAGGCCCTCTAATTACGTCTCTATTATGATGACGTACAAACTGCATAGCTCAGGTTTCCATATCACTTGCAAGTTAAAGGAAGATAGCTGTCATTTTCTAGCTCAAATTACTCAAAGCTGGCATCCTTCTCACTAGAGTTGGGTGCACGCCATAAGATACTGGCCATGCCTGTGATAGGAAGGTGGGTTGTGATGTGATTAAGGAAAATAAAGAACATAGAAAGAGGGGAAAACTGGCCCCATTGAGAAAATGCTAATAGATTGCTTTCTTCTGGGACAACTTCATTCATTGTGTAAACTCACTAGATGCAATGAAATTGCACCAGGGATGTTTTGTAAAAATTGGGTGTGTAGAGTAAAGCTGCCTTCAGGCAGGTTGCACCTGCAAAACCAGTTAATTCTCAGTAGCAAATAGGACTCCCTGACCTCAATTGCATCCCAAGAGTCATATTTTCAGGTGGATATTAGTATTAAAAATAATATATAGAATTGCTGGGAAATTTACACAAACATAAAGGCAGACACATTTCCTGTCTCAAAGTGCAGAGGACAAGCATCCGACCTCATAGATGTAAATCCTCAATTATGCTTTTAAATGCCGAGTTACTCTGGACTCACCGTGGTATAAGTTAAAACAAAACCCAGCCCTTATGGTGTAACTTTTCTTGGACAATATCATTAGCAGGGCCGGCTCCAGCATTTCTGCCGCCCCAAGTAAAAAAAAAAAAAAAAAGCCGCGATCGGCGGCGGCAGTTCAGTGGCTGGTCCTTCGCTCTTAGAGGGAGTGAGGGACCTGCCGCCCCCGAATTGCCGCAGGTGCTGCCCCTCTCCCTTGGCCACCCCAAGCACCTGCTTGTTAAGCTGGTGCCTGGAGCCGGCCCTGATCATTAGTGTGTTAGACCCAGCATGGATTTTCTTTGCTGATCAGGCTTCTGTCATTACCAATAAAAAAAAAGTTTATTGTGGACCTCTCATGTTAGTTCTTTCCCATTAATGACTGAGCTTCTCTGTCCTTTTCATAGAGCACTGAAGGCAGCAGTAGCAAGAGTTCATTATCTTACTCTACGATCATGTTGCACTTTTCTGTAAATATTCCATCCCATGTCAGATACATAAATATTCCATCCCATGCTTATAAGTAACCTTTGCACCACTTTTTCATTTTTAGAACTCTTTTTAATGGAATTCAATTATTTGTTTTTCATTCATTCAGATGTATTGTCTGACATTATAGTATAAGCATTCTTTGAAAAATATAAATTTGTAAATGAATTTGATGCTCGTGATGGAGAAGGCCTAATAGCATTGACTAGTGGTAGGAAAACACTAAAAATGGATACACACTCCAATACACCTCAGATGCTTAAATTCTGATCAGTATCACCTTTGCTATTTTAGTCCTCGGTCTCATTTGAGCAGGCCTTAGTTATGTTGAACTATGTTCAATTGTTTGGTGCTAAATTAGTTGAGATTACCAAACTCATTTCAGCTTGTGATCTCTCTCTATATAAGCATCTGAAACTGAGTCTCCAGAAATGAAAGGCTGGTGTACTCCCATATCCCAGTTTCACTTGGCTTTCTGTAAGGGCATGCTGTCCTCTGTCAAGCTTTCCAAACAGAAGAGCAGTGGTTATTACAGGCTAAACAAGAGTAGCTCACAAAGGTTTGCCATGTCTAGAACCTGTGCAACCTGAAAGAGCAGATCTACTCTGAAAATGATTTTGAAAATGGCATTGTGTCCATTGTGTCTCCACAGGGCATTTTCTCAGCTCACAAGAAAAAAGAATGTGGGCCAGATTCTTATCTCGGTTATGCCAATGTAAACCTAGGTGACTCCACTGGTTTAAATTGACACCAGGCGTGATATCCTGGCCCCACTGAAGTCAATAGTAAAACTCCCACTGACTACAATGGAATAAGGATTTCATCCCATATCAGTGTAACTGAGATGTAGCCAACGCTACATATTCATTCTAGAATCTGGAAATACAGCTGTATTCTTGCTGGCATCCCTACCAGTAAATTTGATCCAGATCAGGTGTATTATATTTGTAGTTAAGGCACAAGTTAGCTGTACACTTGTGTACACTTTTAAGTAAAGTTTCTACAGCTAGAATTCAAATAACAATTCCACTGAAGATTTATGAGCAAGAAAAGAATCCCACTCTCTCTCATGTATCAGTAGCTCAATGGGCTTTATTAACAGAGATAAAAAAAATAGTAAAATTTTATTTTATTGTATTTTAAATTTAAATTTATTTTTGGAACAAGAGTGCAGCTGTCAATTTGAATACATATGAGATAGACATGTTGGGTAAAAAGATGTCATTTGAAACTAGTCATCTTTCTGTCCATAACCACACTTTAAATAAGTGTAATTAAGAGACAGGTACTTGGAATCTAAGTGTAATTTGAAAAATACTACTACTACTATCAATATATGATAGATATGTATTCGTCTATATTTATACACACATAGACATTTATATATGCATAATAACTATCACAAATGTATCTATTTGGCATAATCCTGCTGTATTAATTGTGCTTTGGTCCTCAAGGGCACATAAAAGGATTAACAGAGTTAACCACCATATTATGACATTCATAGATCTTATCCAACATTTTAAATTATCAAATAGCCAATTACTCAAATACTTCCACCTGCGATGCTGCCTGAGTAAATTATAGTGATCAAAACTAAGAGTGTAACTAACAATATGCGATACAGAAATTATATGTGACAACAATCTAAGCTGGAACCTTCAACTGCTAGAATATACAAGCTGTTCAACAGCAGGATAGCAGATGTTGTGCTATTGGAAAAGGGTAGCAGACAGATCTTAAACAGACAATTACCAGGAAACATTGGCCCCGTCTAGATGAGAGGTTTTGGTCATGTTGTAACTCAAGTTAATTGATCGCCAGTTCACTTGACTTAACTAATATGATTGTAAATGAACATGTAGACCTTTCACATATGTTTATTCCAAGACACAACTATTTGTTCCTAGTTGTGGCTCACCTTAGGGTTCAGACTAGGGAAATTTTGAAGGTGGTGAATTGTGGGAGAAGTAAAGCTGGGGAAGACTGCATGATGTTGCTGCACTTTAGTTAGGCTGGGGTTTTGTGAGATATGTCAAGGGCACCTACAGAGAGAATGAACAGACATCCTTGTCGAGCATTTGAATATCTCCAAATAAATAAATATGCCTTGGGGCTCAATATGTAAAAGCAACAGATGGTATTGGTAACAGGAAAATTTGTAACGTCACACCATCTGGAGTGGTTCACCACCGTGAGTGCCAGCCTCTGGGCAAGCTGCCAAAAAAGCAGGGCAGACACCCCAAACTGGTGGTATGTTCTAGTATTAGATTTCACCAACCCAGTAACAACTGTGAACTCCTGGAGTACTGTAAGTCTTACCATGGAGTCACAGATGTCCCTGTGAGCACTCCAGTCTATGTTGCCACCCAGGCAAGCTGGACTGAGTGATAGTTGGTTGCCATACATCAAAGATCGCAAAATATTCAAGTTGCTTCCAGTCCCAAGAGACCAGTCACTTACCCCAGGTCAAGCTGTACCTCAGATTTCATACCAAAGACAACACGTGTAGCCAATCCCATAGTAAACTAACTAAGGATTTATTAACAAGGAAAAAGAAATGAGAGAGTTATTTACAGGTTAAAGCAGGCAACATACTTACACAACTGAGTTACAATCTATGGTTCCAAAAGGTGACGGAGTTGTAACAATTTGTCGGCACTGAGTACCTTTTAGGGTGAACCCCAGGTTAACCCTGGGGATCTCTGCTTCTGTTTCATTGTTCCAGCCCCGAGAGAGTCCAAACAGCAAAAGGGTTGAAAAATTTTCTTGTCAGCTATCTTTATTTCCTTCTTCCAGAATTCAAGCTGATGGGACATACCCTTTTGCACATAGCCTCTGCATGGATGTGAAGGGGCAATTAACAAAGTCTTTGTATTGTGATGTCCCACAATGGCCCATTTAGTTTTGATAGCCTTCTTAATGAGCAGGAGAGAGCTCTTCTGACAGGCTGACAATTTCAGGACAAACATATTTTACAGTTATAAAGCAAAAACATAAATATTACCTTATTGTATGTGATGAAGAAATTATAAGTAGAATTAATGCATGTAGCAATTTACAAGCATTTCATAAAGTCTAACACTAAACATGTTGTTGTAAATCTAGTACGCAGCTAAGCCATACTAACACACAGGTGAGCTGGACTGGTTTCCAGCAATGAATTTGTCAGTGCTCGGCTGAGACTTAAAGCCTTGGCAAGAGTTGGCACCTGGTCTGCCAGCGTCACAACAGGAAAAAAAAAAATCCTTGAGAAATGGTCCTAGAACACAATAACATCAGAGTATAAAAACAGGAAAAAAAGCTTAGGGGAAGTATAAAAAAAATTGTAAAATGTTTTCATTGAAAATTTCTAATTTTCCAAACGTTTCAACCACTTTAAAAGCTGACGGGGAAAAAGGAAAAAATGCATTAAAAAAATTGAAAATTTTTGCACAAACTTTTCACTGGCATTTCAAAAAATTGAAAATATTCAATCATCTCTAGTACTCCTTGGAATCAGTCTCTGTGCCACTTACCAATCAATGCCTTAAAAAACCCTTAGTGATCTAAATTGCTAGATCCGATTAATCTATATGCTTCAGGTTCACACATAGTCCGCAACTCTTGGGCCAAAGTTAAGTCCCAGAAAAAGTTCCTATGAATCCTTAGCCTGCATGGCAAATTCTGGCTCTTCCATAGATTTGCCAGACTGACAAGAAGGCTCTGCTGCATCAGTATTGCCAGCTCTTCAATTCCCCCATGTGTATTTTAGATTTAGGTAAGTGTTTCCTTTCCCGCTCTTTTTGTGTGGAGTGGCAGTATGGGGAGCTAAAGATCCCCCTCCCCCTATAAAGCTTCATCTGATTGAATGTTCTATTATAGCAGGTGTTCTCAAACTGGGGGTCAGGACCCCTCAGGGGGTCACAAGGTAATTACATGGGGGGTCACGAGCTGTCAGCCCCCACCCCAAACCCCGCTTTGCCTCCAGCATTTATAATGGTGTTAAATATATTAAAAAGTGTTTTTAATGTAGAAGGTGGGTTACACTCAGAGGCCTGCTATGTGAAAGGGGTCACCAGTACAAAAGTTTGAGAACCACTGTACTATAGCATCACCAACTGGTACTGCAGGTTAGCAGTTCTTTCCTTGAGGTGCTGAGCAATTGCCAAAGCCCTCCATTGAATGACAGATTAGCCAATGGGCTGACAGGGACTGTGCCCAGGGGCCCTGGCCAATTGAGGGGCCCCAGAAAAATGGGTGCCCTGCCAGACATCCGCTGCAAGGTGGTGGAAGCCCGGAGCCCCGGAAGAAGTGCGGGGAGAGGGGCGGGGGGCGGGAAGGAGAAGCCCCAGCACCCCAACTCTGCTCCAGGCGGGCGGGGTGGGAGAAGCCCCAGTGCCCTGACCCTGGTCCCCCGCAGAAGCATTGGGTAGTGGGGGAAGCCCCAGCACCTGGACCCTGGCTGCAGCCCCGGGACTGGAGGAGCTCCAGCTCCCTGCTGTGGCCTCAGGGCTCGGGGATCTCTCACTCCCTGCTGCAGCCCCCAGGCCCTGGTGGGGGGGACAGAGCTTCTCTGGTCTTGGGGCTGCGGGGGGCAGAAAGGAGCTAACGGGTTGCCACGGGGCCGCACTGCAGGGGTGGAACAGGGTGGGACTGGGGGTGGAACAGGGGCAGGGCCCCAGGAGGAAAGGGCAGAATGGTGTGGGGACGTGGGCAGGGCTGCAGGCAGAATGGGCGGAACGGGGGCAGGACTGCAGATGGAAGGGGTGGGGAGGGGCCTCCCTCTTGCTCTGGCCCAGGGCCCCACAAAACCTTAATCTGCCTCTGCCTACACCGATGTTTTTACCCAGAAAGAACCCCCACCCTCACTGTTCAAAACGCAGTGCTGCACTTCATGTTACTTCTCTAATCCCGCAGCTCTCGCTGTCCTTAGATCCCACACAAGCATCATCTGAAAAGAACAAAGACATAATGAAGCACAATGTAAAAATCAGTCAGTTCACACCCCGCCTCCCAACTTGCTGCACAATCAGTGCCAGATTTCTTAAACCAACTAAGCCCATCAACTATCACAAAAGGAATTTACAATTTACCAAAACAAATCCCTTTCTCCCCCAGCTCTAGCAGACTTTTACACAAAAGCACCCTTTTCTCTCAGACACTTCAAGATGACAGTTTATTTTAAAATGCACACATAGCTGAATATACCACTAACAGCCATTCCATCCATACCCATTGCCCAGTCAAAACTCGCCTGATTAGATTACTGCAAACAGTAAAGTGTTAAACTTAAAATGAGAATAACAAAGAAGCAAACCACCTCTCTCCTTTTCACATTCTCCTCTCTGAGAATCTCCTCTTTTGACTCTTCCAAGAGATGTTATTTTCCCTTTCAGTGCCAATTTCAGCAGTGATGGACTAAAAGGTTCTGGTGCCCCAAGAGAGACTAGATTATAGGACTCCATCCGGGGTCAAAGCTAGGGGAGTTCTTACACACTTTTCACCATGAAAATAAAAGCTGTAGGATTTCACTGCACTTCAGAGAAAAGCTACCAAAAGAAGCAAATCCTTTCCTTGGCTTGCTGGTAGTAAAAATGTTACTAGCATCAGTCATAGGCAGCCAGAGGCCTAGAAGGATGCTTCTGTGCCAAGAGTCTAAATAGCCTGTTTAGCGTCACAAATTGTTTTTGGGGCTGAAGGAAGATTTATGCAAATATAGATGGATGCTGCCTGCAGTCTCAAGTGCATTCTTTAAATGCTTGGAGATGCTACAAAGTAATGCTATTTTGCACTCCAATAGTATTTTTTGCCTGTAATATCTCCCATCCTTTGCATTACCCGTACTTTTACAGTTATTAATTGTCAGAACACTCCCTCCCCTATTTTTCACGTTAGGAAACCAAGGCACAAATATCTTAAGCAATTTACACAGGAAGTCTGTGGTAGAGTCGGGTAAGAGAACTCACATTTCCTCATTCTGAGCTCTATGCTTTGAGCACAGAGTCTTCATACTTCAAAAGCATAGTGACTGTTTGATGATGTATTCCACTCTGGGGTGGACCACCAGCTGGAAAGATATTGGACATTCCCATTACTCCATCAGGGAGGGGAGACTTCTAAAAGCTCAAGGTTTAGTTGCAGAGGAGTCAGGAAGGCGCCTAGGGTTGCTGTTCCTTCATGCCTGCACCTACAATGTCAAAACGGTCTGGGCATGGAGTTCATAGGCTTTCACCACAGTGAAAAGCTAGGGTGGCCGTTGTTGTTTTTAGGAATTGACTGGAAACATGATTATTCACCCAGTTTTGTCAGCAGTGTGAGTCTTTTCATGCAAAAAAATAAAAAATAAAATAATGTTATAAGGTCTGGTGTTCACACACGTCAAAAGGGAAATGGCCACAGAGCTTTTGATATAACCACTATTACAAGAATTGAGGTTTTTACCCACGAAAGCTTATGCCCAAATAAATCTGTTAGTCTTTAAGGTGCCACCAGACTCCTTGTTGTTTTCACTATTACAATGAAAGCATAGGGGCTGTGAAGAGCTGTATACAGTTCTAGTGCTCCAAGCTGAGTTAACACTTTGAGATATCACTGTTTCAAAAACATTCCAAAGCCACCAAACTCCATGGGTGCAGAAATAGATTCATTAACTAAATTCAAACAAACCAAATCTTATTTCAAAATCTTGGCTTCCCATCAATTCAGATGCAATGGGAAGTCCTGCTTTCTAACTGTGTAGGTGGTAATTAGCGGCATAATATTTTTTCATCCAGAATCGCCTGAAGCACCTGACCAAAAGCAATACTTGTTTGTAAATTTATGTCTAACCCCATGAAACCATTACACTATACTTATATTACAGCCAATTTAAAGCTGCACAGCATGAGGTTAACAGGAGGCAAATGTTTACAGACATTTGCTATATCATCTACTATAGATGAATATAGGTATAAAGATGTGATGTGACCTTTACTTGCAATTTTGGGGACTTGATACTCTTCTCATGCCAGTGTAAATCAGGAGAAATTCCACTGGAGTCAATGATATATTAACATTGGTGTAAAACCAGACTGAAGGGGAAATCTGGCCCTTTGTCTTTTTTTTTTTTTTTTTAATTATGAGAAGGAAGAAAGAAGCTAATTGAAATTCATTTGGATCTGAGGGCTGAAAGAATGAATTCTTAGCTCTCCTACAAGAGCAAAGTGGGAGGAGATAGCTAGACAGCTTATTAGAAACAAGTGAAGCAAAAGTATTTCAGTAACATTCCCCTTAAATTATCCAGGGCTGCATCAGTTGTGGAACGCTAAAGAGTGTAAACTGCAGCTCTCTGCAGAAGTTGCCATAGACCAGGGGTCGGCAACCTTTCAGAAGTGGTGTGCCGACCGAGTCTTCATTTATTCACTCTAATTTAAAGTTTCACGTGCCAGTAATACATTTTAACGTTTTTAGAAGGTGTCTTTCTATAAGTCTATAATATATAACTAAACGATTGTTGTATGTAAAATAAATAAGGTTTTTAAAATGTTTAAGAAGTTTCATTTAAAATTAAATTAAAATGCGGAGTCCCCCAGACAGGTGGCCAGGACCAAGGCAGTGTGAGTGCCACTGAAAATCAGCTCGCGTGCCGCCTTTGGCATGTGTGCCATAGGTTGCCTACCCCTGCCATAGACGATGGGCACATATGATAGCATGGGCTCCCAGGCTGCACCTCTGCAACTGTTCCGGCAACCTCAGGGCTGCAGTAACCTAAGTAATTGCTGAAGTGCTCCAGTATAATTGGTGGATCCATGTAGGTGGAGATTGATAGGTTTGTGCTCTGCTCAGTTCCTGGCTTGCTGTCCCCCTAATAGCCCTGCATAAAGGTAGATAGAAGCTGCAACCAAGAGCTGTGAGCCTTATCATTCTTATCTTGTCCTCTCTGCACAGGAAAACTGCACCAGTGATTCAGAGCCTTCAATCGCCCCAACTTGGGCAGGAAGACATGGCTCTTTATGACTTGTCATTCCCACACACATGTAGTCAGGAGTCACTGCCAACATAGAAGTGGGCTTGCCTTTACTGTCTTCCACAGAATGTTCTATACCATGGTGGCTGGCCAGGGGTTCTCACAGTCCTATTCTCGTTCCTCCAGTGAAACGAGACGAGGTGAAAAGCTGCAAATGGACTAGGGGTCAGTCCTTCACTGTAAACAGTTTGCTCATGCAGGTGCCAACCTATCTCTGGATTCCAGAAAAGAGATCAGGTTAGGACAACTAAGATTGGCTGTTTGAAAGTTTTATTACGTTTATATTTCTCTTCTACAAAGCTTTATAAGAGCATAAGCAACATTTCCTTAGATTCAATATCACAGTTTCTACACATTCCCTTTTTACTTGGTTCCTGGTGCTATGATTTCTACCTTGTGAAGAGTGTTAATAAATACTATAATTATAACTCACTTGGACAGCACCATCTTTAAGAGTGTTTCCACTCCTTGGATCTCCTTGAAGAATGTGACATTATCCAAGAGAGTCAGCACGGTCTGGTTAGAGCTATTCTGATCAGATTAGCTGGGCAGACAGGAAATAGATTGTAGAGCATAGTGAAACCACTGCCTTATTCTGGGAAAAGCCTGTCAAAGCTGTATCATGGACGTGCAACCTTGGGTGTCTCCTGTGCCTCGGGTCTTTTCCTAAAATTTCCCACCATTGCTGTAGCTCCGAAGATAGTAGCAATGGTGGGAGAACCACAGGCTTCTGGGATTTTCACCACTGTGTCATCTGCTCCTGTTGACTCAGGTTAGATGTCACAAGGGTTACAAAGCTGGAGACGGTTTACCTTAGTGCTTTCACCATCAGTGGAGATGCACCTGTGGCAGCAACAGCAAAAAAATTTAGTATAGTCACACCCCGATGGTTCCACTGCATGCGTAAGGGCTGACCAGACATGTCAGAGCGAGGTCTGGGGCTGTGGACTGTACAGTCACACCTTGCAGTTTTTGCCACAGGAAGTTCTAGGACACTTTTAGCCCTGTTCAGCTTGAGTGAGTCAATGACACTGCGAGGTGCTAGCAGATGCTTTCACTGGTTTTATTGTTCTAATTGCTTTCACCTGGGTCAGTTTGTTCCTACTCTTTGCTCTACTTCATAGGCTGTTTTTATTTAGATGATCAAAAGAGAGTCCGTATTTCCATCCCCCAGGCTTTTCAATGCAAGTATTAGGGGGGTTGGATTTCTCATGCCTTTTACAGTCTATATAAGTTGATACTGATTATTTTAAATGTGGGGGAATTAGACTGATGTGAATTGTGATCCTGTGACATTAATCATGTAGTTAGTCACACCTGGACCTGATACTGTAGAATAATCTAGGCGCACACACCACTTTGGTCAGTTATCATATGAAAAAGCCAGAATAAAATACATATATATCCAAAAAGAAAGCTTTACCAGTTTGCTCAGAGACATGTACTGAGAGTGAGCAGGCACCTATATTTAACTTTAAAGTAATGAGAGCTAATTCACAATTAAATACAGAGCAACCACAAGGTGGGCTTTCCTGTGGATGTGCAGTGGGACACCATTAAAGACGCTGCTGGCTTACATGGCACACCGTCTTGCCTACAGTAAAGTGACTAGTACCAGTTTAAGACCTTAGAAGCCAAAATCCCCACTGCTCTGCATGGACATAAAAGACCATATGGCACTTTTCACAGAATAGAGGCTTGCCCCAAGTTTCTTTCCCCCCACTGTTGTTCTATGTGCCTGTTTGCTGCCCTCCACCCCTGAGATGGCTGCATTTCAGTAGAGAAACTTTGCATTACATAGTTCATAAAGTGCTTCAGGCTCTTTTGGGATGAAAGGTGGTAAAATTAAAGTAAAATATTCATGTTAGTGTTGGAAATTCCTATAGAGATTTCCTCCCATTCCCTCCATAGGCTGGAGACAACTCAGCCTTTTTGTTTGTGTGGGTTTTTTCCCCCCTCCTGATTCTTTCTATAAAACCAAATATCCCGTTAACCTTGTGGGAACCTGACCAAAATATCTAAGGGTTTATATAGACTATGCATTTGGGGAATAATATTATGTGCAATAATCCTTCTGGAGACATTGTGGTGGGGCTGCATTGCTAAGCGAACGGAAGTGCCTTATAGATGGGTGTGGACCTAACAGCCATTGCTTTTATAGGGGAAATTTGCCAGCATGGCAGGAAGTGGGGAGCAGGGACAGAAAGGTGGTGCCAGTTAATCTTTCTCCTTCACAACCACCAGTTTGTTAGGAAAACATGAATGAAATTTTGGGAAGCCAAGAATCATTATTGAAGGGATTTAAAAAGAAAGAGTGAGAGAGAGAAACCCTTCTCCCCTTTTTTCCTTGTGATTGAGTTTGGTGATTCAAAGCAGGTGACTTGAAAGGTGAAAGGTCAGTTTCAGAGAGCTTTCAAGAGACCTATATATAGTTTAGGCTGTGTAGCTATGTAACTATTGGGTTAGATGATACAACGGTACCAGTGACTCTACTACAGCAGCCATGCTTGCCATCATTGGAGAAGCTGTGTTAGTGGAGAATTACATATCCTATTTTTTCAACTTAGACTCATCCTTGGAGTAATGGGGTCAATAAGACCTGAAAGGAGCAGTGAAAACAACTCAACAAAACCCTTCAAAAAGTCAATTCTATTACCATATTTTAACCCATAAAGCCTGAGTAAATTCAGTATATTAGATAATGGTAAAAGGCATTGTCCCTGTCCCCAATATTAGTAAATTTCAGAACAGCTCAATCTCCAGACAACACCTGCTGTAGCCCTGTGACCCATTGAAACCATATTTGTGATCAGGTTTTGCTTCCACATCCAAAATTAACTTCAAAGCAACTTTGTTCATAAATAAATACAAGAAGGTAAAGGAAAGGACACTTAATGTTCACTCTTCCAAAAGCAGTAGAAATTCATGAAGATTTTCAAAAACAACTTTATGGCCCATATACTGCCTTTAATCTGTGAGTGCAATTATGACTAATATTAAAGGGAATTGTGCTAGGGTGACCAGATGTCCCGATTTTATAGGGACAGTCCCGATTTTGGGGTCTTTTTCTTATATAGGCTCCTATTACCCCCCACCCCCTGTCCCGATTTTTCACACTTGCTGTCTGGTCACCCTAAATTGTGCACATGAGTCAAAGATGGTAGATTTAGATGGAAAGATTCCATTTAGATTGCAAGCTTCTGTTTAGATCAGGGGTGGGCAAACTACGGCCCGCGGCCACATTTGGCCCATCGGACCTTTTAATCCGACCCTCAAGCTCCCACCGGGGAGCAGGGTCGGGGCTTGCCTTGCTCCACTCCACGCATGCAGCAGCTCTGCATGGCTCCCGGAAGCAGGGGCAGCCAGAGGGCTCCGCATGCTCCTCCCACCCCAAGCACCAGCTCTGAAGCTCCCATTGGCTGAGAACCGTGGCCAATGGGAGCTGTGGGGCTGGTGCCTGTGGACAGGGCACAGATGTGCATACAGATGTGGTCTCCTCATCCCAAAAAGGATATACTGGCATTAGAAAAGGTTCAGAGAAGGGCAACTAAAATGATTAGGGATTTGGAACGGGTCCCATATGAGGAGAGATTAAAGAGGCTAGGACTTTTCAGCTTGGAAAAGAGGAGACTAAGGGGGGATATGATAGAAGTATATAAAATCATGAGTGGTGTGGAGAAAGTGAATAAGAAAAAGTTATTTACTTGTTCCCATAATATAAGAACCAGGGGCCACCAAATAAAATTAATGGGCAGCAGGTTTAAAACAAATAAAAGGAAGTTCTTCTTCACACAGCGCACAGTCAACCTGTGGAACTCCTTGCCTGAGGAGGTTGTGAAGGCTAGGACTATAACAGGGTTTAAAAGAGAACTAGATAAATTCATGGAGGTTAAGTCCATTAATGGCTATTAGCCAGGATGGGTAAGGAATGGTGTCCCTAGCCTCTGTTTGTCAGAGGGTGGAGATGGATGGCAGGAGACAGATCACTTGATCGTTACCTGTTAGGTTCACTCCCTTTGGAGCACCTGGCTTTGGCCACTGTCGGTAGACAGGATACTGGGCTGGATGGACCTTTGGTCTGACCCAGTATGGCCGTTCTGATGTTCTTAGGGCAGCACGCAGAGCAGCATGGCCCCGCCTCTGCATGGGAGCCGGAGTGGGGAGGGGCCACTGTTTCCAGGAGCTGCTTCAGGTAAGGGCCACCTGGATCCTGCACCCCTGAGCCCCACCCACCTGCCCCAGCCCTGATCGCCCTACAAACCCTTTGAGCCCAGCCCGGAGCACGCTCCTGCATCCCAAAACCCCTCATCCCCAGCCCCCCCCCGAGTCTGCACCCCCAGCCAGAGCCCTCAACCCCGCCCCCCGGGCACCCCAAATCCCCTGCTCCAGTCAGCCCTCCATACAATTTCCATACCGAGATGTGGCTCTCAGGCCAAAAAGTTTGCCCACCCCTGGTTTAGATATTTAAGCATGTCTGGGGAGACACCATGTTTTCTAAGTCTTGTGTAATAGTAAGCATACTATCCTCACATGACAAATAATAATATGAATTAATATGGCTGTAGGTTTTCATTTTTTGATGATTAATTTTAATGAATGATCAGTGTAAATTCCATACTTTCTAGGTAATGAAATCTGGGTTTTGTATCTTACATTAAGGGGGACGCTTTTAAAAAATGGCCTTCATTTGTACATAAACAACTTTATATGTTCAATCTCATTCACACAATTTTTGGTCATTATTTCTTGTGCGTGCAAATGATAGAAAGTTCATCTGTAAATGCATTTATATGTGAAAATTGAGCACAAATGAGTTTTGAGCAGGTAAATTCCAGTATTAGTATGTACAAACAACAGTGCTCAACAAGTGAATGCAAATTATTTGTGCTTATGCATAAATGCAGGTCAGGTTAAGGCACCTTTGAAAATGTGGTCCTAGATCCAGTGGTGGGTTAAGAGTAAAGAATAAAATGAGGCCTGGATCCAGTCCAAGCAACAAGATCTCACCCAACCAAAGGCACCTTTCCCCTCCTTGCAAAAGAGCTTGTGGTACTCCGGTCTCACTGCAGTGCCAATGCTACTTCTTGCTCTTCAGGCCTCAGGGCAGAATCTAACATTGTCTGGAAGTTAATTTTCACCTCCCATTGATCATTTGATCCATACTTTGTGGCTCCATGGGTGCAGAGTCTAGATTTGTAGCTCAATTAATCCTGCTTTAATCCATACCTACCTTCATCTGTTGCTATCTAAAATCAGTGAACTCCAGATGAATCTAAACTAAAAGCAAAATTTCCTGGTTTGAAAAATAAGATCTGTATCTTGGGTCTGATCTACACTACAGACTTATATCAATATAATAATATGCTCTCTCCCGTCAGCGTAGAGCATCTTCATTAAAGTGCTACAGCAGCACAATTGTATCAGTGCAGCTGCGCTGATACAGAGTTTTACATGTAGACTTGCCCTTGATGTGTGACTTTGACCCACACTCTGAAGTACCAAATTACCTGACTTTTACAGCCTTACTTCTAAGACATGTGTTGACATTTTTGCTGTCTCCTTAAAGGCTACATGCCAATTACAAAATACATAATGTTACATACCTATTCAGTAGACCTAAGCATGAGAAGATGTAGTTTTGTTTATCTTTTTTAAAATGCGGGGAGGGAAATCTTTCTATAAAACTATAATCAGAAGTATTTACTTTAAGGGAGAAAGAGCAAAGTAGCAAACGTTAATTTCATTGTATGGTATTTTATAATTTGAAGGTGAAAGTCATAAATCACAAGCTTGTCAATGTGACACATTATACGATTACTCCTGGCTACTTTATTACCACGCTTTAAAAAATTACCTTTTGAATACCATACTGATAATAACAAAAAGAAGAAAGCTGAGAAGTGTGAATTCCATTTAGCACTTTTAGAGAAGCACTTAGTAACGTTTGTATTGGACGGTCAGAACCATACAAATGGCCCTTAAACTAACATTTAACTATGAAAACATGGCTTAATTCCAGTGTTAACAGTAGTGCTGCTAAAATAACTTTGGTAGGTGCAGCAACTTACAATTTCTGTAGCATTATTGAAAAAGATGTTTTCTCCACAGTGCTTTGTGACTTGTGTACTGGATATTTTCATAAATATTTAATATCTGACTACCTATTGTTATCAAATAAGACAAGTATCTGTCACAGGATGCTTGCTTCAGTGAACTCTGATAGCTCTCAAGTCCTGCTTAAGAACTGCTTAGCATCTGATCTTATCATCTTTGCATTTATCTTTCTTGGTGAATCTCAGTATAGTAAGGTCTCAGACACTATCCGTTGGTCCCAGGACATCTACACGGAACACATCACCGGTCACCGCCAATACCAAGAGTGAGCCGATTAGACCTCGCCCACCTGCAAGGGAGAAGGGACTCGCTAAACCCTCTCCCCCCCCCCCCCCCCCGCTGGGCCTTATCCCCTGAGCCCTGAACCCACCCAACCTCACCGGCCGCCGCCAATTCCGAGAGCGAGCCGAGGAGACCTCGCCCACCCACAAGGGACCTATCAAACCCCCCCCCACCACCACCACTGGGCCTGAGCCCCGAACCCGCCCAACCCCACCGGCCGCCGCCAAGAGCGAGCCAGGGAGACCTCACCCACCTACACGGGGGAGAGGACCTCACCCCCTGAGCCCCAACCCCACCCAACCTCACCGGCCACCGCCGATAACGAGAGTGAGCCGAGGGGACATTGCCCACCGCAAGGGGGAAAAGGCCTATATACAACACCCCCCCCCCCCCCCGCTGGGCCTTACCTCTTGAGCCCTGAACCTACCCAACCTAACTGAATCCCACCACGTGAGGGTCGCCCCATCACCATTGCCCAGCCCACCTACTTGTACCCATGGCTATTTGTACCCCCTGTGTAGATGATTGACCCTCACCGCTTAGCAACTGAGTCTTGATCTCGCCCACCGCCCCCCCCCCCATTGGAGACATTACAGTCTGTATGTATTATGTGTGCTGCCAACCCCAACATAACAACATCTCCCCCATACTCTGTATGTTCCCCCCAATGATTGACAACTGACTCTTCAAATCTTTTGTACCGTTTATTCTTAAATATTCTCTAATAAAATTTAAATTTGTGTCACACCTTCCATACACCATCAAAAGGGGTTAACACGTAATTTGCTGAAATACAAAGTGAAAAGTGCATTGGCAAGTTGAAAAATAATGGTCTGATTCTATTCTCATTCACACTGGCTCTACACCAGTTTAACTTCACTGACTTCAGTAGAGTTACTCCTGAGTTTCACGAGTGTAAGAGGAGATTCAGGCCAAAATAATTTATTTGCCACAAGCCATGCTCTTTGTTTTTGTATTTCACTCAGCATGGACAGAGGGACCTAGTCCGGTGAGTTTCACTTTCTGGGTTGCATCCTCTGTCTTAGGTGGTCATTTACACCTGTCCAAAGTAGGTGTAAAATGTGACCTTTCTACTTCGGTAGCATTTTCATCAAAAAGAAATGGACACATGGACAAATTGCTAAGGATGAGTACAAAAGAATAGTACAGGCATTCAGGGATAAAATCAGAAAGGCCAAGGCACAAAATGAGTTACATATTGCAAGGGATATAAAAGGCAATAAGAAGTAGTTCTATAAATACATTAGGAGCAAGAAAAGATGAAGGAAAGTGTATGTCTATTACTTAGCAGGCAACACCAGGAAGACTGAGGTGCCTATTTTGTTTCAGTCTTCACTAAAAAAATTGTGACCAGATGCTTAAGATTAACAACAAGGAGGAAGGATCACAAGCCAAAATAAAGAAAGACCAGGTTAAAGAATATTTAGATATTTAGTATTAGTCAGCAGGGCCTGATGAAATTCATCCTAGCACACTGAAGGAACTAGCTGAAGCAATCTCAGAATCATTAGCAATTATCTTTGAGAACTCCTGGAGGCTGGGTTGAGGTCCCAGAGGACTAGAAAAGGGCAAATATAGTACCTATCTTTAAAAAAAGGGAGCAACAAGGATCTGGGGATTTGCACACCAGTCAGCCTAATTTTGATACCTGGAAAGATACTGGAACAAATTATTAAACAATCAATTTGTAAACACCTAGAGAATAGTAGGGTGATAAATAATAGCCTACATGGATTTGTCAAGAACAAATCACGTCAAACCAACCTAATTTCCTTCTTTGTCAGAGTTAGTGGCCTAGTGGATACGGAGGAAGCAGTAGATGTGATTTTTGATTTTGGTAAGACTTTTGACACAGTCCCACATGACAGTCTCATAAGCAACCTAGGGAAATGGTCTAGATGGAACTTCTATAAAGTGGGTGTACAACTGGTTAAAACATGTACTCAAAGAGTAGTTATTAATGTTATGCTGTCCAACTGGAAGGATGTATCTAGGACGTCCGTGCTGGTTCTTGTACTATTCAATATTTTCATTAATTACTGGATAACAGGGTGAATGGTATGCTTAAAAAACTTGCAAATGACACCAAACTGAGAGGGGTTGCAAGCACTGTAGAGGACTGGTTTAAAATTCAAAATGACCTTGATAAATTGGAGGACTGGTCTGAAATCAACAAGATAAAATTCAATAAAGAGAAATGCAAAGCACTTCATTTAGGAAGGAAAAAATCAAATACACAAATACAAAATGGAGAATAACTGGGTATGCAGTAGTACTGCAGAAAGGGATCTGTGGGGTATAATGAATCACAGACCTAATATGAGCCAATAATATGATGCAGTTCTGAGAAAGGCAAATATCGTTCTGGAGTGTATTAATTTGAGCATCATATGTAGGAAATGGGAGGTAACTGTTCCACTCTACGTAGTGGTAGTGAGGCCTCAGTTGGAGTACTGTGTCCAGTTTTGGGCCCCACACTTTAAGAAAGAAGGACAAATAGATAGCCAAGAGGGGAGCAACAAAAATGATACAAATTTAGATAACCTGACCTCTGAGGAAAGGTTAAAAAAACTGGACATGTTTAGTCTTAAGAAAAGAAAACAGAGGCAACCTGACAACAGTTTTCAAATATATTACAGGCCGTTAGGAAGAGGATGGTGATCAGTTGTTCTCCGCGTTCACAGAAGGTAGAACACAAAGTAATCCGCAGCAAGGGAGATTTAGATTAGGTATTAGGAAAAGCTTTCTAACTATAAGGACAATTAAGTATTGGAAGAGGTTACCAAGGGAGGTTGTAGAATCCCAGTCACTGGAGCTTTTGAGAATAGATTAGACCAGGGGTAGGCAACCTATGGCACGCATGCCAAAGGTGGCACGTGAGCTGATTTTCAGGGGCACTCACACTGCCCGGCTCCTGGTCACCAGTCCGAGGTGCTCTGCATTTTAATTTAATTTTAAATGAAGCTTCTTAAACATTTTTAAAACCTTATTTACTTTACATACAGCAATAGTTTAGTTATATATTATAGACTTGTAGAAAGAGACCTTCTAAAAACGTTAAAATGTATTACTGGCACACGAAACCTTAAATTAGAGTGAATAAATGAAGACTTGGCACACCACTTCTGAAAGGTTGCTGACCCCTGGATTAGACAAACACCAATCTAGGTATCTTTGGTCCTGCCACAGCATAGGGGGACTGGACTAGATCAGTGGTTCTCAAAGCCGGTCCGCCGTTTGTTCAGGGAAAGCCCCTGGTGGGCCGGGCCGGTTTGTTTACCTGCCGCGTCCGCAGGTTCAGCCGCTCGTGGCTCCCACTGGCCACGGTTCACCGCTCCAGGCCAATGGGGGTTGCGGGAAGCGGCGCGGGCTGAGGGATGTGCTGGCCGCTCTTCCCGCAGCCCTCATTGGCCTGGAGCGGCGAACCGCGGCCAGTGGGAGCCGCGATCCGCCGAAACTGCGGACGTGGCAGGTAAACAAACCAGCCCGGCCCGCCAGGGGCTTTCCCTGAACAAGCGGCGGTCCAGCTTTGAGAACCACTGGACTAGATGAATTCTCAAGGTCCCTTCCAGATGTAAATTTCTATGATTTTACACCATTTTGTATAAGTGACTATGTAAAGGTATAGGCCCTGATGCCAAGCCAATGGGAGACTTCTTATTGACTCCAAAGAGGTTTGGATTGAGCCAACAGTCATTTTTACTTCCTGGTTCTTTTGCACTTGTATAATGCTGCTGTCCCCAACGCTGAAAGGAAAGGTTTCTGTAATAGAGACAGTGTTCTCAGTGATTAAGATGCCATGAAACACACTTCTATTTATGATCAAATTCTGTAAATGTCTTTTAAAAAACATCAGGACAGGTTGGTACAGTTGGTTGGCTCGCACAGGGCCTTAGTGCAGTTGTTGCTTGCATTGAAGGCAAACTGGTTGTGAGTCAATCCAGATAAAGAGGGGGTTATGATGGAGGATGGGGGAGCCATCTGGTAGAAACAGGAGAATTGGTATCTACTCTTTCAGCTGGATTGGGGGACTTTCACCCTATTATTATGCAGGTGTGATACCCGTAGGGTTGCCAACTTTCTAATCCCACAAAACCAAACACGCTAGCCCCGCCCCTGCCCCGAGGCTCCGCCCCCCGCTCACTACATTTCCCCCCCTTGGTGCCTTGCTCTCCCCCACCCTCACTCACTTTCACTGGGCTGGGGAAGGGGGTTGGAGTGCGGGAGGGGTGAGGGCTCTAACTGGGGGTGCAGGCTCTTGGGTGGGGCCAGGGATGAGGGGTTTGGGGTGCAAGAGGGGACTCCAGACTGGGGGTGGGGCCAAGGGATTCAGGATGTGGGAGCAGGCTCTGAACTGGGGCAGGGATGCAGGAGGAGGGTGAGGGCTCCATCTGGGGGTGCAGGCTCTGGGATGGGGCCAGCAGGGATGAGGGGTTTGGGTGCAGGAGGGAGCTCTGGTTTGGGGGGACTCAGGGTTGGGGTTTGGGCTGCAGGAAGGGGTCAGGGTCTAGGCTGGGGGTGTGGGCTCTGGGGTGGGGCCGGGGTTGGGGTGCAGGAGCGGGCTCTGGGTTTGGGAGGCAGCTCAGGGCTGGGCAGGAGGTTGGGGTGCGGTCTTACCTCCGGTGGCTCCCGGTCAGCAGGGGGGCTAAGGCAGCCATCAGGTCCGGCTCCTAGGTGGAGGCGCGGCAGGCAGCTCTGCGCACGCTGCTCTCATCCGCAAGCACCGCTCCCACAGCTCCCATTGGCCGCAGTTCCTGGCCAATGGGCGTGCGGAGCTGGTGCTCAGGGCGGGGGCAGCCTGAGGAGCCCCGTGGCCTCCCCACCTAGGAGCTGGACCTGATGGCCACTTCCGGGGCACAGCGCGGAGCCAGGACAGGTAGGGACTAGCCTGCCTGAGCTCCGCAGCACCACTGACCAGACTTTTAACGGTCCGGTCGGCGGTGCTGACCGGAGCCACCAGGGTCCCTTTTTCACCAGGTGTTTCGGTCAAAAATGAGACACCTGGTCACCGTAAGTCCTGAGAAAGTCCTGTTGGCTCCTTTGCTATTTCTGGATGATCACGTAACTGTGGCGAGAGAGGGCTTTTTGCCACTTATACTTGTCTAAAAGGTTGTGACACTTTCTGTGGGATGAAGACCTCGTCACAGTCATCCAGACTGTTGTCACCTGGAGACTGGATTACTGCCTTTTGGTGTAGTTGGGGCTATGCACCTTAAAACACCTCAAACTTCAGCTGGTGCATTGTATGGCAAACTCTTTGTGCAGGAGTAGTTCTCGCAGGAAGCATATTACCTATCTGTGCTCCAGGAGTTGCACTGGCATCCTGTTTGTTTCTGGGTGCAATTTAAGATGGTGGTGGTGATTCTGAATTGTCTCTAGGTTCTCATATAGCAGGCACCGTCATTGGAGTAGCTGAGTGCCTCGAAAGGAGCCGTCACCTGGCAGGGGATGATTTCAATCCATCAACCTCAGGGCTATGGGGGCAATACTCTGTTTATACTCTCTCCTATTCATCCTTAATGGGTGAGTCTAAGTTACCTCTCTCCTGGCGTAACACCACAGCAATTCAGTCAGGTGACATGCTTGAACTAACAGGCCCCATGAGGGGGTTAGTGGGAGAATGGTCTCGGTGAGGAGCCCGTACTGCGGATGTGGCATGACCTTTCTGCTTCAGTTCACCAACGTCTGGGTTCGTTGACTTTCCGGTTCTGCCACAAAGCCCATTTGTTCTCCCAGGCTTTTCCTAAGGAGCAGAACATGCAGGTGGGGTATTGGTGGTGGGACAGTTTGTTTTGGAGGGAGTTGAAAGGATCTGAGAGGGCTCAGTCTGTTGGTCATTAGTATTAAATTGGGGTCATTTTAATATAAAATATGTGTGTGCTCATGGACACAGGATAAATACACTTAAAAATCTAAATAAATTAATAAAATACATGCACAGAACTGAGGGAAAGGAAACTATGCCTGGTCAGCTCTGCTCACCGCTCTTTCTATGCTTACCACCCCGAGTTTGCTACTGTTTGTGAGTTTCATTCCCCTCCACACTGTTTTATGTGGTAATGGACTAAGTAGGAATGATATGGCCTTTTGTTTGGCTTACATTACAGCTTAGAAAGAAACTCAGCTACATGAGATTTGCTACAGCCTGAAGCTATTAAAGTATCTGGGCATTACAACATTTCTTACTGAGTTTGTAGAATTGTAAGCAAGTAAATATTGTATGTTTTAACAACCATGGTTTTAAAGAGGAAATAAATTGCAACACACATTAGATATATTACATTAAATTGTAAATATGTAGGTTCTTGAGCTTTCTAAATCCCACAGGAAATATTTGAAGGCTGCAAACTTAAGAGAAGACTGAATGTTGTTTAGGGTGGTTATTTAATAATTTTTAAATAGCTGGAAGTAAGTTATGCCCTGAAAACAGCACATGATGTGCTGCGGGCAAAAGTATCTGGATGTTAACCAGTGACATTGCAAAGCAGGCTAAAGGTGTGTGGGGCTTTCGTCTATAAAATGAAGTTTCTAATACCCGCCCCCCAAGCTTTCTGAATAATTGCTATCAATAAAGTGGACTATATAGTGCTTCAGTTGTACAGTTCAGGAGCATTAAACCTCTTAACCTTTGAGTTGCCTACTTGATTTTAAATGAATATGATACTCAAGAAGATAACATTCACACTCCTCCATTCTTTATTAAGGACATACATGATTGTTAGTGTGCAGAACAGAACTCTCATTATACTAATAAAGAATGTCAAAAATACAGCTATTGAATATGATTATTAGTGCCTACTAGACATACAGTCTTTTCAGAATACCTGTTTGTGGCATCATGCAACCCTAATTAGTGTAGCTACTATTATCACATTCAAAGTGCCAACAGTAATATTCAGTAACACAGAACCTTTTAAGAGTCTCTCTCCTTCTTTTGTTCTATTTGGAATTTGTTTGAAAAATCTATTTTATGTCTTCTCTTCTGCAGCATGTCTTCTACACTGTGTGCTGAGGGAGAAGCAACAACAATAGCACCCATTTTGCCAGAGTTGGAAGAAGTAGTGATCTGTGCCTGGTAAAAAGAAACTTTTGTTCCAGCACACCACTTGGGCTCTGTGAAAACAAACTGTCAAGCAGAAACTCTTTCTAAAGAAATGGAATACATATATCAATAGATTTTGTTTAGCTCAGGTATTGATACATCACACAACAAATAAGACAAGGCCAAGAAGAAAACCATGTTTTGCAAAGCACATCAGGCACAGCACAACTGTGTTCAGCATTTATCGGTGAACAAAGATAAGTTATCAAACCTCGGCCCTGAATGTGCAAATACTTAAGCATGAGTCTAACTTTACTCATACAGGACCCATAACAGATTGTGGTTATTTTGGACCAAGCAAGGAATACATTCCAAAGCTGAGGGACCTTCAAGGAGAATGTCCTGCTGGCAGATCACTCTCATATATGTCAAGAGAGCTGCAGCTCAAGGACCTCTGCTGACAGCATCTTTAGCAATCAGAAAAGTGGTTTATTAAGTAGGCAGGTTCCAGGCCATTTAGTGCTATATGTCAAAACAAACACCTTAAATTCTATACAAAAGCCACTCAGCAACCAGAGTAGCTTATGAAGAACAAGAGTTATATATTCCTGACAAGGTACGCCACTCATTGAATGGTTGCATGGTGGACTAGTTTCAGTTTCTGAATAGTTTTAGGTTATTTTTTTCAAAGCTGCCTAGGGGAGCTGGATTCCCAGTTCCTATTACAAATTCTGTTGGACAGCCATGAAAATCCCACCCTTATACAGGTAGTTTGGTCCAAATATGAACAATGTTCTCTGCAAAATGCCTAGAATTTCCACACTATAGCAGACATAGATTAATCTGGCTGCCCACAACCCAGAACAAATCCCCAAAATCTTGATCTCCAGGTGCTAAAATGGAGGCAACGAACCACTTCTTTGCTTCCTATATAACCAGTAAGATTTCAACCAGTGTTAAAGGTGTAATTGATTCTTCCACCAGTGCTTTAGTCATTTTCCCTCATGGTCCAAGGTAACGTATAAGGACAAAGACATGGAAGAAGATAGCTAGGGGCCACCTTAATGATAACAATCCTGTTATATAGTCCTGCAAAATCCTTGGAATGGTCCATTAGAGCCCTTCTAGTTCCATTAGACTCTGAGAATGGAGGCTTCATTCATTTGAGATTGTGATATCTATTATTTTTTTCTTTTCCCAGTAGAAATCAATGGAATTTCACACACTATTCTCATTAACATATGGAGGGTTTGAGCCTTCTGCCTTTGAAATCAATGGGAAACTTCCCACCGACTTTAGTTAGAACAGGGCCAGCTTTATAATATTCAAAGGTGGAACCGCATGTTGTCATGAAACCTTTGGTATTTTATTAGGTCAGAATAACTTGGTCTAATGTCAATGGGAGAGTTATAATGTTTATTCATTGTGTATTAACATATGCTTAGGTCAATCCCGTTCACCTTACACACGTAGTTCCACTGAAATCAGCGGGGTTACTTGGGTAAGTCAGACAGGCAGTATTAGTCTAATGATTTTTAATCACCACTTCAAGTCAGTTCAGCTCAATTATGGTGCAAATTTTACTATGCAATGAATGTGGTCAGTAAGAATGGGCTCCATCATGCCTAATAGGCACAGATATGCTTTGGAGACTCGTTCCATCCCATGCTAAGCTGTGGGTGGAACCTGGAGTAAATATGAAGTGCACACTCACTTCTGCACTTCCTTATGGGATGCAGAATACTATCCACTGTGGGCAAGTCCCACTCTGTAGTCAGGTGCCAGGCAGTAGGAAAAAGGCCCTGGCTCCCTGGACTGCAGGGGCTACAATTCTGGCAATGCTCCAGCCTGGGCACCTTAATAAGGAGCTTTCACAATCTGGCCCTTTATTAATTTGGCCCCAGTCCTGCTTACATTGAAATCAGTGGCAAAATTCCCATTGACTATAATAATACAGTATCAGGCCCTCAGTTCCTAGGGGAAAACACTGGCATACAGTTAAGAGTCGGTTTGCCTCAGTTTCCCCATGTGATCATTTTTAAAAGGAGAAGACTTAAAAGGAAGGTTTGAAAAGCAGCTTCATAACCCAACAAGAAAACAATTAGAAAACAGTTTAAAATAACAAGGACATGGAAACACTTCCATTGTTTAAGCAAGATATTTGTCAGTTAGTTGCTCCCCCAGGTATTAATACATACTCTTAGAGAAGGAATGCTATGCCATTGTGTGGGCCGTTCCTCTCCCTCCAGAGGGATCTGCCAGTAACCTTTGGTTAGATCAAAGGTACTAAGGTACTTGGCTTGGCTCAGCACATCCAGCATGTTATCAATTCTTGGCATGGGGTATGCATCTGTTACAGTGACAGCATTGAGTTTTCTATCTTTCCCCCAACCTTATACCCCTCCAAATTTGAGACAAAAGTGTTTAAAACTGACAACAGGAAATAAAGTGTCTGATTTAAGCCATTAGTGGTTAAGAAAGTAAAATAAAATGTGTGTCTGGGTTGACTATGGGAATAGTGAATTTTTGCCCAGTGCAATATTAAATATTGTGGCCCAGGCCTTATGACAGTGCAGAGATGTCAGTGGTAGTAAGAACCACCTGCTTGGGCTCTCTAGACACTGGGGCCAGGTACATAGGAGCAAGCAGATGCTTCTTACTCTCCATTCTCAGCAGATGGGTAGGGTATGGGGAGACAGGGTGAAGAGTGAGTGGTGTTCTGGCTCTGTTCTCCCAATGTACCAGCTAGTACAGCTGAGCTGGTATAGAGACTTAGTAAGGAATACCGGCAAGAACCTGAGCCAGTAACAGATCCCCTTGCTCTAGGAGACAGTAGAGACCAGACATGATTCCTTCCCTAGGGCCTACTGGAGCAGCAGCTACAAACAGCCCTGTACAGGGGGCAGACTGTAAAACTCAAATCTATCCCTAAAAAACACAATCCAGGCCCTGTGGATCCTCCCCTTAGGCTGGGAGGAGGGCTCCGCCCACCCACTTCCTGGTTCCCAATAGGAACACATTGGTTGAAATCTTGGCCACAATGAAGCCAGTGGCAAAACTCATTGATGTCAGTGGGGCCAGGATTTCACCCCTTTTGTTTTATTAAAGATATGTCAACATACTGGGTGGTATAAAAATGATCATCATAGATTCGGTGGCTGAACAGCACCATTAGGCCATTTGGTCTATTCCCCCAAATAATAAATAATCCTTTCATTTAGCTATACTAGAAAGCAATTACAGCTCACATTAGAATCACTGTCAATTATCTGACTAAAAAGGTAACAAGAATCTAAGGATTTGCTAACAACTTTACCTCAGTTTATTTATTTCTAGGTAGTTCACTGCAAGTAGGCACAGCTTGATGCTTTTGTGAAGTTCCATAACTCCCTTCTCAAAGAAGATGTATTTAAAGTAATCATCCATTTATACCATTTATACCTGGCAGATAACTGAACACCAAGCAGTATTTCGTACTTGTTCTGACAAAATGTGAAAGAAATAGAAAGATTCTGTTAAAATGGCATTTCAATGATATTTGTGGTAAAACATTGCGCTCATACTGTTTCTTTAAGTTGGTCTCTTTACTACTAGCAGGAAATAAAAGAACCATGTGTCTTTCTAAACCACACACTCTTTTACACAGAGGGCTCAGTTCACCTGGCATGTTACTCCTATTTTACACCTAGGTACCGGGAATGCCATTGAAATCAATGGAGTTCCAGCGGCTCAGAACTGGGTACAGTGGTGAATCACACCCTTAGCTAACAACCTATTTTTAAGTCAGGATCATGACTGTGTTGACTGGCAAAAGATAAAACATCCACACTGTTTGTTTTGCTGCTGTTGAAAACTGTGACTAAATAATAATTAATAGGCTTCAACTAATCAGTGAACAGTATTTCACGGGAATAAGTTTATAAGCTGGAATCCTGGACCCAGATTTAAAGTATTTATTTTTAGACGGTGAACCGACACAAATTTAGCAGCTTGAAACTAAATCCAGGCTAGCGCTTGATTAGCAATTCCTTAGTGTGGTTTTACAATGTTAAATTTGTACAAACAGATTAAGCATGTTTTTAAGCTGTTCCTAAATAGCCTGGGAACTAAGAATTAAGTGCAGATTCTGCCCATCCCCTCAAAAACCAACACACCCTTCTCCAAGCCCAACACCTGCTGTTAAAAATACATCACACAATGGCCTTCATCTTAGATGGCAACAGATGTGAAGATGCCCAGAGGTCTCTCAGATGTTTGTGTTCCTGGGTCATGTGAGGGCACCAGGAAGGGGAGGGAAAATTATTCTGGAATTCCAAAGGTCACTGCTGGACAAAAATAGTGAAAATTGCACACATGTTGAGAAAAAACAAAGGCTCGGAGGTCTGGCAATCAGGCTTAGAAGACTTAACAAGGTTAATGTTTCATCTCTGCATTAGAAGTCAAGGAAAGGAGAATACAGTGGATGAAGGAATAAAAAAAGATGTCATCAGGAGGAAGAAAATGATTATTATGTTCTCTAGCCCTCAGGGCAATAATAATTAACAAGTTCAAATGAAAAAAGGAAAGAGTTGCTCTTACTGAAAACTTGCCTTGGTGAATTCTTCAACTGCTCATGTTCTCCCCCAGGTTACAATTAATTATTTGCTTTACTTTACTTCTCTTGTACCCCCCGTTCTCAAACCCCTCTTCTCAGATCCATCCCTGGCTGATGCTCACATATTTGTTAGTTTTATCCATATTATATGAAAATACTCTGAGCCAGATTGCAGACTCCTTACTCATGTGTTCACCCATGCAAGTAATCCATTGACTTCAGTCGGGCTACTCACATGAGTAAGTGTTCACCATTGTAAGCATATGCTCTACAATCTAGCCCTTGACATCATTCATTTAACTGGCACTAGTTATACATTGCCAGTTACGGACACCTTTGCTCACATTGAGTAGTGTTACTCCAGGTGTAGTCCCAACTGGACTACTTGTTGAGTGAGGTGTAAGATTGTGGGAATTGGGGCCATGGAATAACAAGCACAAAAGCAACATATTAACAGTATACAGAGCTTCTCAAAATAATCAGTTGAACTGCAGTGTTATAGTGAAATACATCATAATCACATCAATTATGCAATCACTATTTTGTGAAAGCAAGCCCCTGGGATTTCTTTTTAAGTAATGAAAGAAATATCAGATGGGGAAACAATGAGCATTCCCATTAATAATGAACAAATATGGTAAGTCTCCAGTGGAAAAGAAAAAAGAAAAATCAGGCCAAAATAACCTTAAGAACATCCGCCTGCACTTGAAACCCTGTTCTCCATATTTTAATATTTGTAAACTACTGAACTCCCATTTTAAGTTCGGTTCCCTCCCACTCTTTCTCCTCCCTCCCATCACACATGTTGTTCTGTTAGTAGAGGTGTTGCCAGAGCTAATTTAGGTCTCATTTGAGGTTGGGGGAAAAACTGATTGGAATGCACCTGTAAAGAGATTTAGCTAATGAATTACTCCCTGTGATTTCACATCCTATGGCTGTCCTGTGTGTGTCACATTTGCAGTGCAAGCCTCATTAGCTCACATTTCCCTTCTGATTACACCCATACTGGAATATGATCTACCCTCACCCCTGTAGCCATTCTCCTGTATAGCATGGCCAAATTTTCAGAGGCGAGTGAACTTGCTGAACCCACAAAAACGTGCATGGTTGCACAAAGATATTCATCCACAAATTGGATAATTGTGCAGACTACGCACTTGTGTGCACAAAAGCAGGTTTTTGCATATTTTGCGAGTACATTATGGTAATAAAATCTGACTTACAGTTGCATAAAAGAGGTGTCCAAATGCAATCTCCAGTGCAGTCAGTGCAATGTTTTGCTCTCAGGACCCCTATTGAAATATCCCCTGGCAAGGCAGAGAGAGGGGTTGGCTGGAACTGCAGAGATCCCAGTGGGGGTCCAGCAACAGAGCTTTGGATGGGAACTATAGAGAGGCACTAGCCCTGCAGCTGAAAAACCTGATACAATCTACAAGCATTTGAATAGGGAAAATAAATATGACCCCACCCCACATTCCCGTCAGATTTTTAGTTTGTCTCTAATTTTCCTAACCTAAATCAGCTAATTCTTTCTCCTTTTATTCTGCACTTCCCAATGCCAGAACTCGTTCTGCTTGAGGCAGTGCAGGCTGTATGACAAACAAGAGAAGCAGTTTCAGGCAGGGTGGGCCAAATGGATTTGCTCCATCGTTTCTTTTTTGATTTCTTCCTACAGTAAATTTGTCACCCATCTTCTCTGTGTTTCCCATTTCTCTCCTAAGCCAGTCGATGGCAGGCTTTGCCATTTGGACAAAAGAAGCAGTAAATATTTAGGGCCAGCAAAATATTTACATCATAAGCCATTTGTTTTAACTCTTCACCCCAGAATTCTTTGCTACCCCCTGCAAAAGGTCCCATGTATGTCTCTTAGGGTTTAATTAATATAATCCAACTATGCAGATACTATATTTATTGGAGCAAGTATGAGCTCTCCTGCTGTATGTAGTTATAGTACTATGGAACTCCTTTACTTGCACATAAATCATTCTATTTTTCTGTTGTTGAAATAAGTGTCTCTACTGTCCAAATAAAGAAAACCCCAAATGTTGTAAATATTGAGGCTCAGTCCTGAAGTCCTTATTCAAACTAAACTCCCGCTGGATATAATTAAGTATTACCAACCCCAAGTATTCAAAAATTATGAATCGGGCCCCCAAAATCATGAGATTGGTTTAAAAATCATGAGATTTTAAAAAATAATACTATATTTTGGATTCTTTTGCTTTGCTTTCTGGTTTCTGAGCTTTATGTGTGCAATCATTTCATGACTGAAGTTTTTCTCTGCAAGCATGAGAGGGATAGATTTTTTTTAAAAATGAAAGCTGAGTTTCTCATACAATCCCCTGCTACAAGCTTTAAGACACCAAATATTGAGATGATGCATGATGAAATCATGAGTTGGCAACACTACAATTACAAAAAAAGACAAAGTGACCCTAGCAGTCATCATCCCATAAGTCTAACTTCTGCCCCTAGTAAAAGAATGCAACAAATTAACAGTGGATGGGGAGAAATCACTTAGCATCTTCGCACAGTTTATTCCTGGTGCTTGTGCAAGGTGTCACTGCAGTCCCTCTTGAGCAATGGTATTACCCCCTCCTAGTACCTTATAGACACAAGCCAGCCAGGGGTAACAGCAAAGAGCCAGGGCTGTCTTCTGTGCACCAGTCAGCAAGTCAGCACAGCTGGCCAGTTATGCATGGGGATGCATGTTATGCTAGGGGAGTGCTCTGAGGTATAATCCCGGCTGGAGTTCTCCCTTGGAATGGGATGGCTAAACACCTCCCTCCAGAGCTGATTCGAGGGTCCCATTAGTGTGGGGGGGAAGTGGGCATTTTGGGGGCCCGGCATGTCGCTATTTAAAAAACAAACAATCTTCCAGGAGTCCCGAGGCAAATTAGACCCCTGGAAAATCTTTGATTTTTAAGCGTTTACAAAAGTAAAATTTGGCGACTGCGTAACAGTATTTTGCCATGACTTCTAATCTACATAGGGGATGAAGCCCCTCCAGTCTCCTGCTGCTCAATTGCTTCACGGGGGAGAATGCTGAACAGATTTTGGCTTTCTGACAATAATATGGGACCCACGGCAGATTGTTTGAGGGGGGCAAATGTCCCTTTTGCCCCACCTGTAGCACCGAGCCTGCCTCCGCCATTATGGGCCAGTGCAGGTCGGGCACAGTCTGGCCCCGGGGTAACAAATCCATGAGCCATATAGAGCATGAAATCCACTTCCCCCGCATAAAGCGCGAGTAATCAGGTTTTATGTGAATGAAATGTGGGAGGAGTGAATAGGTAAAATCCACCACCCTTCTGCCTGGGGCCTGGGCATAGGATTGCAGTGCTGTTTCCACCCCCTTCCCTCCATGCCTGCTACTGTAGCCTATGGGCTGGAAAAGTGACTGCACACCCCCACCTCGACCCCTGCATGCCCCTTGCACATTGAGTTAAACCCAAGAGCTTGGCATAAACACAGTTGCTGCAGGCTCTCCCTTGATGCTCTTATTGCTGGATTTCATGGCTTATGGCACCACCCCTCGTAGTCCTCCTGTTCATGGCTTCCCAGCTGTCTGCAGCTCCAATAGAGGGTATATATGGTGCAGAATGCCTTGAGCTAGCTGTCCACACCGGGGTGAATTTCATTATAACTCTTCTTATAAGCATGAAAACTACAATTTATCTTTATACGGACAGCATCATGCATACATCCCAAATAATGCACGCACACAGGAATATTGGCCACAAAGGGCAGCTAGGAACACAGTTAATTTTCAAGGGGAGTTAAGTGCCTGTTTGCCTTTGTCCCTCTGAAAATCTCCACCATACACTCAAAGGGGATTTTCCAAAGTGCTTAAGGGACCATGGGCACCTCATTCTTATATGCCCACCAAATACTTTGAAACAGAATATAAAATAAAGAACATTGCTGAAAGTCCCATTGACTGTCAATAGGAGTTGGGTGTTTAACTCCCTTCGCCACATTTGAAAAATCCCACCTGCACGAGGCAGTAGACCCTAGAGATGAAAAAAAAAAAAAAACCACCCACAGAGCCATTTAATCTATCCCTACCAGTGCAACATTATTCCCTCCAGTTTATTTGCTAGTGCTTTGTCTAGTCTAGTTTTAAATATCCCAAGTAAAGAGGCTCCCTACCCGTCTCTTGAAAGAAAATCCCACAGACACCTATTTTACTCTCAGAATATTTTTCATACTATTCAGCCTAATTTTTCTTTTATTTTCCTTCACTCAACTAACCCCACTTTAACCCTCCTAAATAATTCTCTTCCAGCCTTGGCTTCTGCATGGTTCAGGTTGTTGTTAATTATCTTGCCTGGTTTAGCCAAGCTACACATATTTAGCTCTTGTTTTTTAAGTTCCTTTATTGTCGATGCTTACACTTTTCCATAGATTAACATGGGGCAAACCAGTACCGTATAACCAATTATGCTCGAGATCATTCGGCCAGGTCTACACGACAGACTTCTGCTAGTTTAGCAGTGTTGCTCAGGGGTATGAAGAGGTGTGATCCCCTCCCGACGGAGCTATGCAGACTCAGTTACACTGCCTTTTCCCGGTATAGCTTGTTTCACTCAGGAGTGAGGTGGCTTTACCGTATCGGTACAAAGTGCAGCTTTGCTGGTATAGCTATGCTCACACGAGAACCACTTTGCCAGTAAACTGTACCAGTATTCCTATACAGGTAAAAGGCTGTTAGTGTAGACATAACCTCAGTCTCACAGTTAGCTGTTTTCATATTTTTGTTGCTGTTCTCTGATCTCCTTTCAATTTGCCTGTCTTTCCAATATCCAGGGATGGTTTCTCCGGGGCATTTTAAGACAATCAGTTACCTTCTTGCTTCTGTTGTGGCCAAGTTCTAGGATGCGTAGCTAACACTGCTGACTTTGTGTGCTGTGGCAATGCAGTAAGTCTCTTTCCTCTTTCTCTTCAGCAACATTCTTTTGTTTTATTTAAATGTATTTGCTACGCACATAGGGCTTGATCCTACAAGGTGCTGTGCACTCCTGTTAGGTGCTGACGGTGGACAACTGCCACTGACTTCAGTGGAGCTTGTGAGTGCTCAGCACCTTGCAGGACTGAGCCCATAGAAAAGAAGGATAGCTTTGTGGCGATGGCGAACAAATTCTGGTCACAAGCAAATTAGGAATCATCATTCAAGAGAATCTCCCTCATCTTCCTTTACCAAATAATTCTTAGAAAAAGGTTCCCGATCGAAAAAACAAAAACAAAAACCCAACATCAAATAAACCAAATAAAAATCTTGTGGATGATCTAATACCAAGGTTACCAAGCTGTGAACAGCCAGAAAGACCCTTAATCGGGTTTCAGTTACAGCATGGTAGAATATGACTTGTGCGGTTTTGAAGCATGAAAATCGTATCAGAAAAAAGAAAGGTGATTTCACCAAGCAGAGGTGATATGGGACGTTTTATTGGATGCATTAAATGATATAAAGTTTAGCCACAACATCTTGAGATAGCATGAAGGAAATGAAAATGAGTGCCATATGTATGGATGCTTCAGATCTTACTGTAAGTCTGTATATACAGAGTCAAAAACTCTTCTCTGTTACACCAGTGTAAATTTGGAGTAACTCCAAGGAAACCAGTTAAAATAATTCAGGATTTACACTGGAGTTACTGTAAGCAGAATTTGATCCACAATAAATTCAGTTCCAATAAAACATTTCACTAGAATTATCTAGTTATTCAGCAGGGGTTAAAAAACCATATTAATCCTACAGGGACCAATTCTGAACCATCAATCCTTCAACTCCCAATTAATGAGAGTTTTGCCATTGACTGCAATGGGAGGAGGACTAAGACTATAATAAAGTTGAAGTATTTAATGCTACAACTCAGGAAATTCAAAACTTTAGGTTACCAGTAAATTCCCTTCTGTATTTTTAAAGGAAGGATGGTTAAGTCATTGGATTGAGACTCAGAAGATCAGTTCCAGTCACATTGAGCAAGTCACTTAATCTCTCTATGCCTCTGTTCTCCATAAGTAAACTGGAGATATTAGTACATCTTTGACTGTCTAGACTATAAGATCTTTCTGCCAGGACATTTTCTTACTATTTTGATCGGTAGTTCTTAGTACCATGGGTCCCCGATCTCAACAGGAACCAGTGTAATACAAAATTATTAATAATACAGATTTTGTATGGCTAAATGGAATGTTAAATATGTGCCTAGTATATGACAAATTTGAGCAAGTTAACATGGCTGCAAGTGCCTTAATTTTTAAATTTCTAAATTTGTGTGTTTATATTCTTAACCGTGATAATTTGTTAATGCAGGAAAGAGAGAGAGAGGATTGCACTGGATTTTCTGTGTTTTTTTAGAGAAGAAAAAGGAAAGAAAGGTCCTAGTTGAATAAATGCAAATGTAAATGTCTGATCGAGACACTCATAAGCATACCCAGGTGTCTCGTGGTCTCAGCACTTTGGGGTCATATAGGACTAGAATGTCTAATCACTGACATAAACACAGCTGTGTATACTTACACTTTCCATACGTATTTTGCTAGGGGGAAAAAATCACTACTCAGTACAACTTTTCCAGGCACTTCTAGTGTCTTTATTTCTTAACCAAATTATTTTCTAGAGCTGTGTGAGAGTAAGCACTTTTTTTTGGCAAAATGGAGCATGACAAAAAAAAATCCCAGGTCCATTTTAAGTCATTTCATGGATTTGAAATGTTATTTTCCCTGCCAAATATGTTTTGGATCAAATTTTGCAAAAGGGAGTAAAGACACTTTTGTGTGAAATTTAACACTTCCAAAATTTCAAACAGGAGACGTGCGAGGTGAGAAAATTTGAAAAAAATTCTATTGTTGAGAGGTGAGAGGGCCAAATTGGAGTTACATGTATGTAAATCTGGAGTAATCCTACTGACTTCAGTGGAGTTACTCCTGACTTGCAATAATGGACCATCTTAAGATCACCTACAAAGGTTCCCATTGGCCCCACATTTCAGTGTCCAATCACATCCTGCACCAAGAGAAGAGCGCTGCCAGTGCACGACAATGAGCAGGCTCAGCCACTCAGGGATCCTCAAGAAATATTATGTAACTTCAGTCATGTGATGAAACTCAACCAGCTCATCTGGAAACTCAAAACCATACAAAGCTGCACTGAACATTTTGTTTATACTGGGTTCGTGGAAAAAACTATTTGTGCCCAACTTCTGATTCAAACATTTCTGCAGAAAATATAGCACTTCTTGGAGTCTACACAAACTTGGAAGGGGTAACATTTGAGCATCTTTAATTTCATGATGAATATTTTGCACAGATGTATTATTTCCACACTTGACACAAATCTTATTCATTGAAGACAATGGGTCCTAGAGGGTTAAGTCAGGCTTAGTTTGTATCTATTTTAAGGTGCTCATATCTGTGGCATCTTGTAGATGGATTCCACTCCAGAGCAGATTATACCTTGCAAAATGAATTTTGTAATACAACTAAATGACTCTGGCTATAGCCAGAAATTTGCTTTCAGCAAACAATTTAACTATAGATTTGGCCATCAAATGAATGCTGCAATACACACACAAATTCACATCCACAGAACTTTTATATTCTTTTATTCTTAAAAATACAGTGGTGCCGCTTGAATCACACTCCAGAAGTTAAGTCTGTGTCAGCATTTCCAGCATAAACCCACATTTTGACTGTTTTATAACTTGGCCAAAAAAAATTGCTCCAGGCTGAAACTTGACATAAAAGATCATTTTTTTTCAGTTACAGGAGGAGAAAAAATAGGTCTGATTGAAAAAATATATATATCTCATAGACCTCTCAAGTAACTTGAAGTTTTACAGTCCTTTATAAGAATTAACACATTTGCTACTTTGAAAATATCGATTAACAAATTTTCAGCCAAGAAAGTGAATTGCTACACATTTATAGGGATCATTGGTTGCAGGAAATCTGGGAACATTCAGCCTTGCTGTGTGAGTGCAGTATTCAGAGTGAAAAACCCACCCGTAATATCTTCAAAGTAGGGATGAGGAATGATGGCTCTGCTTTGGGTACATGATTTCACCACAGACTCTGATGAAGCTCAAGTCAATTGTGAAATCAAAGTAAGGCATTTCAACTTCATGGCACTGTGGTGACACTTTGGGTAGACAATGAGATTCCAACTAACCTATCAAATTACAATAGTAATGATAATAATATTATTTATTATCAATTTTGTATAACAACAATATACTATAATGTAATAACAATATGTATTTGTTCCCTTGTCTTTCTTCTGTCATTCTATCCTTAAGGGCAGACATTCAGGTAGTGTAAGTCAGAGTAGATCTATTGAAGTCAACAGACCTATGGCAATTTACACCACCTGAAAATCTAGCTCTCTATACTGTATTTCATTATATCACTTGCTTATGGAACAATCACCCTCTCTTCCTTTTCTCTTCAGTGTTATTGGGTGCCCAAATAACCATGGCAGTCAATAACACCCTCTTCCATCTGTGACTGATCAAAAGATTGTCTCCTTCCTATTAGACTCAGATTCAGCCATACCTGGCATTCATGACCACCAGCCTTGATTATTGCAATTTGTCATATCTAGGAATGAAACTACAAATGCTGCAAATGGTCCAACTGGTATGAAATAGAGTAGCCCTTCTCTTTAACACCACAGGTCACTGTGAATACATCCTATGGATGGGCCTCTCTCTGAAAACAGTGAATATAATCCAATTTAAGATTTCTGTCTTGATAATCAAAATCCTCCAGGAGACTGGTCCTAGCTACCTGAGAGATCACCTGTTCTTCCGTACCCACAAACTCCATGACAACGGCGTTCCACTGCAACAATGAAAGTGTTGATCAATAGAAGGAGATTTGCGAGTGTAAGAGACTTCCACAGGGACTGAACCTAGTCTACAGAAAGAAGAATGCTAATGGAGCTAGCCACTTTCAGAATGAAACGCAAAAGTCATTTGTTCAATGGAGCTTTCCTTCAGTAAGTTCTTTGCATGCACACAGAGTACTCCTCCCCAACATTCACACACACACACACACACACAGAGCCAAAATAGAATAAAAATAAAGCTCTATAAATGAATCAACCAAATTCACCTATATGCTGGGAGAAAAAAAGAGATTATTACTGTTAATTCTCTTTGAAATACCTAGGAAATGCCCAGGTACTACCATGATAGGGGCCATATTGGTACCTACATAAGTATCCAAATAGTTATTAGGAAACCATTCTGCTAACATTGTTTTATCCACGGCATTACACTTATTTTAGACAAAAGGAAGCAAAGCACACACCACATAGCATATGTGACTCATTTTAAAACAGCAGTCATCTTGAAGTCACTCAGCAAGTTAGAGACTCTGGTTTACAGGTATATTTACATAGCTGCATACAATCAAGATTAAAAAAAACCACTTTTTAATAAACTTATGCTCTGACCATACTGCTGATAAAAGTACCTTAACTGAAATCATCTTCTAAAACAGATTTTACAACAGTTACCTAACACCATAGGACTGATGGAGTATACAAATAAGTAGTTGTAAGTAACTAGAGAGAGACGTGAGCTGCAAAACAGATCAACTTCAAATACCTAAAGTTCAGGGGTATTCAAAGCCAGGGTTTGGTTAGGCACATTATAAAGAGAGGAGCATCTGCAAGCACCAGGATCAGGTTTGTAATTTAGATATCCCCAAGACTGGGGTTGACTTCTGGGGTCAGGTCTCTATATAGATCTCTTTCCAAACTGTTTTCATTCCCTTGGAGACATAGTGAGATGGTCACTAAACTGTCTGAAAGAGACTTCAGGAGAGCAGTAAAAATAAGAAGTTTGCATACATTGATATGATAAAACCTTAAAGGAATTGGTATGTTCAGTCTAGAGAAAAAGAGATTTGAGGGAAGATATGATAATTCTCTATAGATACAAAAGGAAGAGAGGGACCAATTATTTTCATTAATCTACAAGGACATAACAAGAGTTAATGGGGCTTAAATTACAGCAGTGACACAAAAAAGAAAAGTGCTGGAAAATGTACTCTGTTACAAAGTTGCAAGGGAAAAAGAAGGCAAAGGAGGGAAGGATTGTCTTGCGGTTAAGGCACTGGCCTAGAAGCCAAGAGATTGGGGTTTGGTTCCCAGCTTGGCCATAGATTTCCTGTTTGGCCTTGGGCAAGTCACTTAACCCATCTGTGCCTCAGTTTCACCGTTAGTAAACTGGGAGTAATAATTTCCTACTTCATAGGAATGGTGTGAGGATAAATTAATTAATATTGGTGAGGCATTCATATATTACAGTGATGAAAACCACAGAAAAGCCTAGAGATATTAAAGAGATTAATTCTGGTTTTGTATTAGTTTTACACCCATATAACTACATTGACTTCAAGTGAGTTACTCCTGATTTACTTCAGTATACAAGAGAGCAGGATCAGGCTCCGAAAGGCAAATATTTCCTTCTGTTTTCAAATAGTAAAGACAGTATCAAAAAATGGAACCATTCAGTAACTGACCTATTCATAAGTCACCCACAGGAAGATTATGATGTTTTTCCAGAGGAGCTAAATTAAGTTGTGGTGGAAGGAATAACACAATTCACTATTATGGAAGACAAGTGTCAAAATTGGAGAAAAGATGGTAGAATAGAAATACAGGACAAATTTTTAATAGTGAGGGAATTAACCATAGGAACAACTACTTAGGGATGTGGTGGATTCTCCATCACTTAAAGACTAAGGCTATGTCTACACTACTGGCTAAATTGGCACCGCTGTGATCGATGCAGCTGTGTCGATTTAGCGGGTCTGGTGAAGACATGCCAAGTTGATGGGAGAGCACTTTCCCATCAATGTCTGTACTCCACCTCCCCAAGAGGTGGAAGCTATGTCGACGGGAGAGCATCTCCCGTTAACACTAGCACAGTGTAGACACTGCTGTAAGTCGACCTAAGTTATGTCAACTTCAGTTATGTAACTAGCATAACTTAGATCGACTGACAGCGTTAGTGTAGACCAGCCCTACGTCAAGACTGGATCTCTCTCTCCATATCTGCTATAACTCAAACTGAAGTTATGATGTTGATACAAAAATTACTGGATAAGATTCTTTGGTCTCTGTTATGCAGGATGTCAGACTAGATCAGGGGTGGCCAACCTGAACCTGAGAAGGTGCTAGAATTTACCAATGTAAATTGCCAAAGAGCCACAATAATACATCAGCAGCCCCCGCATCAGCTCCCAGCGCTCCCACCCACCGGCAGCCCCGCCAACCAGCGCCTCCGCCTCCCTCCCGATCAGCTGTTTCCTGGCATGCAGGAGGCTCCGGGGGGGGAAAGGGGAGAGGAGCGAGGGCACGTCAGGCTCAGGGGAGGGGGCGGAAAGGGGGCAGGGCCTGTGGCAGAGCCAGGGGTTGAGCAATGAGCACCCCCTGGCACATTGGAAAGTTGGCACCTGTAGCGCCAGCCCCGGAATCGGTGCCTATACAAGGAGCCGCATATTAACTTCTGAAGAGCCTCATGTAGCTCCGGAGCCACAGGTTGGCCACCCCTAGACTAGATGATCATAGTTGTTCCATCTGGCCTTAAAATCTATCAAGTTTCTGATAACATATATTATGGAAGTCTAGAATGGGACTGTGATGTGCCCAATATTATTCTCTTTTGCATGTATTTTTATAATTTGTAATGTTTATATATGGAGATATCCTATCTCCTAGAACTGGAAGGGACCCTGAAAGGTCATCGAGTCCAGCCCCCCGCCTTCACTAGCAGGACCAAGTACTGATTTTGCCCCAGATCCCTAAGTGGCCCCCTCAAGGATTGAACTTACAACCCTGGGTTTAGCAGGCCAATGCTCAAACCACTGAGCTATCCCTCCCCCGACTTGTACTGTAGTTTTAGAATTTGTCTTGACAAGTATTCTCATACTGAAAGCTTGTCTACACACAAGCTAGAACCAAACTAACTAAATACATTGTAATGGTTAATCTTTAGTAATTTCAGTGCAAGTCTATGTATGGACATTTTTATTGTAGATTAAGAGTGTTCTATTTTACCTTAATTTAAACTAATTTTTAACAGGATTACATTAAATCAAAATAGGAATTAAATCTGAAATAAGAGCATCTACACACAGACTTGCATTGAAATAACTAAAGGTTAACCACTAAAATTGATTTAGTTGTTTACATACAAACCAGAACCAAAATAATGAAATAAATTCTAATGCACACCTTTACTTATTTCAGTGCAAGGCTGTATGTGGACATTCTTATTTCAGATTGGATGTCCTATTCTGATTTAATTTAAATATGTAAAAAGTCAATTTAAATTAAATCAAAATAGAACACTCTTGATCTGCAATAAGAATGTCCACATTGGAAGATATGTGCGCATTGGAATTCTTGTCCAATGGAATACTTGATCTTGGATGTACTAGTGTAGCCTTGCTGTTTTGCACTGTGTTGCAAAGCAGCCATAAACCCTGACAAAAACCCAGGTTTATTGCTGATTTGTATTAGCAGGATAGTGTAAAGCAACTAGATGGTACACTGCATCTGTCCCTAAATCTTGATTTCATTGACTGACTTCAGTGGAGTTACACTAGCATAAAATTGGAATGAAACAGTGGCAAATCAGGCCTCGTGTGTAAACTTGACTCATACCCTGTAAATTCCTCAGGAAATGGCTTTTTTTCAGGAAATAGTTATCCAGAGGTCTCAATGATTTTCCTAAAAAATACTTTCCTCAATAACTTTCCTAGAACACTATTCAAACACATGCTTGAGAGAAGATGGATTATCCTCCTAGAAAGTGATTTTACATTGGTGGGTAAACAGTTTTCAGGGACAGGAACAGTCATATTTCCCAGTGGAAATACCAGAAAAGGGCGCAGGACCATGAGTAAAGTGAGGGAGAGGAGGGGAACGGTAAGGGAGAGATGTAACCTGCATCTTAATGAGAGGATGTGAGATTAAACAAGTCTAAGGAAATAAGTTAGTTTAACTTAGTTTAATACACACCTTAAAGCAGCCAAGAAGAAAATTTAAGTTACACAACCTTATAGTCCTTCTAGAATTTCTTCAATTTACCTTTGAGGCTGATTGTGAACCTCTTACCCATAACAGGGAACAATTAATTATTACATGAGACAGCCCATTTATTTCAGTTTCTTACACAGGACTGCCTGTGTAAGAAACTGCTCACCAGCGTAAGGGGTTCACAGTCTGGACTTCTTAATTTAGCCCACAGTCTTTATGTTGGGGAAATTGCCTGGAAGGGTCTGTTGTAATAACTGGGCCTACAAATTTCCCCTAATTGTGAACTCAAGTGTAAAAAGTTCATAAGAGGTCCCAATAACCTATAACAACAAATGTTGATGGGAAATGGTACAAAAGTGGGATGGACTGAATTAGTCCTAACAAAAAGTCCTCTTGATATAATTCAAGGACTATGTTAAGATCATGCTTGGTAAACAAGAAAAGCGTGGAACCAGAAATCAGTGAACCAAAATTGGTATGTCCGAAACTACACCCAAGTTGTGGACAAGATAATGAGGGGATGGACTATTCCACCCACCATTCCCTTTGTGGGTCCTTAAAGAAGATTTTAGGGAGCAAAATTGGCTTCACCATCATGGCTGCTACCCCCACAATCTCCTGGGGCCCCGGGATTCATTGTCCTGATCCTGAGAGTTGTCCTGACCAGACTGGGCCAGCGAGAGGTACCTAGAAGACATCACCACCTCTGCCAACTCCAGATGAATCCCAAACATGAGGAAATGGGATCGGACATCAACAACAGCAACAACAACAGCTCCGGCCCATCTCAGACTAACTTCTCTTTCCCTAAAAAAAAAGTTATTTCCATCTTTGATATCATCTAAGGGACTGTCAAACAAGGGCTTTTTTCCTTCTTAAAAACTCTCTCCAGCTAAAGGAAAAGGAAACAAGGGATGTTGTGAAAATGAAGGCCTTACTTAATACTTGACATTTAAAGTGCTTAACTGTTTTCCTTTCTTTTCTTTATCTTTAATAAAAACTTAAGAGGATCTGTAATGGTGTGTTTGCCATGGCACTAAGCAGGCTGAGGTCTCTGCTTAGCAAACCCCGGACTTTGTTTAACACTATTTAATGTGGGACAGTGACTGCATTACATTAAGATCTTTGGCCTATGTAGTCCATCTAAATGAATACAACAGGTCATAAACAGGTAGCTATAATATCTGAGAAAGGTAATACCCATGGTAACATACTGAATTTCATGTACTAGGTCTGCCAAGTTCCTATATTTTATGGCTAACTTTTAAAACCTTTTAATTTTGTGTATGTTTTCTCCATTGTACCTTAAAACAAACATTTATTTTTATTCATCAGTGCCGTTCTACTGCTGAAAAACCAGAACAATGATGTGGTGAATCAGGCCCATTGACTTTTAAAGACCTGCGGTAGAGTAGGCACATTTGACATTGGACAGGGATGAACAGTGGCAGTTTACAGAAAAGCATGTGCTTAAGTGCTTTCCTGAGTCAGACCCTCAGGTATACAGGTTGCCTATACTGAGAGAGAAACTGAACTTATCCCCTGTAGGACTATGCTAAAACAGAGCAGGCTGTGTCATGAGCCTCACATACAGATGCACCATCTCTGTCGACATGGCACTTGTCGAGGGGATCTCTTTTTTCAAGAGTATCATATTTACCTTTACTTCAATGCTTTACCGATAAATGTCTCCTCATCCGTATGTAGGTATTTATTAAAGGTGCCTCTCATACCATCCAATTATTATTTAAACATTAAAGGTGTGTGTGTGGGGGGGGGAGTTGCACCTCATAAAGGTCAGGGACCAAATTCTGGCCTCAGTTACACCTGTGAAATACCATTAACTAGCTGGGTTCCTGTGATATGTCTGAGCACAGAATTTGGCCCAAGATGTGTCTGGATATTTTGGGGGCAACACTTGTTTTAAGAAAAGGTCAGTTTTGAAGACAGAATTACTGTCCTGAGGATGGATTAAAAATTCTGTGCAGAGGCAGCTGGACCTAACTGTCTCTCACCTCTGGAAACAGTGCTTTAAACCCTTCTAGGATCACTTAGTGAAAATGACTTCTGTTGTCTCAACCTAGCCTCCTAAACCTACCTCATGATCTACCACAAGGAAGTCTCTGCCCTGCTCATGGACAGTAAGAGAGCAGCAGGTCAGGAATAAGGGCCTAATCCTGTATTCCTTGTACACCCATAACAGGAGTTACAGGTGCTCAAGAAATCCAGGATCAGGCCATAATTTGCACTAGCAATCATATCTACTCAGTCCCCACACCATGCTTCCATTTTCATCAGCTAACGCAATCAGCCCCTCACATTCAAAAGCACCAGAGTTATGCTAAAATAAAAGCAACTTGTTTGGGGGAAAGCAATAACCAATGGAAATGGCACCTCGGTGCTGTGACTACGACTATGTGCACTCGTGGGATGTACTAAATGAACAGTTCTTTGAATTAGTAAAAAGAATTTGTACCATCATGTTATCAAGATAAAACTCTTCAGCTGTGATCCCCTTTCTTTAAGGGAAAAAAACAGACTTTCGACCATGTCCTACTTTTCTTTTTTCTCGGAACCCAGGCAGAAAAACAGTTTATTGATCTCTACTAAGAAATCAAATGTTGTTATAGCTCCAAAGGGTGTCCAGTTACTCAGAATCTGTGGTAATTGGAAGCTTCAGACAGACCTTATGTGACCCTATTCATTCCTGAACAGAAAATAGTTTTTGTCTAACTTTGAAAGAAACCAGACAAACCATGCAAGGTTACTTGTAATCTCAACACCATTCTTAGAACTGCCATATGCTGGGAACATGCCTTCTTGCCTATCTACAGTATAAATCTGAAGGACTTTGTTATGGCTCTTATATTTGGCATATCTTAAGCCTATTTAGAACATCAACACCATCAATCACATAATATGGGGCCGAGCAGCTGGATGAACCTTGGCTATCATGCAAGGGCTATTTGTCATCTGGGCATGTCTGTTTGGCATATAAAACACTCCTTCAGTCCCAGAACAATTTTCTCTCTCCAAAAATATTCTCTTTGATTCAGGAAACACGTGATTAATAAAGGACAAGGGTTTAAAGATGGAGGTCAAGGCTGAAGTCTTAACCAAACAAGTGCATTGCTTACTAATGTTTGCCTCAGCATTCAAATATTCCCTTGAAGAGTTCCCTTACTAGAGAAACACAAAGACTATTCTTACATGTTCAAGAGACTTGAGCAACCATGGTGATAATGGTGGTTTGCTTTAATGGTAATGGTGTTGTTCTTATAAAACTTCAGCTGGACGACAAAGCTCCGTTAATAGCCTGATTTTCAGAAGTGCTGTGCACAGCAATCATGGATCACAGTGTGAGTCAAGGTGCTCGGCACATCAGAAATTTAGGTAATTAGTAAGGTGTTTTTTTAAAAAAGTTTACTCTTTAAGATAAGAAATTTTTGCACTTTATTGAAGAGCTAGTAATTAGTGGCTGACTAAACTTTGTGGTATTTCAGTTAATGGGGTTGTAAAGGACATCATTTTCCCCACTTCCCAGAGATAGAGAGGAAAATCTTTAGAAACAGCCACAATAGCAGCACAAAATAATTTGCCACTGAAGTTTGTCCAAAGTTATGTTGGCTGTTTTGTCTGTCTCTCTGGCTCCACTTCTTACCTTCTCCTGCCCTTCCCTCTTCCCCCCCCCCCCCGCCTCCCCTCCCCTCCCCTCCCCTCCAGTAATCCCTCCACATCTTCCCTTTCATAAACTGTTGTTCTGGGTCTCATTTGTCATAGACTGTAAACTCTTTAGGGCAGGGAATATATGTTTTACTGTGTTTTTGTAAAGAGATTATAATATAATACAGTATAATATAGGATATGACTTGCTCTGAGGTCTGCATGGCACAGTGGTTCTCAACCCACGGCCTGCAGGCCACTTGTGGCCCAATCAGCACACAACTGCGGCCCATGTGACATCCTCAGGTAGTATATACATTGTGTGGCTGTGGGCCACATAACACATGGAGAGCTGCATATGAAGCTCACAATGGTGAATAGGTTGAGAACCATTATACTAAACACATGCTGTGCTTTTAGTTACATGGATGACCTTGTTAAGCAATGACAATGCATGTAAACCACAAATTTGTTAGCCTTCATTGTTACAAAACAGGGTTATTGACCTTGTCATAGTTAACAGCTTTGAGCAGACACAGCAAAGTGGATCCTGAGGGCAAAAGAAGAATTTCCACCAGTGATGTAATAATATACCATGATAATTAACCTCTTTTCCACTTCCAACCAGTTAAATATCTGCACAGTTCAGCTGGCAGTCTCTAGGTTCTGAACCCCCGAAGCCAGAATTTGTATAAACCAAAAAAAGAAAGAGAGACCCAACTTGTCCATCTTATCTCAGAACAAGTGTAGCATTCAGTGGGAAGTTGCTTCTTGCCCAGCAATCATCACGCTAACACAGCCACATCTCTGTCCCCCTCTCTCCCCATGTCCCACTGTAACAACAAAGAGGATCAGAAATGGCCAGGGAAAACCCAAAGACATGGTAGAAGAAGCACATTTTAAACTATTTCTCAAATGGAGCTGAGAACCCTGGCATTGAGGGGAGAAATGCCTTGTTTACAGTTAAACTCCTGCTCCATGTAACTAAGCAGCTCAGTGTTATTGCTTCAGCAAAAAGAGAAACAAAGTTAATTTTTTAAACAATGCCATGTTACCTTTGTACATCTTGTTCCAACTGTCCCTCAGGGTCTGACATGAATGAATCAGAAAATTGCTCCCTTATGGTTGGCCTGTGTCTGCACCTGTGTGAAATTCATGTCAAAGCAGGGGCGGAGGAGGCAAATGTCAGTAAAACCAATAGGAAGATGCATCTGGCTTTCAATTCTCAATCTGTCCAGCATGACAGCCCCCCTACATTGCCTATAATAGCCTTTTGTGGCTCTGCTCAAAGCAAACAAAACTGGTGTGATGTCTGTGGCGGTCCCTTATGATAAAAAGAGAAACAATTTGGTGTCTTGTTCAGATAATCTTCCAAAAAGCTGGTTATACTGTGTGCAGACATTCTAGGATAGAGAATACATACAGGTTCATTTAGATGAAAATTAATTATTGTTAACTGTTTACACTCACCACATTCTATGAATAAAAGTTCTTTCCCCTTCACATCAGACTAGCCTTATTTGAGACGGTATAAAACGGAATCGCAAATCATTGAAGTTGGGGGCCTGCGGGTGTTTCAAATCCAAATTCCTGGATCTAAGCCCACCCCTCTGGGTTTGGTTCCAAGCCAAATTCAAAATGGAATGAGGCCTATTTTCTGATGCTGGATGTAGTCTGAGAGATTTTGGCACAGTCAAATTGGAACCCGAATCCATCTCTTGAACCCAAACTCTAGACTAAACCTAATCTGAACCTCAGGCTATCTTCACATTATTGTTGTTGGTTACTTCCCCCACACAAAATTCAATCCTGTCTCCACAGAGAATTTTGCTATTGACTTCAATGGAAGCAGAATCTGGCCTACGTGTGGTTTTGGTTCCCCCCCTCCATGCCCCTCAGTTTTAGGAAATGGAAGTGTTGGCAAAAATATTCTTGGTTGTTTAGGATAAGAGTGTGTCTTGGATATATTCAGTTTTAAGTAGTCTGCTTAGTCTGATACTCTTGATATATGAGACAGCAAAGAAATATGTCTAGGAGTCTTGGAATGAGGCATCTTTTTCATAAGATGATTGAAATACACACTAGGATGAAATATTACTTGCATATTACCACCAAAGCTGGTTAAAATTCACTCAATTGGCTCCAGATGTGGGTTTCTGCAGCAATTTTAAAGTTAGCACTACTGTAACTAGGTGTGAGGCCAAGGTAAACTGCTTTGGTGCTTTATGGCACTTGGAAGGTACGGTAGTCAAATGAAAATGTGTTACAAGAGAACCCATTTCTTTAACCTTAGCAGCAGGAAGGATTTAATATACAGAATACAGACAGCCCATCCTCTGCCGAAAAATCATAAAATAAATCTGTACAATGTTTGTGGCTGATTATTCGCGTGAAGGACCTTATTTAGCATGGTACTTAAGCATATGCCTTCTTTTAAGCGTGCAAGGAGCTCCATTAGCTCCCTGTGAGTAATCCCTCCATTAGGGGGATTACTCACATGCTTAAAATTAGACACGTACTTAAGTGCTTTGCCGCATCAGAACCTTCGTGTCAGAATATTTTAAGCTGCTATTTAGGACTTGCTTAGTAGATGTTCAGTTGAATATGTTCATTCTATTTATTTATTCTTTTGTTATCTCTTCCGTCTTCCTGCCGGTAAGAGTTGCATGTAAAGAGCTGCACTGAAGAAGACATTTGCAGGGCCCAACAACAACTTTTGCTCGTCCTACAATGAACAATGGTTCACATTCTTGAGCCCCATCTACTGGCACATTATCTATTAACTATTGACATATATACAGACATAAACTACCACCGTCTGTTGCTTACTATTTAATTATGACATTGCAGTGGTGATTCCCCAGTTAAGGGCAAGCGTGTGCTTAAGGCCTGTGCTGAATACGGGCCTATGTGATTCCAAATCCTCAGCCCAATACTTAGCCCAACTAGCAGTGCTTAGCTCCGTGAAAAGGAGTTCTCCTCTCTAAGGCCTGCTGTACACCTAAAACTTAGGCTGACCTAAGCACCAGTGCAGACATTGCTAGATCTATGGAAGAATTCCTCCTTCGACCTAGCTACCGTTTCTCGAGGGGGTGGATTTACCACAGCAATGGAAAAACCTCTTCCCTCTCTGTAGCAAGTGTCTACACTGCAGCGCTACAATGTAGAGTGCCCAGAGCCTTTCCTTCTCTATTAGCAGAGGAGGAGAGGGTCTCCATAGAAGCAGATCATCTACCCTTGCCTAGTTTCACTCATGTCTCCATGCTGGCTCATGGGAAACAGCTGCAGACCTGACTCCTGCACCTCCTAAGCAGCCACGGCACTGCCAACTCTCACGGTTTCATCACAAATCTCGCAATATTTGATCTCCCTCTTAAAGCCCTAGTCCCTGGAGTGATGAGGATCTCAGCTCAATTTTTTTTAAAGTAAGACTCTAGCCTTCATGGTTGCAGAGAAAAGCTGGGAAACATGCCCCAAGTGCACCCTAAAGGCGGAGACACCAGAAGGTAATGGAAGAGAACCCCCAATGCTTTTTTTATTATTATTAATCTCATGATTCTTAAACTAATCTCCTGATTTGGGGGGTGGGGGCTGAGTCATGATTTTTTGAATGCTTAGGGCTGCACAGTGAAAATGCTCAAATTCCACTGCCAAAGAACCTTCCAGAGCTGCAGAGGCAGTATTGGCCCAAAGATTGTAAGACAGTTTTAATGTAAAGACCAATTTTAAACCCCTCGAAACCAACTCCTTTCCACTTGAAATGTCACGTGTGGGTCTGTTGCAAGAAGACAATTTTAATGGATCGTTTAAGGTGGGCCAGAGAGAAAAATGGTGGTCATTTAATTTTTTTGATCAACATTCTGTTAAAGTGTGTGTATAGGAAATCTGCATTAATACCTGTTGACAATATAGGGCCAGATTCTCAGCTGGTGGAAATCAGTGTAGTGCCACTTAAGTCAATGGAGCTCTGGCAATTTACAGCACCTGCGGATTTGGCCTTTAGTTTGCACAACAGGAATACTTAAATTCTCAGAATTTCAAATACAAATTCTTCCCTAAAACATCTTCTTTTTATTAAAGTTCACCAGCAATATCAGCAATAATAAGGTAAAATGACAACATAACTAGAGAAAATCTCTTACATATAAGAACTCCTTGCATGCTACATAGCCAGTTCATCTTGATTAATTCTTGTCTTTGTATTACAGCTTCACTTAATCACACAAAAGAACAACATAATTAATTGCAAAAGCTAAGGGAGAATTTTAAGAAAGAATGCATCCTTTCATTTAGCTTACAAAAATACAATTAGTAATTATTACCGATTTCCTGGAGAAAGTCCAGAGCAGAATTAAAAATATCTCTAGCCACGGGGAAGTTCATTGGTCCACTGAGACAGAAATGCTCTGCTGCATGAATCTTAGATTTGTTCAGCAAATTTCTGTGGTGACTTACAGTCTAGAACACCCAGCACTTGTTTTGAGTAAGGGCTAGAGGACTCTATTTTTAAATATACACTATCTACTTAAAGATCAGATTTCTAGCTGAAAATGTTGTACTTCCTATTGTTACAAGGAATATCTAAAACTGCTGTAATTAAAAGCGGTTAGAGAAAAAACATAACAAATAATCAGGGAAACCTGATCCATTTTTTAAAAAAGAATTTGTCAAGGGCTCAGGGGCAGGTCAATTTTATCAAAATTATTTTAGTTCATTTTGGTGAAACTAACCAGTTCCAAGGTGACAATGTCCTTTTAAAAAATTCCCCCTATAGGACAGTATAAGCCAATTTTCACACTGGTTCCAGGCGTTTTACATTTACTGACTCCCACACGTACAAGTGCCGTTCAGTCATAGGCACTTAATCAGGACATACAGTAGATTTTTACCTCTTTTGATGATAATGTTTCATTCCCCCATATACTTCATATGTCAATGTCTTTTCTAACTCCAGATTCTCCATAGGAAGATGCAGGAAGCTCTCAGAAGTGCATCACAACATAATAAAATTCCTTGTACTATCACGTAATCCCAAAAAGGGGCCCCGCCTACATTTACTGTACTGTACTCTCACTTTGCTAATCTCCAGTTCAAAGGATTTTGTTCTGATCATTAAGGCCTGCTCGACAGCTCACTGAACTCAATGGAAAGATTCCCACTGACTTCATTAGGATTTGAATTGCACCCTAAAAGCACTATTTCTGTGGGCATCTCCCATTCTGATCAGCAAAATGCCTAACCTTGAATCCTTTTGCGTTTTGAAAGGATTGACAGATTTATTTAGGAAGCCTGTTTTAAGAGTTTGGGGAAATGATTTTGGGCCAAATGCATATGGTGCAAATTAACATATGTTTATTGGCTTTAATGGAGCTAGGCCAATTTACACGAGCTCAAGATCTGGCCCTGTGTTTTCAAATGCATTGACTGTACCTGGAGTTTTACATAGGTGTAAATGGAAACAAATTCAGGTAAATAAATAGATTGTATGTGCATGCATACACACAGTGCAACATACCTATTTTCCCTACAGTCAGCCACAGTTGACCTGTTTACAGGGGTGCTTCTTCCACCTCACGTTAAATATACTATATAATTCACACACTTTCAGAAGCATTCACAGCCAATCAGATTTCTGGGTGGAAATCTGTGGTATGTGGAAGGGAGAATGGTGTTCTTCAGGGCCAGACCAGATTGTAAATTTCCACAGAGGTTCAATCCCTTGGATACCCAGGGCTAGTCCTGACCCATTCCAAGATTGCATTGTGCTTCGGCCTTGAAACAGCTCTAAATAGGCAGCAAAGGATTCCCTCTGCGTGGGAGAATACTTGACTGGAATTGAGAAAGTATAGCCAGCTCTATGAAACTTTATTCTGGCCAACCCAGTGCATGGGGCTTTGTCCCTTGGGGGGCAAGGGGAGGCTGTTACACCCAGCATAGTTTAGAGCAGCCCCAAGACTGTTCTAAGGTATACTTGAGAGGGGGCATTAAACCAGTTCCAGGATCTGGCAGGCATGAATGGGTCCTTTGCACCTCCCCCCCACACACACACACAACCTGCAGCCAACAATAGAACCTGACATTGTAGTTTGTTCGGTCCAGATCCTCTGAGGATCTGGGCCTTACTTCTTGGTGATCCTGTTAAGTAAATGAACTATTTGTGCACCTTCCTCACATAATTTAAGCTCTTCTGTGTGGCATGAAAGTGAAGGTAGACTAGGTCCCCACCTTTGAAAGATGGGTAGCAACACTGCATATTTTATTTCAGATACTAATGGAGATCACAAATATCTTTAGAAAGATTCATTTTGTAACAGAAAAAGCGAACAATTGGATGCAGTTAGGGATTTTTTTTTTTTTTTTTTTTTTTTGGAAGAACGGATATGGCATTTGTTGGAACATCTTTTCAATGAATGCCAATCATACCAGTGCAAAGTGGCACTGAAGGATATGCCAACTCTGTGCTGCTTGATACTGTCATTCATTCATTGGCTGGGAGATTCCTACATTTGCCGAGGGATGGGCTAGATGAACTAATTGGTCTTTTCCATCTCAAACTTTTATGACTATGATTCTATAATTCATGCTAATTGTTAGTGGGAAATCACTTACTGTCAGTAATAATTCCTCTGTCACATTCCCACACTCAACAGGGTTTTAAGACAGTCCTTCAATAAAAATCTATGTATAAATAATGGCAAAGTTTTTGTCTTGTAACAAATCTCTAACAAAGTGGTGATGGTGGTGTTTTGTAGGGTTTTTTCTTTTCTCCTAAAGAGGGCATTGACGTATACAATTTTAATAAAAAGTTGTTTTTCATCCAATCATGATGGCTTCAATTATGATACAACATTTACCATCATGACTGGGTTATCAGGTGTCTCCACGGGAGATAGAGGTGGAGATAGATGTCACACCAAGTTTAAGTCAATAGGTAGAAAAAATAATAAATTAACATCCATGTAATACAAGGCTATAATTCTATCATAAACCACAAGAGCCCAAGTCAATTAGTCTCTCTTGTGGGAAGATTTTTGAAGCTGTGTCTCAGGGTGAAGTTGCTTTCAGTTCAAAAGAAACCAGTGGCAAATATAGCCACACACACATTTGTGTATGTAAATGCTGAGATTTTCAGACATCTTAGACATCTTCCAATAAAACTAATGAAGATATATAGCGCTAATGGCTTCAGTGGAGGATAGGTACAAATTGATGGTTTAAAAAAAATCAGTTTTGTTTAATTTAAATTAAATATTTTTCTTTTTAAAAAAAAATCTTTAAAATTTATTTTGAAAGTGACAGTCTCTGTTAAGGCCTAAATTTACTATAATCTATTAAAATAATTTAAATTAAAATATTCAAGCCGTACATGTTTGCTGTTGAAGTTTTAAAGAACGTCAAATCAACTGAAAGTCACTGGCTTCTCAGCTGGAACCAGAGTTTATTAAAGAGCAAAACTAGCTTTGATAGCACTAGCCTGCATTATAGGTGCAGAAGGAATATTTTCTTTATTTCAGTTTATTCAACTAGTTCAGTTCAATGATTAGTTCATTCAAAGTTGAGAAACCGATTGGGAGTTAAAAAAGCAATAAAACTTGTTTTTTGTCTTGCAGTCTATGAATGTCAAAAAGAGGTGTGAGAGGATGAGATCAACTAGTTCTAAAATCTTGAAGGCCATGGTGACCAGAAACAATCAATTCAATTTACTAGTTACAGATAATATTTTATTAAGACCAGTTAGTTTTAAATGCAAAACATGTTCTGATATAAGTTACTGTTTTCTTATGTAATTTTACAATAAGATTTTTGTGCATTTTAATTCCATTCCAATTTCCATTCAAATGCAGTTTGACACAAATCATGAGTAAAAAATTAATCTACTAAATGAATGTCATTCATCATTTTCTAACGATAAATATGTAAAAATTAAGAATCTGAATAAATGTATGTTAACCTAGTTAACTGCTTAACCAGATGTGTATAGACATAATGTATCCTCCCATTTAGCTAAAATAAGTACCAAATTAGGGTAAAAGCTAATTTATATTTAGTTGCAAGTCAACATGTTTTAATGGTTACCTACCAATGAGCATCAACCTTTTCCTAGGAAAATAACTAAAGTACAACTGCAACAGAAGATTAAAATCAGTGACTTAAATCACTTTGCTCTAAATCAATCCACCTTGCTTCACTGGGACTGCTCACTTGAGAGAGTTTGAAGGATTGGACCCTAAGTTTTTAAATGCACCAGTGGTCTTCAGTAATCAATATATTCTATTGTAAAAGCAAAATAGAGAAAGTGAAGGTTAAATTCTATACTTAAAATGATTCAGTAACCTGGGAACCAATCCTTTAAAGAGGGGCTAAAATGATTTGGGCAACTATACTTTCTTTTGCTTGCTTGAAATTGATATTTGCCTATCTAATTGTTAAATCTTGTATAATTTTTTACAAAAAGGGGAAGCATTATAAAAGTGAAATACCAATTTGTTGCTTAAGACAAAGGAGGAGTTAGGTAAAAGGGAGAGCTCACCCATTAGGAAAAGAAAATCATCAGTGATCTTTTGACTCAGGATCATTTTGATAACAAGAGGAATGGAATCCTGAGCTGCATTTTTCCCCAGCTATCATCACAGCTAAGGCATGAAAAACCTTTGACCTGAACACTAGGGATTGTTTCTTGGATCTGCACATGCACAGTCCAAAACTGTAATGGGATAAATCCCCCGCGTTTTAATCAAATTACACCCCTGGACTGGGATATTTAGGTACAAACATCTTTTGAAAAGAAGGGTACATGCATGTTAGAGAGACAAGGTGAGTGAGGCAATATCTTTTTGGACCAAATTCTGTTGGTGACAGAGACAACCTTTGAGCTTACACAGAGCTCTTCTTCAGGGCCATTCACTATTCACAGGATAGAAGCAGACTTGGCAGCATGTCCTAACTAGCCCTGCACCCCATGATTTTGTGTTGATATCATTTTTCTTGTGTTTTTGTTTTATTGTTACATGCTTCACTCTAGCATTTGGTAATTGTTCATTACAAACTTCTCAAAAAAATATCTGATCCCCTCTTTAACAGCTAAAATCACCAGCTCTCTCGACAAAAATGTAAATGAGCATATGTGCCCAACGTTTTGCCTATCTCCTGGCTCCCAATCTGGGGTTGATGACTGGTGCAAAAAGTATTTCATGCAGGGAAAATGTACATCTCCCCCTACCTAAAATGCCCTCCCCTACTCCTATGGCAGCAAGATACTTATTTGCATATCTGACTTTTTCTGTCCAATATGTAGACTTGGCTTGGGACTCATTCAATGGTGTTTGCATAAAGGCTGCCTGAAAAAGGGTGGTAGGATCAGGCCCATAATGCAGGGTGAGGTGGTTTTCAGTCTGTTAGGTCTGCAATGGTAACAAGTAGGAAGTGCATCGGGGTTAGACAGCCAGAAATAGATACACAAAAACCAGCTTGTATGAATAAACCTATCTAGTCATACATATGAATTCTGCAAGCCCTAACCATAGCTAGACCCACATACACAGATCTGGCAAACAGGAAGAGTATATGGCAGGGGTCGGCAACGTTCGGCACACAACTCGCCAGGGTAAGCACCCTAGCGGGCCGGGCCAGTTTATTTACCTGCTGACGCGACAGGTTCGGCCGATCGCGGCCCCTACTGGCCGCGGTTCGCCGTCCCGGGCCAATGGGGGTGGCGGGAAGCGGCGCGGGCTGAGGGATGTGCTGACCGTGGCTTCCCGCCGCCCCCATTGGCCCGGGACAGCGAACCGTGGCCAGTGGAGGCCGCAATCGGCCGAACCTGTCGCGTCAGCAGGTAAATAAACTGGCCCGGCCTGCTAGGGTGCTTACCCTGGCGAGTTGCGTGCCGAACGTTGCCGACCCCTGGTATATGGTCTGAATTTTGGTGCTCTGAGAATGCACCAAAGAAAATCAATTTTTTCTATTCACTTTTCTGCACAGAAATCTAAACTGAGCCCATAGTATTTTATCCACCTATATTGTACTGAAACACATAAGCCTGCTTTACTGTTCAAATAAAAATGTAGGATCCATTTCTGCAGGGTGCTGAGTGTCCTCTCTTCCTATTAAGGTCAATGGAAGTTGAGAAGGCTTTTCCATATTCATTGATTTCAATGGGAGTTAGGCATTGAAGTACCTTTGTGAATCCCACTCACCCTTAAATTTTGTAGAATGGTCAAAAATAGTTGCTGTTTGGTTATTCTTCTGTCTTGGTTAATACTGTTTGCTATGGAAATATCATTACCCAAGAAAATCATGTACTAAAGCATTTGTGCTAAAGGAAACTCCTGGCTTTTATAGTTATTCATATGTTTTACCTGTGTCTTCCATGTTCAGAAAAGGGATTCATTTCTTTGAATATGGAAATATTATATGGTGACTAATGTTTTATTTATTTTTCACTTGGAACACAAAAAGTTGAGAAAAATGTTTTGATAATTTATATGTCCAATTCACTATGCAGGATTTCTTAAAATCTAATACACAGTTGACAAGGTACACAGATTTGTTCAAAGACAGCAGTAAATGTACTGATTAAGAGTGTGAGACACTTACTTTAAAATCTGGAGCAACGGATGACTATTCTAATTACCTGAGACATGTGAAGTCAATTGTCCTTAATACTTTAAGAATGACAGATTACAAATGAATAGATATTAGGGCTTTCTGCTCTGTTGCTCACTGAAGAATCTGATGAAGGACAAGCACTTGGGTATGTCACCTTATGACTTGGGGGGGAAAGAAGAAGAATGAAAGGATGATGATGGGAAAAGATAGATTATCTCAGTGTTACATTCTTTTCTAAATCCAAAGTGTGAACTGATTCTCAAAGAGAAAACAATGGTGTTTTTTAAATTAAAAGTACTTAAATATAGATGTAGTTAAGCTCTAAAAGTCTTGTTCTCTTCAGAACTCTTATTACTTAGTAATTGTAAAGCACATTTGACATATTTAAAAGTAATTTATTCTCTCTATTTCAGGAGTCCAGTGGCTCTTTAACCAAAATATCTTGCTTATCTCAAGAGTAGGAGTTTGAATGCTAGATAAACTTTTAGTGGCAATAAAACAAACCTTAAATTAAATGAAGAATTTTTTTCTTGATCAAATTTGAAAGAATCTTTACCTTCAAATGGATAATGCACAGGAGGGAACCCCAGCCTGCTCCCATAGAAATCAGTGCTAGTAGGATAGGACCAAAGGAGGAGGGGGGTTGTTTGTGTTTTCCTTTAGAACAAATTTTCATCAGATTTAGATTGCGAGAAGGCAATAGTGGTGGAGAGTAGCAATTCTGTGGATGCAGTATTATTTCTTGTTTTAATTATCTTTGTATACATAAAGTTTGGGGCCAGAAGGGACCATTCTGATCATCTAGTCTAACCTCTTGCATAACACAGGCCACTGAATTTCACCCAGAGATTCCTGCATCTTCTGCATTAACTTATGGTTGCACTCACATATCAATTTTGAGTGTTTGATTAATTTTTGTAGCAGATGTTTTAAAGTCAACATAGTGCTCATGAAGAAACTCAGGGAGACAAAGTAACCACTATATTTGTTAGGTGTCCCCCCGGCCAAAGTGCTCAGGGTATCCTACTGCTATTTACAAAACACAATGGAATAAAAATCAGTGATGCTGTGGGCAGATCTGTACCAGAGTTATAGAATCGTAGAAGTGCAGGACGTCAAGAGGTCATCTAGTGCAGTCCCCTGCACTCAAGGCAGGACTAAGTAATAACTAGACCATTCGTGACAGGTATTTGTCTAACCTGTTCTTAAAACCCCTCAGCTTCTGGAAGTATGGTCCCTAACAGTGGAAAGTCCAAAGTGCAGATTCTCAAAGGTATTTAGGTGTGTAACCCCATATCCATAAAGGTGCTTAGCTCCCTCAGACTTAGGCACCTAACTCCCAGTTCTAGGCTCCACAGCGATCCACAAAACTCCCTCTGAATCCTGTAAGTGCCTAAACTCACTTGGTGCTTAAATTTTAGGATAAAATTCCTGAGGTGCCTACATTTCTTCTGCTTCTGGGCATGTGCACTGCTACCTCCTTCTAGGCATCTGGATACGTAAGCCTCAGAGTGATCCATAATCAGTGGAAGAAAAGCAGAGAAGTGCATATTTTTCCTGTGGGGCCTGACCCAGTAAGCCGCCTGTGACCACATCTACTGGTGCAGGTACTATTCAGAATCTGGCAGGTGGGGGTGGTGCTGCTTACCATATATCTTTTAGCCCACTGGTTAGAGCACTCACCTGGGATGTGGGAGACCCAGGTTAAATTCCCCCTGCTCTACCTGAGGGAAAGAAAGGATTTGAACAGGGGTCTCCTACCTCTCGAGAGCGGGGTGTGCTAATCACCGAACTGTGGACTGTTCTGATGTGGGTCTCCCTCAGTCTCTCCTGTTGAAGGTGTTTCACTGGGTATAAATACTTGGAGTCACTGGGCCAGAGATAGAGAGAGAGGGTCTGGTGGGAGATCCAAGGCCCTGTACTTCCATTAACTTTAAGTATTTATCTACAGTGGAACAGCTTCAACAGAAAAGAGTGAGGGAGCCCCATATTAGAATATCCCCTAGCTCAGTGGTTAGAGTACCCTGAGAGCTGTGGGAGACCTCCTGTTCTCCCCTCAGGCAGCAGGGGGGACTGAACTGACATCTCCCACATCCCAAGTTATAAGGTGGGCACCTCCCCACACTTGCTTTGTGTGGAGTGAGGCAAGCACCTCACCATTCTCACAAGAAGTGACTTAGGTGTTTAAGCTGCCTGCAGGAGACTAATTCCCACTGGTGGATCGCAAGCCTAGATAGGTGCCTCCCTGCAGCCTGGACTTAGGCACCTATCTCAGTTTGAGGGGCCAGGCTTAGGGTACCTCTTTCTCATCTACATCTTCTACTGGCTCGCGTAGGTGGCTCCCTGCCTAGAGTGCTGGCTTTTGTGGGTCATGTTCTTAGGTGCCTCTCTCTCCCCAGGCATCATACAGGGATCCTAGGTGCCTAACTCAGGCTTTGTGGATAGCGATGTATTCCTCCGATTTTTGTAGGCACCTAAGAGTTAGGCATTGCAACACTCAGCATCACAGTGCCTAAATCCCTTTGTGGATCTGGGCCCTAACTCTCATTGAAATCAATGAGAGTTAGACACCTACAGACTCTTCAGGATCGAGGCTTTCCTACAATGCAGGGCAACCAATGTGTCTCAACCCTGACATGGAGGGGACTGCCTGTAGGGATGAGAAATGAATTCAGTCTTCACACCAACATCATTGGCCTATCTGCTGAAACTGCCTACTAGCACCTACTGTAACATTTGCAATGTGGATGCTTGTCCACTAAGACCTGGCCTGACACTAGTTTATTTTACTTTGGTCACCAACAATCATATGCTAATTACTTGTGGTCACTTGATTGATATAAGCCTCAGTTAGAGTGATGACCTATATCTTTTGGTATTTATGATGGGTTTTTCACTATAGTATCTGAATATTGGGAGGTAAAAATGCTCTGTATTCTACTACCAAGCTTCTGAGCAATGCAGTCTCACTGATTAATTTTTATTCTCATTTGTTATTTCTTTCTCCTTCCTCCTCCCATTAGTTAGACAGGAAATAATTTGCATGGTTATATTGTAACTTGGTGCAGTTTGCTGTTACTGCATCAAGAAAGAGAAATATAGTTGTCCATTCTAAGTCCACAAGAAAGAAAACATCTTAAGGGAAAAGCGTTGGATAATGAAAAAAAACCACAAATCCATTTGTTGGCTATAATGCCGTTAATAGCACGTAAGTACAATTAGCACAGACCTGTCCAGTAATCAAATACAATATATGGGACTTGGAAAAATGTGAGTGACATACAGAAAAGAAGCCTCCACACCAAACAAATGTGTTGCCTGACAGAGGAGATAGTTCAATGGGAAAATCACCAATAGCATTTTTATAAATTCAATAACAGTTTTCAATAGCTAGGGCCTACACTGGGGATATTTATATCAGTGTAGCTACACCCATGCAGCTCCCCATTATAGATGCACTGCCCCAGTTTAATAAAGGGCTTGCTGTTCTATGGGCTTTCCTTGGTTTCAAGCTGGGGCAAACTGCATAGATGTAGCTAATGTATCAGTGTAACCACCTGATACAAATATCCCCATTACAGACAAAATAAGTCCTATGCCCTATTGTGTGTTTGCAGGAAAACGGTTTCCTCTGCAGTGGATTTATCAAAGCTATACATGTAAAACAGTTTACAAATATTTGAACTCCCTATTCTTTCTTTTCTGCATGGCTACAAAAGGGGCACCAGTGGAACCCATATATATACTATTTTAATTAAGCCTGGATGTTTGTCAGGCTGTACTGGGTAGTCATGCGATCTGGGATTTCTGCCTTTATTTATTTATTTTTTTAAAAGGTCATGATCTCTCAAAAATTCACCTCAGTCCCATTTAGCTGTTGTAGAACCAGCAGAGGGGTTGAGGAACAGCTGGGTTACAGTTCTGGAGCCCTAGAATTTCATGGGCCCTTCAGAAAGGCTGCATTAAAAAAAAAATACAACACAACGCAAAACACCAGGAGTTCACTGTTATTCAATGACATTCTCCCCCAAATACAGAAACCACCTTGAAGAACAGGTACTATGTTAAGACAACAGGATTATACTTGCATTACAGAGATGGAAACGAAGCTGAAGATAGGTCAGGAAAAGGCTCCAGTGCAATATTAAGCCAATAAAGATGTAGAAACTGGACAGGGGATCGTCCCCTATTTTACACCCTACCCGGGAATCCCTGTGAAAGGAATTCTGGTTAGTGTGGTAACTCTGCTCTTTCTTTCCACTAAACTTCTCAGGATTTTATATACATCTTGCTAATTGTTCTTTAGAGTATGCTAATGAGGTAATATATGAACAAATGCACAATTCTTCATGAATGTGTAACAGAAAAAGATTTTGTTGAAGTACTGTGATTCCTGATTTTGCATAGGTTAAAAAAAAAAATCTGAATTTTGACCAAAAGTATGTATACACACTTCCCGTTTGCCAAGCCAAACATCCAGCCTTAATTACAATTAAACACATACTGATATATAATGATCTCTGTATTATCTGTACCCAATTCTGCAACGTCCGTGTTTGAAGCATGCAGCACAGGGAAAGCAGTTGTTACAAGGCTGAGAAAACGTATGCAAGTGATCTGAATATATACTAAACAAAACCACCGCCTCTAAGAGGGGCATCCTGCTAAGCGTATTAGAAGAGAAGAAAATCCCATGCTCATGATGGTTTGAAGACATAACAAGGCATCTTTGCTATTACACATGAACAAATAAGGCCTTTGCAGATTTGGGAATGTCCCGAGAGTGTTTGTTTACAAAAATACTACAGGGAAACCCTGGAAGAGAGAGAGGGAAACCCAACCAAACCATGCTATAGATAGTGTAAACTGTATTTTCTCCTCTGATAGGTGCAGGACCAGGTGGCTGGAATAAAAGATTTGTGTTTATCTGTTGGAAGATCAGTGCTGATTCATTCTCATTAAGGCTGCAGCAGCCTCACCTGTGGGGCTTCAGGGATGCCCTGGGGGAAAGCTCAGCAGGGGGTTAACTTCTTGTTGAGGGGGAAGAAAGGAGATGTGAGATTTTGTTTTTAATTGGTGTAAGGGGAAATCCCCTCCTTTTTATGTATGTGGTGCATGGGAAAACATAGATGATACAAAAAACAGGAAAAAGAAAGAAAGAAGAAAAAGTCATAGGAATGACTTGTATTAAGCACAATTCTCTAAGCATTTCCAGGTCAACTTGTGGGTAGGGAAAATGAGGAGGGTTATCATTATAAAACCTTCCCCTGGGGGTTCAGTAGAGAACTAGACCATGATGAAAGTTGCAAGAAGCTGAAAGTGTGTGGAACCTCTTTGCTTATTGCTTGAATACATTCTGAACTGAGACACAAATATACTTAGCACACTTAAAGCATTACTTTTTTACTTCCCTATGTGATGTGCATCGATGTTCTAAAATGTTTCTGTCAGAAAAAAGGTGTTTACGGTATACAGATGCTAAATGGTTGTAACGAGAAACAATCCAATAAAACACTGCGTGCAATGTCCTTGTACCTGTTTTCACATTCAGGCCCTATTTGTGACCTTCATTTCTTTCATTTCACTTTCCCATCCTCTCTCTGAAGTTACCTATCATTTTGTCAATAATGGAAGCCAACCAGCCTACTGGTTAGTGAAAGCACAAAAACATAGTGAATTTTGAAAGTCCAAGAAAAGCATATCCTTCAAAGATTGTCATTGTAACGCTATAAAAAACTATGCTAATTGAATAGTATCATCTTAATCCAAATGTTTGGCCACAGGCTTTATCATCTTGTTCTTAAAATACGTATACTGTGACAAAGTTCCTCCTCTATCTTGGTGGGTCCTGCACTTATTGGCGGATTTTCTTGCCCCAGAGATTCACCATGTGGGTTGGGGAACAGCCCAGAGACCTTCCCCTCTGGGAGAACCCACAGTCCAGGTCAATTGGGAGGTTTGGGGGGAACCCGGTCCCGCCCTCTACTCCGGGTTCCAGCCCAGGGCCCTGTGGACTGCAGCTGTCTATAGTGCCTCCTGTAACAGCTGCATGACAGCTACAACTCCCTGGACTACTTCCCCATGGCCTCCTCCAAACACCTTCCTTATTCTCACCACAGGACCTTCCTCCTGGTGTCTGATAACGCTTGTGCTCCTCGGTCCTCCAGCAGCACACCCACACCCTCTCACTCTCAGCTCCTTGCGCCTCTTGCTCCCAGCTCCTCACACTCGCACCACAAACTGAAGTGAGCTCCTTTTTAAAACCCAGGTGCCCTGATTAGCCTGCCTTAATTGATTCTAGCAGCTTCTTCTTAATTGGCTCCAGGTGTCCTAATTAGCCTGCCTGCCTTAACTGGTTCTAGCAGGTTCCTGATTACTCTAGTGCAGCCCCTTCTCTGGTCACTCAGGGAACAGAAAACTACTCATCCAGTGACCAGTATATTTGCCCTCTACCAGACTCCTGTACCCCACTGGTCTGGGTCTGTCACATATCCCTCCCCCCTGCTCAACGCCAAGGGGTTGGGCAGCTTGGGACGCCAGACAGTGCACACGTGACAAGCCATCGGCGTTGCCATGACGGCTCCCTGCTCTGTGTTGCACACGGAACTGGAAAGGTTGGAGGGATAAGAACCATCTGGTCACCCTTGTGTTCTTCTCCTTGTTCCGCTGCATCCATTGAAGAGGGGCAAGGTCGGTCATGAGGACAAATCTGCGCCCAAGCAGGTAGTAGCGCAATGTTTCCATGGCCCATTTTACAGCGAGGCATTCTCTCTCCACCACTGCATATTTTTGTTCCCTTGGAAGGAGTTTCCGACTGAGGTATAGAATTGGGTGTTCCTCCTCCCCGACCATCTGTGATAGAACAGCCCCCAACCCTACTTCCGATGCATCCGTCTGCAGGATAAACTCCTTGGTGAAATTAGGGGCTATCAGTACGGGGTTATTGCAGAGGGCAGTCCGTAGGTCTGTGAATGCTTCCTCTGCTGCGTCAGACCACCTCACCAGATCAGGTCCATGGGCTTTCACTAGGTCTGTCAGGGGGCTTGCCCTTGTGGCAAAGTGGGGGATAAATCGTCGGTAATACCCCACCACACCTAGGAACGCCCGGACTTGTTTCTTGTGACTTGGTCGGGGCCAATTTTGGATGGCCTCTAACTTGTTCACTTGGGGTTTTACCAGACCTTTTCCCACAATGTAGCCAAGATATTTGGCCTCTGTAAACCCTACAGCGCACTTGGCAGGGTTTGCTGTAAGGCCAGCTCGCCTGAAGGTATCGAGGACTGCCTCCACCTTCTCCAGGTGGGTTTCCCAGTCTGGGGTATGAATGACCACATCGTCCAAGTAGGCAGCAGCATAACTGTTATCCGGGCCTAATAGCTTGTCCATGAGGCGCTGGAAGGTAGCTGGGGCCCCATGTAGTCCAAAAGGGAGGACAGTATATTGAAAAAGACCCTCTGGTGTAGAGAACGCAGTCTTTTCCTTTGCATCTTCTGCAAGGGGAATCTGCCAGTACCCCTTTGTCAAGTCTAGGGTAGTCAAGTACCGGGCATTACCCAGACGGTCCACTAGCTCATCTATGTGAGGTATGGGGTACGCGTCGAACTGGGATACTTCGTTTAGTCACCGGAAGTCGTTGCAAAATCTTGTGGTGCCATCAGGTTTGGGCACCAGCACGATTGGGCTGGACCACTGACTGTGGGATTCTTCGATGATCCCCAACTCCAGCATTTTTTTTACTTCTGCTTTTATTTCCTCCCTTTTTGCCACTGGCACCCAATAGGGCCTCATTGTTACTCTGGCCCCAGGGTTCGTGACGATGTGGTGAGATGTCTCGGTTGTTCGACCCGGTTTTGTCGAGAACACATCTTGGTTCCGGAAGATCTCAGATACCTCATTCTTCTGGTCTGGTGTTAAATCGGGAGACACTCTCACCTGTTTGGAAGGCTTGTTTTCCTGGATTAGGTCTTTTTGGACCGTTGTGCATGCCTCTTGTGCATGCCAGGGTTTCAGAAGGTTAACGTGATAAATCTGTTCTTGTTTTCTGCGTCCTGGCTGCCGCACCTTGTAGGTTACTTCCCCCACGGGTTCAACCACCTCATAGGGCCCCTGCCATTGGGCCAGAAGCTTGCTTTCTGCCATGGGTACCAACACCATAACCCGATCCCTTGGTTGGAACTGTCGCACTTTTGCCTGGCGGTTGTAATGGGTTCGCTGGGCCTCCTGTGCCTTCTCCAAATGTTCCCGTACAATAGGGGTAACCCGGGCTATCCGGTCTCGCATCTGCATTACATGCTCTATTATATTTCTCCCCTCATTGGGTTCCTCTTCCCAGATCTCTTTGGCGATATCTAGTATGCCATGGGGGTGACACCCATATAATAACTCGAAGGGGGAAAACCCAGTTGAGGCCTGTGGTACCTCCCGGATAGCAAACATAAGGTAGGGTAGTAGGGTGTCCCAAACCTTCCCATCCCGACTTACCACCTTCCTTATCATAGCCTTGAGGGTTCGGTTAAACCTTTCTACCAACCCATCAGTCTGTGGATGGTAGACCGAAGTTCTCAGGGTATGTATATGGAGCAGCGTACAGAGGTCCTTCATTAGCTTCGACATAAATGGGGTTCCTTGGTCGGTTAATATCTCCTTCGGTAGCCCCATTCGGGCAAAGATCCCCACCAGCTCTTTGGCTATAGTTTTAGAGGCCGTGTTCAGCAGGGGGACGGCTTCTGGGTAGCTAGTAGCATAGTCCAAAACAACAAGTATATATTGGTGGCCCCGAGCCGTCTTCTCCAGGGGTCCCACTAGGCCCATGGCTATTCACTCGAAGGGGACCTCTATGATGGGAAGGGGTACTAAAGGTGCCCTCAAGTGGGGACGGGGACTGTGCAGCTGACACTCCGGGCAGGAGGCACAGTACCTCTGCACTTCTTCATGTACTCCAGGCCAGAAGAACCGTCGTAGGACTCCTGCCAGGGTCTTCTCTACCCCCAAATGCCCCCCAAAAAGATGACTATGAGCAAGACTTAATACAGCGTTCTGGTGTTTTTGAGGTACTAGGATCTGCTGTACCTTCTGCCCCTGTACTGGTGCAACCCGGTATAAGAGATCCTTCTTCATTATGAAGTAGGGTCCTGGTCCCTGAGTTTTTCCTTCCACGGGGACCCCATCTATTTTAGTCACCTCCTTCCTAATGTTGTCATACCTTGGGTCTTCTGCCTGGTCCTGTCCAAAATTTCCTCTCCCGGGGCTAATCTGCCCAAGATCTAGGAGCCCAGTCTCTGTTGCCTCTACTGGTTCAGAAGCATTAGGGTGGGGGTCAGACTCAGGTGCTTCTCCCTCCTGCGTGGCCTCCTTTTCAGCTGCGCGGGTCCGCCTACCTACAAGAGCGACCCTCTGGCTTTGGGTCAGTATTCGGGTTCCCAAGGCCTTAGCTGCCCTTCTTTCCCTTTTTGTCTTTCTACCATGTCTGGGAGTGGAGAACAAATCTGGGGATATTTCAGAGAAGATTGGGGGTTGACAGTCTGCTGTGGATGCCTCATCAATTTTAGGGTCCCCATCTTTCTCCAATCCCCCTACTGGGAGTAAGTTTCCAAACCCTGGGAAGTCCCTCCCTATGAGCACCGGGTATGGGAGTTTAGGGACTACACCTGCTGCTACCTCAGTAGTGTTCCCTTGGATCTCAATTTTTACTGGGATGGTGGGGTAGTAACTAACTGTCCCATGGACGCATGTTATCCCCATACGTTTAGCCTGCAGCAGCTGACTACGCTTCACGAGCTTCCCTGAGATAAGCGTGATAGCACTCCCCGAATCAACCAGTGCCGTGGTCCCTACCCCATTTAGTTTCACTGGTCTGGTATACATATGTGGGGTTAGTGAGACCCCCCACAAGGTGGATTAGGGAGCATGGATCTGCCCAGTTCCCCAGGTTACACTGCATAGGCTCCTCAGCATTGGGACACTGTGCAGCTATGTGTCCCCACTCCCCGCAGGCATAACATCTGTATGGAGCCCTAGGCGTTCCCCGGTCTCTTGGTTTGGGCAGTCTAACATCACAATCCTCTTCTCCCTCAGTGCTCCGACTCTTTGTCACCTCTAATGGGCCTTCAGCCTCTCTCTTTTTCCACCTGGGCCCTCCTGGTGGCCCAGTCACCCGAACTTTAGGGCTTGGTGCTGCTAGTTTAACCCGGGGTGCCTGTTCATTAACTGGTCGGGTCAGCTCCCTCGTTGTCCTTCGCCTCTCTACCAGGGCGACAACCTCATCATAGGTGGAGGGTTCGTTCTGGCTTACCCAGACACGAAGGTCTGGTGGTAGTCCCCTCATGTATCGGTCGATGACCAGAACCGCTAGTATCTCTTCCGGACTCCGGGACTCTGTTTGCAACCACTTTCGTGCGAGATGGATGAGGTCATACAATTGGGACCGCGGGGTTTTGTCTTCCTGGTACCTCCAACCGTGATACTGCTGGGCCCGCACTGCTGTCGTTACCCCAGATCTGGCCAGGATCTCTGCTTTCAGCTGGGGGTAGTCTGCCGCAGCCTCTTCAGGCAGATCATGGTAGGCCTTCTGGGCCTCCCCACACAGGAATGGGGCAAGGATGCCAGACCACTGATCTCGAGGCCAGGCCTCCCGTAGGGCTGTCCTCTCAAAGGCCAGAAGGTATGCCTCTACATCATCCTCCCGTGTCATTTTCTGCAGCCAATGGCTGGCCCGTATGAGCCGCGTCCCATCATGGCCGCGATTCAGCTCTGTAAGGGACTTTACCTGGTTTACCAGTTCCCGCAACATAGCTCGGTCTTGATCAGCCTGGTCCATCAGCAGGCGATTAGTCTCTTGCTGCAGCCGCACTGCCTCCTGTTGGGCGGCTGCCTGGACACGGGTAGCCTCCTGCTGGGCCGCCATAGCTTGTATCAGTGCCCGCACTACGTCATCCATTGTGGTGGAAAAAAATAAACCCTCTCCCCTTTTTTTTGTTTTTTGTTTTTTTGTTTAAAATCACCCTCCTTCTTCCGCCGCGCTGTGCACACCAAGCTCCCACCCCTGACACCAGTGTGACAAAGTTCCTCCTCTATCTTGGTGGGTCCTGCGCTTATTGGCGGATTTTCTTGCCCCAGAGATTCACCATGTGGGTTGGGGAACAGCCCAGAGACCTTCCCCTCTGGGAGAACCCACAGTCCAGGTCAATTGGGAGGTTTGGGGGGAACCCGGTCCCGCCCTCTACTCTGGGTTCCAGCCCAGGGCCCTGTGGACTGCAGCTGTCTATAGTGCCTCCTGTAACAGCTGCATGACAGCTACAACTCCCTGGGCTACTTCCCCATGGCCTCCTCCAAACACCTTCCTTATCCTCACCACAGGACCTTCCTCCTGGTGTCTGATAACGCTTGTGCTCCTCAGTCCTCCAGCAGCACACCCTCTCACTCTCAGCTCCTTGCGCCTCTTGCTCCCAGCTCCTCACACTCGCACCACAAACTGAAGTGAGCTCCTTTTTAAAACCCAGGTGTCCTGATTAGCCTGTCTTAATTGATTCTAGCAGCTTCTTCTTAATTGGCTCCAGGTGTCCTAATTAGCCTGCCTGCCTTAACTGGCTCTAGCAGGTTCCTGATTGCTCTAGTGCAGCCCCTGCTCTGGTCACCCAGGGAACAGAAACCCTGTCTGACCTGGGACTAATAGATCACTCTCCTGTAGCCCTCTGGCCTGGAGGGAGGGAGGTAGGGGGCTGCTCCTCCTCTTTCTCTGCTACCTGCTTGCTGGCTGGCTGCTAGACCCACCCACTCCCTTGGTTGCTGCTGCTCCAGCTACAGCCCCTTGGGGGGGGGGGGCTGCTGGCCCACTCCCCAGAGGAGGGGAGGGAGAGACCCCAACCATTGCTCCTGCTGCTGGGGATGCCACCACCACCATCTCCACCTGAGAAGGGTCCTTCCTGATGGCCACCGGACTGCTGCCTGGAGCTGCTGTGTTTGCTGCTGGGAGCTGCTGAAGCCCCGAGGAGGAGGAGAAGAAGAAGACCATCTACCAGTGGGGGAGCGCGTAGGAATTCCACAGACCACCGTGGAGGGAGCCCTTACGGACTGAGTAACTTTTGAACTGTGCTCTTATGGTGGGGGTCTAGACTGAGTTTGTGGGGACACAGGGGGTGTGGCGTGGAGCCTGCCCCCTGGTCCATCTGTGTCCCCCCCGTCCCCCACCACCACCATCATCGTTGCCCCCTCCACGACCCCCACCGGCTACTCACCATCTGCCTCAAACTCCTACCTCTGGGACTCAGCTGCTCACCTAGGCTTGCCACGCCCTGTTGCCACCATTGGGCCTGAAACAGCAGCCAACCTTAAAAGACTTTATTTTCATTGCAAGCGCACGTGGGTGCACGTGCCCCCCCCTTCCCTCTGCAGCAAGCCCCCAGCTTTGCCCCTGCTGCCTACGCATTTGCCCCTTGCTGCCTTTTACCCCTCCCCTTTGCCCCAGCCCTTCGCTAGCTCCAGCTTGTTTGCCTGCCCCGCCCTTTCCCTCTGCAGCCTTTGTTTGTTTGACCCGCCCCAGCCTCTGAAGCTAGCCCCGTGGTTCCTTTGCCCCACTCCCAGCCTGATTGTTCCCCTTCCCCTGCGGACCCCTTGCATTGATTAGCCCCTCCCCTCATGCGCCCATGTCCCCTCCCTTGCGCTTGTGCCCCTTCCTGTTTTAGTTTGACCTTGTCTCACTGCACCCCCCAATGCTGTTATATTCCCCCTTCCTTGGTGCGACTAGAGGAGCCGGAAACCCTCCCCGAGTCAGTGACTGACCCCTAGCCCTTGATAGTCCCGCTCCCATCCAGCCCACCCCTTTTTTTTTTTTTTGGCGCCCTCCTCCCCTGCCTACAGCCTAGCGGGGAGGAGTAGTCGACCTGCTTCCCCCTTCCCTACCCCCCCTCCAGTGTTTGCTCTCCCCCCGTCCTCATTATGGCAGGGGACAAGGAGAGTGAGACCCCTCGGGCAGACCCTGCTGCCCCTCCTCCACCCGCCCGACCATCGTCCCCCCAGCCTCTACCTCAACCGCCGCTGCCGAGCCACCTACTACCACCCCTGCTGGAGCACCGGCAGCGGTGGGTAACGAGGTGACCTCCACTGCTGCCACGTCCCTCGCCCCCTCTGACTCTGGGGGAGTCCCTCCAACAGGCAGGAAGGGCCAGGGCACAAAGAAGGGTAAAGGCCCCGCTAAAAAAGCCAGGCCCTCCATGGCAGGGGGTGCCCCCACTGCCGCGGACCTGCAACCGGCCACGGCGTCTCTCCCTGCTGTTCCCTCCACCAGCTCTGTGGGTGTCCCTCCCCCGGCCCCCAGGGCATACGCCCAGGTGGCGGCGGCCCCCCCGCCTGCCGCTACATCATCTCCCCCATCCACCGCCTCTGCTACCATCTATAGCGGCCGGGGCCCCTTCCCCACCTTGACCAGGAAGCACGGCGTCCGTTGCCTCCTGGTACCCGCCTCGCCCCACGTGGAGACCTATGTGCGGGCGTTGGCGAGGGTGGTGGGGCCCACGGCCATTGTGGCGGCCTCCAAGATGTACGGAAAGGTCGTCTTCTTCCTAGCATCGGAGGCCACCGCCCAGGAGGCAGTGGAGAAGGGCCTGGCGGTGGGGGGCGTGTACGTCCCCCTGGAGCCGCTAGAAGACCTGGGCGCCCGACTGGTCCTGACTTCTGTCCCTCCCTTCCTTCCAAATGCCGCCCTGTTACCCGCCCTCTCTATCCTGGGGAGGCCGATCTCTGTGGTCAGCCCTCTCCCATTGGGCTGCAAAGACCCCGCCCTCCGTCACGTCCTCTCGTTCCGCCGGCAGGTACAGTTACAACTGCCGCCGGCGGCACGTGACGGTGAGGCGCTCGAGGGGTCCTTCTTGGTCCCCTACCAGGGGGCCCGCTACCGGGTGCATTATTCAACGGGGGAGGCCCGATGCTACCTCTGCCGGGCGATAGGACACGTCCGGAGGGACTGCCCCTTGGCCCGGCACAGAGGGACATCCGGGACCCCCGAGCCCCGGCAGGGCGCCGGCCCTGTCGTTGCCGGCGCCCCTAGCTGCCCGGCGCCCGAAGCCGCCCCTCCTCCTTTCCGGCCCACCAAAGCTCCCACTCGGGCCCAAGGGGTATCTCCCCCAGTGCGCCTAGACGAGCGAGAGGGCCCCGCCTCTGCCGCCTGCGATCTGGCGGGGCCTGTGGAGGAGGGTGAGGTAGGGATATCGCCGGGCATAAAAGAAGGCATGCCCCAGAGAGAATCCTCCCTCCTACATGCTGCCCCACCATTACCTCCCCGAGTCCCTAAGCCTTCGCTCTTGCTCCCTGACCCGACTCCTGTTAGCCAGCCCCCGGATGATGCCATGGAGGGCTGGTCCTTAGTACAGGGGAAGCGGGGCAAGCGGAAGGCTCGAGCTCCGCTCCTTCCATATGATGCGGTAACCCCCCGGAAGACCAGGAAGGGGGGCACCGACGCTGAGCCTTCCGCTTTGCCCCCGGGTGGGTTTTGTCCACCATTACCGGCTAGAGAAGACGTGGCAGCATCGGAGGAAAGCACTACCCCTCCTCCGGTGTCCCTTCCTATGGAAGCCCCTGATGGAGCCCCTCTCGCCCCCTTACAATCTGAAGCCCCTGCATGCACCAAGGCGAGCGTCGCTTCGGGTGCAGGCGGGGAGAGCCTTGGGGTGGTGGACGGCGATCTCCCCTCCATTTATGAGGAGATCGAGGCCCTGGGTCTGACCCCGGTTACCCAGGGGGAGGACGACCCTCTGCCAGCGGGCCTCGATCTGAGCGACCTCGCCTCGGCCCCCCTTTCCCCATGTTCTGTCCCCTTACCCACTGCTTCCGCTCCCGCCTCCGAGGAGCCCCTGGACTCTTCCACCAACCCGGCTGCAGATGGCACCCCGCTAGCGGCCGCCGAGCCTCTTGAGGCGACGGCCAGTGCCATGCAACCGGGACCCGAGTCGCCAGGGGACTCCCTCGTGGCTGAGGGGCAGCTGACCTCCTTCCTGGGTGGGGGCCCCATCGTTGATTCTCCACCTATGGATGCCGTGGCCTTACCATCTGCCTTGGAGCACGAACCCGGCATCACGGAGGGCCCACCTCCCTCCCCGCAAATCCCTGAACCCATTTGCGGGGTGCCACCCCCCCCACCCAGGAGCCTGGCTGCTGGGGCCCCCGATCCCACTATCGCCCCTTCCCCGTCCCTATTCCTGACTCCGACCCTGCCCCTGACACCGACCCAGTCTCTATCCCATCCACTTCCTGTGATGCTATTGCCGCCCCTGGGGCTGTCTCCTTCCATATCCCAGAGGACGACCCCCAAGGAGCGGCCTTTGTTTTTCCCTGTCCTGACCCACCAGGGGCTGCTATTTTCCCTCCGCCGCCCCCCATTGAGCCAGGGTCTGAGGCAGGCCACGTGGCGCCAGCCCATCGGATGCCACGTCGAGGGTCTGCCCCCTGCTTGCCCGTCTCGGTGGGCCACGGGGCTGTGACAGGGGCCCCGCTGGGGGATAGCCATAGATCGGTAACCCCACCCCCCCATACGCTGAGAGAGGAGCTACGAGAGTTCCTTGAGGACATCCGTGGCTCCCGCAACAAGGTACAGCTTGCACTCCAGCGATGGGGGGATTTTCATCAGATCCTCCGGGCCGCGAGGGCCCTCATGGGGGAGGGTAAGAGGACTGGGAGGCAGGCCGCCGCGGCCTACCAACGGGTCCGCCTCTTCCGTGACTCCTTAATCGCCTACGGGGTAGGTCACGGATTGTTGCGCGGCCCGACGGAGGCCGTGGGCGTCTCTGCCGGCGAGGATCCCCCCCAGCCCTCCTCATGGCACCAATCATCTTCGCAACATTGAACACCCGGGGCTGTAGGATGGGTCTCCACAGGAGCCAGGTGCTCTCCTTCCTTCGGGAGGGGGGGTACTCTGTGATTTTCCTGCAGGAGACCCATACGGATCCGGCCGCTGAAGCTAGCTGGCGGCTGGAGTGGGGGGACAGGGTCTATTTTAGCCACCTCACAGTTCGTACGGCTGGAGTGGCGACCCTGTTCTCCCCCGACCTACGGCCCGAGGTGCTGGGGGTCGCCGAGGCTGTGCCAGGCCGCCTGCTGCACCTCCGGGTCCGCATGGAGGGGCTTGTGGTTAATCTCGTCAACGTTTACGCCCCGACATTGGGCCCGAAGAGGTTGTGTTTTTATCAGCAGGCGTCCGCCTTCCTCGGCACCTTGGATCCTCGCAAGTGCCTGGTCCTGGGCAGGGACTTTAACGCCACCCTTGAGGAACGGGACCGCTCGGGGACCGAGCAGCACCCGGCCGCCGCGGATGTCCTCCGGGAGATCGTCGAACATCACTCCCTGGTGGACGTCTGGTGCGACCACCACCCGGATGACGTTTCGACATTCACTTTTGTCCGGGTGGAGGTCCATCGGTCGTACCACTCCCGGTTGGACCGCATCTATATGTCACGCTTCCATCTTTCCCGGGCCCACTCCTCCAGCGTCCGGCCGGCCCCTTTTTCAGATCACCATCTAGCCACCGTGACAGCCTCTCTCTGCGCAGAGAGGCCGGGGCCGGCCTATTGGCACTCTAATAATAGCTTGTTGGAGGATGTGGGCTTCGTGGCATCCTTCCGGGAATTCTGGCTGGCCTGGCGAGGGCAGCGGCGTGCCTTTCCCTCGGCGCGGCGGTGGTGGGACCTGGGGAAGGTGCGCGCCCGGCTCTTCTGCCGTGACTACACCCGGGGCGCCAGCCGACGGAGGGATGCGGTGATAGGGCAGTTGGAACGGGAGGTCTTAGAGCTGGAGAGGCGTCTGGCCGTCAGCCCCGGTGATCCATCCCTCTGCAGAGCGTGCCGGGAGAAGCGGGAAGAGCTCCGGACCCTCGAGGACCATCGGGCCCGAGGTGCCTTTGTTCGATCCCGCATCCGCCTCCTTCGGGAGATGGATCGCAGCTCCCGCTTCTTCTACGCCCTGGAGAAAAAGAGGGGGGCCAAGAAGCACGTCACCTGCCTTCTAGCAGAGGACGGCACCCCCCTCACGGATCCGGCGGAAATGTGCGGGAGGGCCAGGGCCTTCTACGCAGGCCTTTTCTCCCCGGATCCGACCGATCCTAATGCTTGCAGAATGCTCTGGGATGAACTCCCGACGGTCAGCGCGGGCGACCGAGACCGGCTGGAGCTGCCTCTCACTCTGGCCGAGTTCTCGGAAGCCCTCCGCCGCATGCCCACCAATAAATCTCCGGGCATGGACGGGCTGACCGTGGAGTTCTACCACGTGTTTTGGGACGTCCTTGGCCCAGACTTTGTCACCGTCTGGGCCGAGTCCTATTTATTTATTTATTTATTTTTATTTAGGGCGGGGTCCTCCCTCTTTCGTGCAGGCGAGCCGTGCTCGCCTTATTGCCGAAGAAGGGGGACCTCCGCGATTTACGGAATTGGCGTCCCATCTCGCTCCTCAGCACGGACTATAAAATCGTAGCGAAGGCCATCTCGCTGTGGCTAGGGTCCGTGCTGGCGGACGTGATCCACCCAGACCAGACCTACACCATCCCGGGCTGCACCATCTTCAACAACTTGTATCTGGTCCGGGACCTCTTGGAACTCGGGTGTAGGGATGGTCTGTCGTTCGCCCTCCTGTCCCTGGATCAGGAGAAGGCATTCGACAGGGTGGACCACGGGTATCTCCTGGGCACTCTGCGAGCGTTTGGCTTTGGGCCCCAGTTTGTGGGTTTTCTCCAGGTGCTGTACGCCTCCGCAGAGTGTTTGGTCAGGCTCAACTGGACCCTGACCGAACCGGTCAACTTCGGGCGAGGAGTACGTCAAGGGTGCCCCCTCTCGGGCCAGCTGTATGCTCTGGCGATCGAGCCCTTCCTCTGTCTCCTCCGTAGGAGGTTGGCAGGGTTGGTGCTGCGGGAGCCAGAGCTGCGGCTGGTCCTGTCGGCGTACGCCGACGACGTGCTCCTCGTGGTCCAGGACCCAGGTGACTTGGTGCGGGTGGAGGCTTGCCAGACCATCTATTTGGCAGCCTCCTCCGCCCGGGTCAACTGGGTCAAGAGCTCTGGCCTGGTGGTAGGGGACGGGTGGCAGGCGAGCTCCCTCCCACCCACGCTTCAGGCCATCCGGTGGAGCGCGGGTCCGCTGCTCTATCTCGGTGTTTACCTTTCTGCCACGCATCCGTCTCTGCCGGAGAACTGGCTAGGTTTAGAGGGCAGGGTGTCGGAGCGGCTCCGGAAATGGACAGGACTGTTCCGGTGTCTCTCCCTTCGAGGGAGAGCACTGGTGATCAATCAACTAGTCCTGTCCATGCTCTGGTACAGGCTCAACACCCTGGTCCCGGCCCCGGGCTTCCTGACCACCCTCCGGACGTTGATTCTGGAGTTCTTTTGGTCAGGACTGCACTGGGTTTCTGCGGGGGTTCTCCATCTACCCCTGGAGGAAGGAGGGCAGGGCCTGAACTGTCTGCACGCTCAGGTCCACGTCTTCCGCCTCCAGGCCCTGCAGAGGTTCCTTTATGGTGCAGGTAGTCCGGCATGGAGTGTATTGGCGAACGCCTTCCTGCGCCGCTTCCGAGGGCTCCGATATGACCGGCAGCTCTTTTGTCCGAGCTGCCGGTCTTCTACCAGGACCTCCTCCGGACCTGGAAACTGTTTTCAGTGACCAGGTCCGTGGCGGCCACCGTGGGGGCAGATCTCCTCGGGAGCCCCTGCTACACAACCCCCAGCTTCGTGTGAAGGTGGCGGAGTCCCCCATGGTGCGCCAGAGGTTGGTCCTGGCAGAAGTCACCAAAGTCGGAGACCTCCTGGACTACGACCGGGGAGACTGGCTGGATCCCCTGACACTCGCTCAGCGCATGGGGCTCTCCAGACCTCGTACTCCCCGGCGCGTACTTCAGGAGGTGAGGGCCGCTTTGCCGCCCGCTGCTCGGGACTATCTCGACCGGGTCCTGCGAGAGGGCACACCCCGCCCACCCTCCACTCCGAGCCCTCCAGACTTTTTCATCGGGCCCCTGCCCCGTGGACCCAACCAGCCCCCTCCCCGTCCATTCGCTATGAGCCGGCTGCACCATCTGCAGCCGGTTCTGTTCCGGACCGCGCCAAGGAAACATCTATACACGCTCGTGCTCCATGTTCTTCATGTCCTCACCCTCGCGTCCCGCCCCGATACGAAGTGGCGGGACCTTCTGCCACCTTTGGAGGGTAAGGAGCCCCGGTGGGACAGCCTTTATTCTGCTCTGATCCCGAAGCCCACCGGGGACATCAGTTGGCGGCTCCTTCACGGAGCCGTGAGCACGGGCGTGTACTTGGCGCGGTTTACCCCTATCCCAGACACCTGCCCCTTTTGCGGCGTGAGGGAGACCCTGGCGCATGTTTACCTGGAGTGCGCCAGGCTGCAGCCCCTTTTCCGGCTCCTCACAGATATTTTGTTAAGATTTTGGCTGCACTTTTCTCCTCACCTTTTTATTTATGCACTCCCTATCCGTCGCCCCACAAAGTCGCGGGACCTCCTGGTCAACCTCCTTCTGGCCCTAGCGAAACTGGCCATCTATAAAACCAGAGTGAGGAGGTTGGCCGATGGAGTTTCCTGTGACTGTGGGGCGTATTTCAGGTCCTCCATTCTTTCACGTATCTGGGCAGAGTTCCTCTGGGCGGCGTCCACTGGCTCCCTTGACGCCTTCGAGGAGCAGTGGGCGCTGTCCGGGGTTCTCTGCTCGGTGTCCCCGTCTGGTTCGCTTCGTTTGACCCTTTGACCTCACTCCTGTCCCTGTTTTTTTATTAGTTGTCCCCCGTAATTTTTTGGTCTCCAGGTCCTGTGGACCCCCCCTTAGGCTCGGGGGGATCCTTTAGCGTACTTCAGGAGGTGAGGGCCGCTTTGCCCTCACCTCCTGAAGTACGCTAAAGGATCCCTGGATCCCTGGATCCCAATAGGTCTGGTCACTCAGGGAACAGAAAACTACTCATCCAGTGACCAGTATATTTGCCCTCTACCAGACTCCTGTACCCCACTGGTCTGGGTCTGTCACAATACATATCTTGCTTAGGAAAATCCTGAATTCTCAAAAGAGTGCTAACATGAGTGTAAGAATTTGAATATTACTAAGAGGCCAATCCTGCTTCCATTGAAAACAAGGGCAGTTTTGCCATTGATTCCAGTGAAAGCTGAGTTGGTAGAAGGGGAGGTACAAACACTTTTACCATATGAGTTGGCAGAAGGAGGACTAAAGGCATAAAAATCCATCTCCAAGCCTCTGAGAGATCTACACATAAGATAAACTGATTCTACTCCTCACAAAGTCAATTGGAATTGGCCATTGACTTCAACAGGAATGGAATGGAACTTTTCATTTGTGATGTTTCCTGAATTGGTCCTAGTGGTATCCGTAGCATACCAGGCTGTCTGTGTGTGGCAAGACACAGGATCTTTTGTCACTACTAGGAAACACTGTGTTGGACCAAAGTGATTTTGTATGATGATTTTGTATACCAGTATGGTGGCCCAACTCACCTTGTCTCAGATAGAAAACACATTCAAATGATAACTAATAATAAAACAAATCTTGGAAGTAGAAAGAAGAAGCCAGGAAAGGGGTGTGGGGGGAGAATTGGAACAGGAAGAACAGAAAGGCAAAAGATAAGAAAGGCTTTGTCTTCGATCAAAAATGGCATCAATAGAACTAAATTGGTTTATAAACTGATTATGTTAAATCAGGTCAACCCCATCACCACCATCTTGTGTGGCTACTCTTGCATTGATTTATGAGGGGCCTCACAAGGGGGATACATGGGTTTAGCTACATCAAGTTTCTAAACTGATTTAGTTAAACTAGTTCAACTTTTGTGTGAAGACAAGACCAAAACCTGAAAGAAAGGAGATCTGCTTCCTGTCACTCATAACTCTTCAAGTGAGTTAGTCAGCCTGCCAATAATGAAGAACAAGAGGGACAGAAGAGCCAGAGGGAAGAAAAATGGAGGGTAACTAACATAGGCTTATGTAAAAAGTTCCACTGAAATTCAGAAGCAAAATAGAGCTCTTTGGTTCTAAATAACCACCCCAAAATTGTACAATACAGCAACTAAAATCCTATGTTGTCCGGGGGATTTAATTACCCTCTTGATTCCCAGGTTATAATTAATTCCACCTTCTTCACAGAACAGATGTCATTTGTACAGACCCAGCAAAATGGGGTCTAGAGCTCCTAGGTGCACAAGTGGTATACATGGATTTAACTACAAAAATTACAACCATTTCAGCTGGCCAAGTCATACTCAACCGCAAATGGCATTATTATTATTATTATTTGTATTGTAGTAAAACCTAAAATGTTCTAGGTGAGATAAGTTTGCAGTGTTGTTGTAGCCATGTTGGTCCCAGGATATTGGTGAGACAAGGGGGGTGAGGTAATATGTTTTATTGGACCAACTTCTGTTGGTGAAAGAGACAAGCTTTTGAGCTTACACAGAGCTCTTCTTCAGGTCTTCTTGGTGAGGTAAAACATTTAGGAAAACACAGTCTCTGCCCCAAAGAGTTTACAATCTGAAAGACAAAAACAATTACAACCCTGCTTAAAACCTACCTCTGTCCTGATAGATACAAATCACTACCATCTGGCCTCAGTTAGCCTGGTAGCCACCTCTGACCACCGTGAGCACTAAATTTACACAAAGACACCAGTTTTACTGTTACCTTGTCCCTCATTTGATCTCTATTTGTCTATGTATCCTCTTCTGTGTTATAATAATGATGGATTGTGAGTTCTCTGGGGGCCAGAACTATTTGTTTTACTTGAACAAAGACTCCCTGAATGGGATCTCCAGGCACTACCACAATGTTCATATTAATTAATAATGCATAAGAAGCAAAACTGTGACACTTTGTTCCAGTCCAACCACACCTAACGTCTATTTTCATTTTTCAGTTCTCTGCCTATTACCAGAACGGATAAATTTCAGTAGCATCATGACTCTTTTAGGCTCTGACCCCCCTGCCCCCGCAAAAACACTTGCGCATATGCTTAACTTTGAGCACATGAGTAATGTCAGCCCCATTAAGCAAGTGTATACATGTTTTTTTAAAGAATAACTGCAAAGTTATTTCATAACACAGGCATAATCTTGCTAGTAGCGTAAAACATAATTGAATCATAACCAGTTAAATTAGGCAATTAAAAGTCTCTTAATTAGTTAAATAAATGATTGCATTACAGCTGTAGAAATGATTTCTAACAAACAAAGTTGCTACAGTTTAAACTAGGTAACTGTTCTCTGCATCACTGTAGTCCTCAGATGAAGCAATCTAGACTTAGAAGCAACGCCAAATTTATTTTTCACTGTGCGGTTTCTTGGGTGTCAGAATCAAAGCTTATTGTTCAGTTCTAAAGTTATATTGAGTGATGATTAACCTCCCATGTTTCTCCATGGCTCTCCTACACAAAACATACATTAGAGTGAGGTGTTTTGTGACTACTTTTTATTGTGCGTATATAGGTAATTCTGAAAACAACTCTTATATGGCTGCAAATGAAATGTGGCAGGATTTAGTTTTTGACAGTGTACTTTGTGGATCGATGGCAGCACTTCCTTCCTTTCATGACATACAACTATTTCTTTACCATTTCTGAGCATGAACACAATTGTGTGTGGATTTATAACCATGAGTTTTGCCTTTGAAAACCAAAATAAGAAAAACTCAAAAACATTGTAAATTCCAGGGATGGCACAAAGACAAAGTAGGTAAAAGCTGAGATTAGTATTTCTGTCTTTAGTTCCTGTGACTATAGACATTAAACTGTTTAATATGAATACTGTCTCTATAGCAAGCACAAAACTCCCATAGCAGGCTGGACGCTGGTAATAAGAGCTAAACCTTGTTATATTTCATTTCATTCCCGCTGATAGCATTTATCAGCAAAATCTAGATTAAACCCCCCCAAAATATGCAATTTAAACCTGATCATAACTTGATGCTGAGGAGGAAAGTGAAGGGATTATCTGGAGCCTGGAAGCACAAATATAAGATTGTATTGTCGCTGTGGGCTATAGGCCTTTTGGCAAACTGTAGTGTAAGCCTCAGCTGACAGGCCTTTTCACAACTGACAGATGAAAATATGAAACTTAAATTCTTCATGACAGATAACTCCGCTGAATGAAAAGACCAAGGGGATGGGGGGGGGGGGGGGGAGAGGGGAGAAGAAACACACACACACACACACACTATACTGCTTGTGGGGAGTTCCCTTAAAACCAGCTCTTTGTAAACACACAATGAGTATCTCCTCAGCTCTCTGCCTACCTATCAACTTTACCAAGCACGCTGCTCAATCAGACTGATTTAAAAAAAGAATAAGCATATTTTCTTGGGCAAATGAATACCAAGCCTTAGCAGGCTGGGGTGGCAGATTAAATCTAATAGTCAGGCCTGAAAGACGTTTCCTGGATGGGTCTCCACTGGAGCGGGGTTCTCCAACCAAAGCTGACAAGTTACTATTGTAGCCAGCTTACTAATTGGCTACCAAGCCTGGGTCTGGGTGACTGCGGTCTTTGTCAAAATTAAAAATTTACGACCAGAAATAATTATTCTTTTCTGTCACCAGGTCCCTTCCCCTCCCCATCGGCGGGGTGTCACCGGCCACCTCCTTACGCCCAAGGGCTGCAGCAGCTCCAGACGCGCCCTCCTTTTAGGACTGCACCTCCAGGGTTTGCATGGCCATCAGGCCGATGTAGCGATCCCCGGCCGCTAGGATGGCGCAGCACCATAACTTGCTGATGGGCGGATTGTCAGCGCCCTCAGGTCTCCCGGGAGCTGCCCGGCACCTTGGCACGAGACGGCTTCCCAGAGTGTTGTGTTACCCTCGCAGCGCAGTCGGCCCGCAGCAGTGGCCCTAGAAGGGCGGATATGTTTGAATGGGGGGGGGGGGGGGAGGGACCAAAAGGGCGTGTGTGTGTTTGAGGGAACGGGGGGGGGCTTAATGCAAAATGGTAACTGTGTTTTAGGGCTCTCTTCCCTCCCCCCTCCACGCCCCGTCCATCCTTTCTTGTGGCTCCTGGGTCGCTCCAGGATTTCCCCAGAGGAAACTGACCCAGATTCAGGAATCCATCTTGAGCCCTTGTTTTAATTAACGATGGAGTCTGGGCTCTCCAGGCAGGTCAAATTGACAAGCGCCTGTTGATGGAGCCTGAAGGAAAGGATCAAGTGAAGTCCCAGGCACCAGGAAAAGATACGCCTGGCTCGCCACTGTCACTTTCTCCAGTTGCCATGACAATCCTACGCCTAATCTCAATCAGGGATCAAAGAGAGAGAGAGAGAGAGAGAGGGAGGGAGAGAGAGAGAGAAGATAAGAGCGATGACGGTCGTTTTTCTCAAAGCTTCAGGCCATGGCCGGCGTGCGATCATCACCCAGCTAGACAGCGCTGGAATGCCAGACTGCAGGACTGGGCTGGGATCCCAGGCGCATGGGAAGCTCGGATTGAAGCTCCCATGAAAGGTAAAGGAAAGATTTGTGGGACAGAGAGAGGGAGGAGAAAGATGAGGGGAGCCAGCCTTGTGTCTGAGAGAGAAGAATCCAGGCGCCACCGGTATAACAGCCGCCTCAGGTATGTTAGCCAGTTTCAGCTCGTTCCCACCTCTGGCAGGCTCAGCACACACACACACACACACACAGATGCCTAATAGTTACAAGGAGGCTGCCCGCTTAGATGATAGCATCTCCCAGGTTTGCAGACACAAAAATGAGCCCAGCTTCTGGGCACTTCTGCCTACAACTGTCTGTGGTTAAAACATTTAAGATCTTGTTAAGAGAGCAAAATGTACTTGGGGCCAAATGCAAAAGTATTTTATCTGCGCTCAGGGCTGTTCTAACTACTGCCTTTCACAGAGAAACCATTCCCTGCCCTGGGAAACTAAACTAAATCCTGCAGAGTTGTTCCGTAATGATTCAACACCACATCTTTCAAGAGTGTTGTTACAGCGTTTGCAATCACTACTGCTTCAAAATTTTGAAGCATTTACTTAGGCGTTTTATACTTTACTCCTTCCCCATTCACCTGATTCATTCAACACCAAACATATTGATCCGACTTTTGAAGAAAAATCCCCTACTATATTGCTTTCAACTCCAGTTGCTCCTGGTAAAGTAGCTACAACTATTTAGAATAAATTAAAGTAGACTGCCTTTTGATGACATGTTTCTTGGCTTCCTACCAAATATGCAGATAAATATGTCCATTGTATAATGGAATCATCTCATCTGAAATCCCCACTATACCAATAACAGGATTAAAGCCCCTTTTCTGCCTTAAACAATGAATTTGGTACCTAATATTATAAGTAGCTAGTGCTGTTCAGATGGGCTGTTGTAATTGTTTTCCTACATAGCTTTTCTTTCAGTAGCCAAGGAAAAAACATTTAGGTGGTGTTTGTTTGTTTATAGAATGGGCCTTAATATAGAAGTGCTCCATTTCCTTCTGTGTTTTCCACAACATCCCTGTGCTATAAAAAAAGAGGGGATTTAGTCAAAAACAATAGGAACAATCCACAAACGGACTTCTGGCCAGTCCTGCTGTCATTTCTCAGGCAAAACTCCCTTTGACATTCCCTGAGCAAGGACTGTAGGAGCAGATCCTAAATGTTTTTTAAATATATTTTGTAAGGATCAATAAAAAAAAACCTAAGGTAATATGTTAATCTTTAGCAGATGTACTGTATGTATCCTTACACCTTAGAAGCCTAGCAGGACTGGAATGTCACAACAGACATTTACTGAAATACCTGGGGAAATGTAACAAAAAGTGTTAGTAGAAAATGGTCTTTCAGCTAAATTACCTAATATATTTGCTAATGGTATCTGATTTAAAAGCCATAAAAATACTAAGTTAAAAGCACATTAGAAGATGTGTTATATTTATACGTGTTTGTCACCTTGGCAACAAAAGCTATATTCTAAATCTAACACTAGCTGTGATGGGCCAAGACCTTTTAAAATTGGTAAATACATCTTCTTTATGGCAATGATCTGCTTTCAGAGATAGAATGTAAGAGCTGTAAAAAGCAAGTTCTTCACTGTTTTTGCTTCACAAGTTTTGCTAGCTTTCAGCTATGATTTGCCCTGTCTTTCTACTGTACCTATAGCTTTTTTTCCTTGACTAGGAAAACCACACATTTTCAAATACTGTAAAACACCAATTTTTATTATACCCCTTTTCCCTCCAAAGAATAACATTGAGCCACCTGGCTGTAATTTCCTGTATATAAGCTAGGTTTATCAGTCTCTCATTGAGCCATATAATGCCCTTGATCTGCAAGTGAACTCCCATTGTGACTTTTCATACTGAGGGCTGTATATAGCATATTTTCCCTTGTAGGGACAAAATGTGTCATAAAAGCTGCACCATGTAAGTTTACTGATTGATGGTCTCAAACCAGCCTTTTCACTTATCCCACAATCCACCTGAATCATGCTTTTATGAAGGTTATTTATTCACCTGTAATAGGAGTTATGTCAGTACATTGCTTCTCCATATATAATGAACCAGGTCTTCACATGATCTTGTCATAGCTCCATTGACTATCCTCACCAGCTGAGGATCTGACCCATTGACCCTGCATGTGATGGAGCAGGCACCATAAGGCCCCAAACCACCTAGAATGTGATGACCAAAGAATGGGTATTCGTGCTACCTCATGGACACCAACGATCACTGCAAAGCTATGTAGTGGACTGTGGTAATAAACTGCTCTCAGGGTCCATTATTCAAAGTGATCATGAATAGCTCCAAAAAACTGAGAAGCAGGACAATAGAATGTGGATCTGAAGCAGTGATATATTCAGACAAAGGGTAAGTAACTTCCTTTCTCTGTTGAGAATTGCCTCTCCAAATTAGGGTGACCAGATAGCAAGTGTGAAAAATCGGAACAGGAGGTGGGGCGTAATAGGCGCCTATAGAAGAAAAAGCCCCAAATATCGGGACTGTCCCTGTAAAATAGGGACATCTGGTCATCCTACTCCAAATCTTCATTCTTAGGAGACTGACTAGTGGTAACAACCTATTGGAGGAGGGTTGAGGAGTACTTAAATCTGAATTAAAGGACTGCTCCCCTGAAGTGAGCATCTGACTTGGCCCCTAAATCAAGAGAATAGTGGTAAGGAAAAAAGTGTGATTCACAGCCATATGGCAGCTTTATATATTTCAGAGATTGAGGCATTATTCAGGCATGCCAGATAAGTTGCCTTTGGCCTAGTGAGTTGAGCCCTCAACTCATATGGGCTTTCTTAAATCAGCATAGTCACAGCAGGATTTAAAACAGAGTCTGCATCACTTGAGCAATTGCTGAACAGAGGTGAAATCTCCAGGGACCACATATATAAAATGTAAACAAAATATAGTGTATGTAAACATTAGAGCTTTGCATCAAGACTATAAGAAATATTAGGAACAGGAAAAGGCCATAATTACTCTTCCAGGATTCCAACTACCTGGGGCCAAATTCAAGTGCCACAACAGGGATTTGAATATTTCTTCAGCCTTCCTGCTGGTGAGATTGGTGGCATCAGTAAGCTGTAGAGGGACAAACCTTTCCATTCAGTGCTTCAAGAAAGAGGATCCAGAAGGTTACATTAGATGGGTCACAAATCATACTCATCGCCTGCCCTGGCCCTCTGCATTTGTAATTATCCATCCAACAGCTAGGTAAGATTTTATATATGGGACTAATTTATTTCTCTGTTGGCCTACTTGGTTGATGAGCCACACACAAAAAAATAACCTGAACACATTCTGCTCTTTCCTTGTGAACTGCACACGATGCTTTAGGCATCATATCTACATCAGTTGCAACATTTGAGACTCTGTTAAGGGCTTCTGGCCTATTCCAAAAAGTCCAGTCCAGAGTTTTAGACCTATCTTTTGCAATATCAGACCTACCTACTAGTAAGAGAGATAAAACCAGTGTTCTCCCAGCAGCTAAGCCTGAAGACAAAATAATCCTGATCAATGTATTTGTATTATTTAAATAGTTCATTCAATTAGTAAAATATTCTATGTTATTTCATGTTTACAGAAAAGATTAGAAAGCCAGTTTGGTATTTGAAAGCCAGGACAAGACACACAGTAAAATATGAAGACAAAGAAAAGAAGGGGAAAAAAAACAGACAAAAATATAGGACAGCAATTATCAAGTGACCATATTTGACCTATAGCTGGTCAAATTCAGATATATAGAAACTCTCACTGCAGCCAGACCTACCCATTTACCCTTTTGTGAAAAAGAGGAGCATATTAAATATGCTATCTTTAAAGTTATATGTGTAGTAGGGCAGAATCTCACCCCAAACCATTAGGACAGTTGGTGGATGTGAAGTACATGCTGTTCCCTTTCTGTTCTATGTGATGGTCTCACTCATGTTAGTCAGGTCAATGGAAGCAGTTCTAGTAGGATTTGCCCCAGCACTGTTCATTAAGACAGTGGTAGGGCCAGTTTGGGCACATCCCATAACCCTTGTTTCCCTTCCCCCATGGAAACATTCAGTTTCACACCACCTCTGTCTGCTAACTGTAGAGATGGACCATGGGGAGGAAAAACAGATGGTGTGTAAAAGTAGGCATGGGGGTGGAGGAGGGAAGAAAAGAGAAGGGGCACAAAAGAGGTGAGGGCCTCAGTAGGCAGCAAATTTAAGCATCTCCCGAAAGTTCTGTTTTGTTGTCTAGATCTGGAGCAAGCAGGTCTCAGAGGTCTTCCCACAAGAGAGTGAAGCACAACCTGCTTACTTTAGCACATGATCGTGGTAGATACTGAGCACCCTCAGCTTCCACTTAAATCAATGGAAACTGAGGGCACTCCCAAGCTAGGGCACTCTCTCTTTCTTATAGGATATAGAGAATTGAGGAGCATGCCCATACCTCTACACCCCTCTGCTTGAGCCCTTCCCAACCCAGGACCCCTGACATAACAGCTTTTGCAGCCTATAGAACTGGCACTTAGCAGTAGCATAACTGTCTAGCCAAACACATGCAATTCATATGGAACTGATAAAGCAGCTATTAGAGACAGTGTGTCCTCATTAATAGAGCACTGGCCTGGGACTCAGGAGACCCTGGCTTCTATTCCTGAATCTGCCACTGGCCTCCTGGATGACTTTGGGCAAGTCCCTTCAACTCTCCCAGCCTCAATTTCCCCATCTGCAAAATAGAGATAATGATACTGATCTGGCCCTTTGTAAAGCACCTTGAGTTCTAATGATCAAATATGCTATAAAACAGCTAGGTATTATTAACTTTATTGAGCTACTTTTCAAGTATTGATAATAGGATGGGGAAATGTTTCCAATTAACTGAGGTAGGGAGAATCACATGGGTAGATGTGCTCTTACGCTCAAGTGCACAATTTTCATTGATTGATAAACCTAACACGCCACTTGAGAATACATTCTGGTTACATCACTTCACTGTTAAACTCTTCATTTACCCTCAAATGAATAGATTAGCATGAAGTAAACTCCACTGGAAAATTGTCCAATTCAGTCATGTTTTAATATAAATTTGTACATCTTGAAAGAAAATTACAGAATGTCATTTAAAAACATTTATAATATACAATTTAGGTTTTTACCCTATGTTTCAAATATGCTCCTTTTCTAAACTAAAACAAGTTTACAAAGAAGCTTCAAAGGACCATCTACCACAACTACATAACAAAATATACATAATCTCTGTGTTCTATAAATAAACAGGAAGCGAAACTGTGGATGACTAAATTATACTGGGAACACAACACTGTAGTTTACATTTACAGCCATAATTTGTTCTCACTTATATCATATGTTGCTCTAATTGTCATATAATTTAAAACAATAAGGTATATTATGTGTTTCTGTCAGTCAAATCAGCAATCTGCCATACAGAAGAACATTCCCATATACTTTATGGACATTTCTGGAGGGAAAGAAGGTGGAATTGCCTACAACATACATGTATACAGTGGTGTTGTAGCCACATTGGCCCCAGGATATTAGAGAGACAAGGTGGGTGAGATAATATATTTTATTGGGTCAACTTCTGTTGGTGAGAGAGACAAGTTTTCGAGCTTACACAGAGCAAACTCAAAAACTTGTCCATCTCATCTTGGCCCAATAAAAGATATTACCTCACCCACCTTGTCCCTCTACAACACATAGGTCATGTAAACATAGTATATTGGCTTTTATTAAGAATATATGACATGTTATAAACAGGAAAAGCCCCTAATTATTCTTATAGGATTCCAAATATCTTGAGCCAAATACTGAGATGCCTTGCACCATTATATAAGACACCAAATATCTGAAATTTACTTGGGAACGTGGTAGATAGAGAGTACAAATGTGGAAACACTAGTAAAAGCCACAGAACAACAGCTCCAAGGGGCATCATTTGGACCACAACACATGAGGCACCCTTTGCAGATTCTGAAGGAAGTTTTAACACAAAAAATAGTGGACCAGACCCTTAGCTGGAGTACATCAGCATAGCTCCACTGAAATCTAGCCTTACTATGCCGATTTACACTAGCTGAAGATTTGGTCTGTTCTCAGAAGTGTGCCGACTGCACTGACGATGCCATGGACCAGTCAAAGCAACAACTAACTGCAGCCTAATAAATGTGTTTGGTGGATATCGGAGTGTAGATTTTTGATGTAGTTCCCACTGCCCTTTACAGAATACAGAGGAAACTGTGGAGATTTTCATAAGAACATAAGAACGGCCGTACTGAGTCAGACCAAAGGTCCATCTAGCCCAGTATCCTGTCTACCGACAGTTGCCAATGCCAGGTGCCCCAGAGGGAGTGAACCTAACAGGTAATGATCAAGTGATCTCTCTCCCGCCATCCATCTACACCCTCTGACAAACAGAGGCTAGGGACACCATTCCTTACCCATCCTGGCTAATAGCCATTAATGGACTTAACCTCCATGAATTAATCCAGTTCTCTTTTAAACGCAGTTATAGTCCTAGCCTTCACAACTTCCTCAGGCAAGGAGTTCCACAACTTGACTGTGCGTTGTGTGAAGAAGAACTTCCTTTTATTTGTTTTAAACCTGCTGCCCATTAATTTCATTTGGTGGCCCCTAGTTCTTGTATTATGGGAATAAATAAATAACTTTTCCTTATCTACTTTCTCCACATCACTCATGATTTTATATACCTCTATCATATCCCCCCTTAGTCTCCTCTTTCCCAAGCTGAAAAGTCCTAACCTCTTTAATCTCTCCTCATATGGGACCCGTTCCAAACCCCTAATCATATTAGTTGCCCTTCTCTGAACCTTTTCTAGTGCCAGTATATCTTTTTTGAGATGAGGAGACCACATCTGTACGCAGATGTACCCTTTTTATATATTTTGTATTTTACGAAGTGTAGAAAATGGACTCATTTATGTTGCCCATCGGTTACCATCTTCACTGATGCACTGCCACTGAATATCAAAGAGGTGTTCTTTTAAAATGGAAGTATTGCAGTGGAACATTCGCACTGCAGTGTACATGGGGCACTGAAGTAGTATCTGTTTTGTTACCTGAGCCTTGTCAGTTGGGCAGCATTGAAACAGTTCAAATTACCACAGGATGTTGAGCAGGCTTTGGCCTGATCCATATTTGGTTGGCAAATATCCGATGGAAAAACACAGATGGTACAGGGAGTGATAAAGATGATTCAATCAGCACCATTATTTTTGGCAAGTTGCCAGTGCCCCAGCATGGTACCAGAAGCATTGTGCTGTTGGAGGTTTTGAGATGTAAAACAGAGGTCTTGCCAACTTATGGTCATTAGAGAGTCTAAGTTATAAACACCTCCATTTTACATCTGGCTTGGTACTCATTGGTAAAACAGAGGTGTGAATTCTAATGTCCTGGCCAAATTCCAGCTTGTGTATTCTGCCTACTTCACATATTTCATTGGCTATGTTCTTCTCTCTTTTCCTCCTAAGAATTAGTGCAGTGGTGATGGATATCCCAAAGATGTGGTGAATCTGCAGCTACTGCAGCCACTGCTTCCTTTCACCACCTCCAACTTTCCCCCTGCAGATTGACCATATTTTCAAAGTAATAAACAGACAGTGGTGAGGTCTGGTGTGGGTGAGGGCTGTAGCAGGGCATGACTGAAGCTGGTGGGGAAGCGGGAATGAAAGGGCATGTCCTCTTCCCTCGCCCACCATACACTCCCTGTAAGGATAAAAAAGCTGAGGCATGTTACAGGACAGGATGGGAAAAACAGTATTTTCATTTGCTGTTCTCTCTATCTCAGCCTCTTCTTTCTCTTTTCACCCCCAAAAATCTAGCTTTTACTTTCCTATGTCACCTTACTTTTTCCACACCAACCACACACCCTAATTCACCATTTACCAATTCTCTCCATTCTCCCTTTCCAACCTAACCTGTCCCCAGCCCAGCTCAGAACCCCCTGGTCACACTTATCTCAAGATTTGCCCCCCTTCCAGGTTCAAAACCCCTCTCATACCAAGAATTCTCATGCCTTCCTACACCAACCATCCCACAGCTCAGAGCTCTAGGCTCAGAACTTCTAGGCCTTTTCTTTTCCATCTAATCCCCACCAAGCTAAGAATCCTCTGCCTCCAAACCAACCCTCATACTCAGAAACTTCCCCCCTCACTTATTACTTCCCCCTATGTTCAAACTCTCAAGGCCTCCCCCTTAGTTCCTCCAGCTCAGCTTGGTGGTGCCTGAAGAAGAAAGAACAGAGACAGCTTAGAGGGACTGTGGTTAGAGGGACCATTCTGTGCCTGAGAGGGTAATTTGATTTTGCTCCCCCTCTAGTCCATGAGCTTCAGGTATGCCTGGAAGAGTTGAATACCCCACATGTACACTACCCTGCAATGGAGAATCCATGCAAGCAGCCCATAGCATGGAGGTCAACTGGAGCATCATAAACACGGCTTAGCCATTAAGGAACAGCTATTACTGGTCTAATACATCCAGCACAGAATGGCTGTTATATGCTACTCTAGATGCGAGTGTCTAGTGCTGGATGAATGGAGGCTCTGTAAAGCCAGGAAAACTGATGTGTCTAAAATTGAGGTATTGCTGTATATCGTCATACATGCTTATTAATTAGAAGTTCAAAATATCAGCAAGGAATGTACCCCTTAAATGTTATAGATTATATATGCTCTAATCCCAAGAGATGCAAATAGGATCTTTAGTCATTTAGGGGGCAGGTTTTCAATGGCAATGAGGCACTCAGAGATACAGATGGGCACCTAGCCCCAGATCCACATAGGTATCTATAAATATCTTTGTAAATGGATCTCAGCCCTACTGGGCCATTCAAAAGTGCCCAAGCAGATTAAGTACCTAACTCTAATGGGAATTTAGGCAGGTAACCGGCTTAGGCACTTTTGAAAATCCCACTATGCAGCTATTTTCGTCTTTAAATGCCTGAAGATCTTTGTAAATCTGGTCTTGGAGTACTGAGATGGTATGACACACAGAAGACCAGCCTGTAGTTTGATCAAAGGATCACTAAAGCATATCACTGTTTGCAATGTACACTATTTATCTCAAGTTTCAACTGATACAAATCAAGATTTTGGTGTTTGGGGTATGTTCATTTACTTTGTACCAATGAACCGTAGGTATGATAATGGATTGGGAAATAAATTTTTGAATCTTGGCATGTTTATAGGAATCAGAGAGCCTTGCTTTAGTTTGGATCTCTTAGACCTGCATATCGATTTTTAATTTTTTCCCCAGTGTGGTTTACATAGACATTAACAAAACAGAGTTTGAAAATTGTATATACAGAGTTGTGTTTCAAACCACTTCTGAAAGCAGACGATAGTGATGAAGTTGAAAGTTTCTCTACTAAAAAGACAGAACAAAAATTAGTTTATATAAGAAACAAAATTTTTACATAGGCTGTCATAGACCTGGTTGAGCATCCCCTGCTGAACACGAACCAAGATGCGGTGTTTGGAGCCACACACTGGTCCATGTGCTTGTAAGCTCCCCAGAACCTGTGTAGGCTCCAGGCACTGTCTCCTTCCTTGGCTTCTAAGATCACTCCCTGAGCATAGTATGTTTGGGACTCGGAAATGGGACTCCATGGTCTAATTACTTTAGGCCCCAAGACCAGTGCTGAACATGCCCCTCCTCCCCACGCTCAAGATTCCCCAGTATCTTATGCATACCATCTGCAGAGCTCCATCTTAGTATATACTCCAATTTACAGTTTAACCCTTCAGGGAAATGTGATAATTGAAGCCAATAAGTCTTTGCAGAAGGATTTGTAAACCCATCACTATTTTTAGACAACAGAAGAGATATACAGATCCATGCAAAATAAGAAACACCTGCACGCAGGTCCCTGCATCAGTTTCCTGACTACTCTTCAGCAATGGTTGGGATTTGGTCAGTGTCCTTTCAGGATTCCAGGTCCCCTTTCCTGGATTTCATTCATCCAGCACCATCTTCTCTTTCTGTACTGGTCAGTAAGAGAAAGCTACTCAAGAGCAGTCCTTGTCCTTTCATAACTGACAGAGGAGAATGGAAGATGATCTCTCTGGCCAACCTCAAACCACTGACAGACGAACAAAAGTCTCCCATCAGGTGACTGATTGCTTAGTCACTAGCCACCTGGGAGAGCAGGTTTCCTTGGGCAGTAGCTTGTTCTTTGTCCAAGGGTGCTTCAATTTGAATGGAAGGTCAAAAGCCTTTAGTTACCCTCCAGTATTAGCTCTCTGTCGGGGCAAGAATTTCTCCTGACACCGCAGCTCAACATGGAGGCTACAGAGCCAAGGTGAAGGCACAGAACAACCAAAATGGTCTCCAAAACAAAATGGAAGTTGTAAATGGATATAGATACATGCAGACATACTAATCAGTCACATATGCCATTATATATGATCATTTGATGTTGACATACCATAAGTTTTGAAAAACTCTTGTAACACTTCCAGGCAGAATGAGGCTATGGAACCTATCTAGTGTCCCAGTCTGCAAAGACTTATGCTTAATTTATTTTTAAACTATTTATTTAGGAACTTTTCAGAAGTTTACAAATCCTTGCCATGTAAATATCAGAAACAAAACTATCATTACAGTTGGCTTTTGTTTAAACAGCCATTATACAGGAATATAGTAATCAGATTTTCTAACAGAATGTTACCGCATTACAGAATGTGCATCATAACATCTGTCTTTTCTAGTGATTTTATTAAATTGAGTAAAATCTCTACACACAAGTATCTCCATTAAGTGTTAATATTCAAAAATATTGCACAGGTGTACTGGTTAATGTACTTTGTGTACTGAATAAAAGACAGTTACAAATCTAAGTATCCATCTGTCCTCTGTCTATTTTGCTGGGTATGAAATTGGTGTGCTATCATTTCCATAACCACAACTGCCCATATTTTTTGAACTATTCCTCAACGGTAGGACTATTCCCCCCACCACGAGAGCCTAACAAGTAACTACTAGCAGATGAGCGATTAATTCTCTCATTTATTTTTGTGTGACCATTTCCACTAGGAAGCCTGAGGAGGATTGCCAAAGGGTCATTTGGTAATAAATATCCAGCCATTTGTGATATTTGGTTACAGATTGCATCCCAATACTCTAATGACTGGACATGTCAGTCATATAGGTACACCTCCTCTTTCACCTCAATTTCGCCAACATTTATCTCCATTCAATCTACCTACATTTTTTAACCTGACTGGTGTGAGGTACCACTGGAAATTTTCGCTTCATAGAATCATAGAAGATTAGGGTTGGAAGAGAACTCAGGAGGTCATCTAGTCCAACCCCCTGCTCAAAGCAGGACCAACCCCAACTAAATTATCCCAGCCTGGGCTTTGTCTTATTTCCTCCTGCTTAATTTTAAACACAAGTGAAGTCCTAGTGAAGTTAGTGAGGCTATTCAATATCTAAAATTAAGCATGTACCCAAGTTTTGCAGGACTGATACCTTAGAAGGTCTAGATCTGTTCTAAGAGACAAGGTAGGATCTGTTCTGAACAGTGCTAATAAAATTTCCTCTGTTATCACACCGAGAAACTAACTTGTTTGTAAGAACATGAAAGCAAGATGTGAACATAATCTTTAATATTACGTTTAGACTGCTCAAGTCTGATCTGTGGATGTGCTGAGCACCTACAGCTCTGCTTGAGTGTTCAGCACCTTTGAAAGACAGGTCCATAGGCTATACAAGGATGTCACAACAAGACATTTTCATGCTGTTTACAGATTTTCCTTACAATACCGTCAGCTTTTGATTGTGCTAAAGCACTAAAAGCAAACCAGATAAAAGACTCCCCTATCATGTGTTACAAAACATACACCTAGAAACAGTAAAACTGGGATAGTTGTTTCATAATGCCCTCCTTCATTTTACAGTCAGTTTAGATCTTTTAGTTTTTCTCAGCCAGCCTGGATAATAATGGACTCCAGTCTAACTTGGTGATCAGATATGTTGTTGAATGGGATCCAGGCCTACATTGCCTTAATTTGCTAAATACATTAAAGAAGTAGGTAACACTGCAGCTCTATCAGAAACTTCAAAGCTCATATGCCCAGCCAGTTGTGGCCTAATATATATCAAACCTAAACAACCCTCCTTTACATGTACTACAAAAAAGAGCAGCATTTCAGAGAGCAATTTGACTTATACTCGCCAGTCTACTCTGATATTCACTTTTGAAAGGTTCCCAATTGTCACTATCAGTATACAGTTCATATAGAATTAGAGAAATGTAGGACTGCTAGGGACCTCAAGAGATAATCTAGTCCAGCCATCTGTGCTGAGACAGGACCATTTTTACTTAGATCACCCTTGACAGGTGTTTGTCCAACCTTTTCTTAAAAATCTCCAGTGAAAGGAATACCACAGTCTCCCTTAGTATCCTATTCCAGTACTTAGCTAACCTTATAGCGATAAGGATAGTTAGTAAGAAAAACTTAAGTCTCCCTTGCTGCAGTTTAAGCAGATGTTCTTCATGTCCTCTGAAGGTAGAAGAAGTAGTAAATTGATCACCATCCTCTTTATAAGAGCCCTTTACATCTCTGAAGACTATCAGGTCCCTCCCTTCATTTTTCCCCCCTCAAGACTAAGCATACCCAGTTTTTGTAACCCCTCCTCATAAGTCAGTTTTTCTAAACCTTTTATCATTTTTGTTGCTGTCCTCTAGACTCTCTCCAATTTGTCCACATCTTTCCTAAAATGTGGTGCCCAAATCTGGAAAATACTCCAGTTGAGGACTCACCAGTGCCAAGCAGAAGAGAACCATTACATCCAATGCCTTACATGTGACATTCTGAATACACCACAGAATATTAAGCTTTTTTTGCAACTGCATCACATTTGCTTCATAGTTCAAAATTAGTTACATTAAATCATTGTGCCATAGAAAACAAGTTTAAAAAAAAATAATACTGTTCAGAAAAAGGTTGTCAATGAACTAGAAAAAAGTTCTGTCAGCTTGGTATAGCTGTACATACAGTTGGCAAAAATCTGCTCAGTTACAATCATGCAGTAAGGTTAGATGGGTTTATAGTTATGATTTGTAAAAATTAATAAATTCTAGTTCTAAAATGGGTGACCTAATATGGGAAAAGAGTAGAGTTCTCTAAAGTTTCTTCACTAGAGAAACTGTAATTGACAATCCTGTTTCTGGCTCAGTCTTTCATCATCCATTTCTCTGGAAAGCCACTGGATGGGTCATCAGAACCTCTAAGTGCACTGAGGAAGGCATTACTAACTAATTGGGTCTTCAAAGAGAAAATTATCCTGTTTTAACAGCCAAAGACCACACTTTAAGTAACTAAGCAAAAGCGTGCAGGTTCCTGGTTTGTTGCTACAGTAACACCCCCCCACACACACACAACTTTGGTCCCTATCCTGTGCTTTCTAAGGTCAACGAATTATGTCGCTGACTCCAGTTTAGACAGCATCATTATGCATCTTGTCCAGCTACTTTGCCCTTCTATTGTATTTTTCTGTTTATAAAATGTCTATTTTGCATTCCAGATGCATCTGCAAGATAGAAACACTTGCAAACTTATAAAGTAAACCAGTACCAACAGCAAACTTTTCTTCTCCCACCTAGCCTATCAGAATTTAGGAATTTCCATCACCCCTTTAAGCCACCTACATCAGTCTCAATTCACTTGTTTCTCAAAAGCCTCACAGCTTGATTTTCACAGGTGCTGAGTATACCTATCTAGAACTGACTTTACTTAATAAATGTGGATACTCCAGACAATCAGGTCCTGTATGACTAGATAGATAGTTATTGAGCATGCCCTGAAGATCAGCAGAGCAATGGGAGAAGCAAGTTCTAAAGTTAAGGGTTCTTAATGGAAAATGTTCTTCTGCCAGTCACCACCTCGAAACACATTGGAAGCCAGTGAAGCTGATGGCACGAGAAGTGCACCACTAAGAAAGCAGGCAGATGCATTTTGCACTTCCAGAAGTTTCTGAATGGTTTTCAAGTATAGCCCCACCTAGATTACACTGCAGTAATCCTGTCTAGAGATGGTTAACTCACAGGGTCCAAAAGAAAAGGTCACAAACTGCTCACCACTCAGAGATAGAAAACAGCATTCTCAGCCTCTGCTGTTACCAGAACACTTAGAAACAGAGATCTAACAAGATTCCTAGGTTGTAAACCCAAGTAACCATTAGTTAACATACTCCTCCAATCAAGGGAGTGGAAATAATCCCTGATAACTTTTTCCAGGCTATAGGCCTCGGTTTTTTTCTGGCTTGAGCTTCAGGCCACTAGGTTATAGCCACATCCCAATCTTGGCTAATGCTGGGTAAGTAGCTTACTACCCCATCAAGGTTCAATGCAGTTTTGATACAGAGGTGGAAATGATGATATGCATATTAAAAAAAAGACTGCCCTTTCTACTTGGCTTCTATTGACTCATACTGAAATAGACAGTTGCAATACAGATACCATTGGTTATTGACTGCTGTTGATGCCGCTACATAGCTCTCTCATGCACTTTTCAGTAATACATTTTGCCAGAATATACAAAATCAGTTGCACGGTGAGATACTACACTGATATGAAAGAGCTACCTATGCTGTTTTCAACAGTTATGCCAAGATATGCACCAAGTCTTGAAATTTTTGTTGGAAATGGGGCTTGTTAAATGTAGCACATATTGCTTAACCATACTATGCTACTGTTCTTATGTTCAACTGATTTTGTAGGAGTACCACTGACTCCCAAGCATTCCCTTACAGTTGAGTGTTCCTCTGCTATGACCTGCCTCAGTTTCTCCCCCTTAATGAGATAACAAGGTCACTCAAACCACCCCACCAAGAAGCCAAGCACTCTATTTTACAGCAGTGTCTCCCCACTTCAATAAAGCCTTCTGAAAGGAACACTTATACCCAGGTATAAAGACTCTTATCTCAAATCCCAGATAAAAGTCCCAAAAGAAAAGTCTCTAGGTTCCAGGAGCAGCTTCACATGCTATATCTTAAGCCTCACTGTCTAGGAAGCTCTGCAATCTTTCCCCTACTTACTCAGGTTCTCTCTGCCTAGAAAGCTTTTATCTAGTTCAGACACCCTAGGCACACCCCTTCTCTGGAGCTTCTTTTCTCCTCAGGAGTTACTTAGGCAGTTAAGTACCCCCAGGTGGAGATGGACCTGCCTTGGCTCATTCCCTTAAGTGGACCCCGTCAGATGTAGGCTGGATATCTGACTCCCTTAAAGGGCCAGCCCTGTGATGGCTTTGCATTAAAGTTCAGTAAAACATATTAACTTAATATATACCGGATAATATAGTGAATGCAGTGACTATCACAGGGTGAGCTAGTCCTTTAAGGTCAAGTTCCACCTGCATCTGGTTTTCTCCTAGGAGTCAGGACATAGAGTTGGGAGTCCAGACATCATATGTAACCAAGAGCCTCACAGGTGACTGTGGGAGTGCTATATAAGAAGCAGCCCAAACTCACTATGGAGAAAGATTTGAAGGAAATATTTGGGGAGCAGGGGTTTGCCATAGTAGGCTAGAGAGAGGGCCCAGGAGAGCTAGGGAGCATTCAGCCTGAGAAAAACTGCAGGAAAGGCCTTAAAAGGAGGTATAATATAGAAGATGCCAAAAGAAAGAAAGAAAGAAGAGGTTTAGGCAAGACACAACATTTGCAAACTCTCTGGTGTTTTGTGTATTTGTGCATCTCCTGAGAAGGGCAGAGCTCTCATTAAGGTTGGCTGGAGGACTAAACACAACAAATCACATTGCCAGCCTAGAAATACTGTCTTTAGATGGACAGTGGAAGGGAACAAGGTACAGGTTGAGGGAGGTAAACATAGTGACCTTGTTACAGTGACACTTAAGTAGAGCGTTGTAACAATTAGAGTTGAGCCAATAACTGATTTATTTTATTTTTTTTTGGTTCAGGGGCTTAACTGAAAAAAAAAATTGATTTGATTCAAACCAAAACCAATTTTTGAAATTTTTTGTCCAATAAAAAATCTTGAAAATTTCTTGTCTTTAATCAACCTAAATATTTTGTTCAACTCAAAATTAATTTTATTTTGATTTTTTTTTGTTTCTATTTAGTTGTTTTCAGGTGTTTTTCACTTTTATGTGTATGTGTGGTTATGTGTTTTAACTGGGCAAATTTCTAAATGGAATGCCATTTCAAAACCAAAAAAGTCAAAATGAAACATTTCTAAATGGTCATTGACTTTTTCCAATGTTTTTCATTATTTTCAGCCAAAACTATTTGTGAATTTCCAAACTGTGAATAGTTCCAGATCCCCGAAAAATGCATTTTTCAGCAAAATTACTATTTGCAGAATTTTTTCCCCAGCTCCAGTAACAATACTGCCTAGTTACCTCTAGATTAATTAAAAACAAGCAAGTGAATCAGACGCTGTATTGACTGTAAAGGGTGGAAGTAGCCCATCCCTGCTCCTTGTGATCTGCATCCATCTATCCCATGCTAACCCAACCATGAGGAGGTGTTTGAAGTCCTGTATCAGCGTGGGTGCTGCACTGGTCTCCAAGTCCCTTACGGAGAGAGAAGATTGCAGGGTAAAAGATAGAGAAGGCTGAGATGGATGGACAGAGGAGCACAGAGAAGGTGTGGCCTCATAATACTGCAGCCTCAATCACTTAAATGGTTCCTCATCTGCTAGGTTCAACAGGCAAAATGCCCTGTAGTGCTGCCCTTTATACTAGATATGTCATCAATATTTTATTGTTACGCAGTGTTGGCATCAGAAATGAACACTCCACATTTCCAGGCAACACAGAAGCTGGAACAGAGGATCACCAGCAAAGCACTTAACAACAGCCCCACAAAAAAGGACCAACAGGCCAGATGCATCATTAGCATAGAAGCATATCAGGATTAAAGCAGCAAGGGAGGATAAATGAAATAAATTATGAACTATACACAATGGAAAAGCAATTCAAAGTAAACTTGTAGATGAGACAGATAAGTATACTACTTGTTTAAAACCAGACAAATGTAACACAGAATGAACAGATGGAGTGAAAAGGAGAACCTCTGTGCACAAATAAATGTGGGGGGAACCCTCCTCCTCCCCCAGGAACTCCCACAAATTGTAAAATCCAGAGTGCAGTATCCATCAGGTATAATTCAATGGGTATGAGCTACAGCAAAGCTAGAATAGAAGCAATAGGACAGGCTAAAATAAATTCATTCCTAACCTCCAGAAGCAATGAATAAAGGATTTGGATTTTTTCCACCTTAATCCACAAAGGTATAGCTGCATCAAACCTTTGGTATTTTAATTGAGCTATTTTTTCCACAGACCTGCACCCTAAGCAGAGGTTACCTATAAATGAATGGCAATTTGCACCTTATACCACACCATTCATTCTTTTCTCTGTCTCTCACCTCCCTTTAATCTTTTCCTCAGAATGTGGTTTTAGCCATTAATGTGTTCACTTTAGATCCAAGATACTCCACTCAACTCAAACAAGCCCAGGCATCCAAATTGCCAATAGTCTATCTAAGAAAAAACTGAACTGATGAACTACAAGGAATTTTTATTTCATCTTGAAGAAAAAAAAAAAGTAGGCTCCAATTCAGAAAAGTGTTCTATTTCTATTCTTCATTTATGCAAATCGTACATTAAATAAATCTACATAATCTCCCCTGCTCAACAACTTGCAGTTACACTTACCAAGAGGAAGATACAGCTTTTCTGGGACTAATGCATAAAATGTGGTGATTAATAAATAACATAACATATGAAAATCATATTGATTAAATAACTATTGTACATCTCTGGAAAGAATAACAGAGGGACTGATGATGAGTTTCTCGGGACTGTCTTTATTCTATTAAACATTCTATTAGCTAAACTATATTTAAGGTAAGGGTCTAGCTTACACAATCATGGCCAAATCATGATCCCACTGAGATCAACAGGTATGTTTCTAATGATTCCAGTGGTAATAGAATTTGGACCTCAATATAGAAGTGCCCAAGAAGGCGATGTATGACACATTGACCCCAGTTCAATCTATCCAAGATATATGTAAGTCGTCATACAGGGGCTGCAAAAGGAAGAAATCAGCCCACCTACTCTATGTTGGGGAGTTGTGAAGTTCCTTGCCTCTCTCCCAAGCAGCACTACTCCCTAGGCTGTGTGTCCTTTTGTCCTACTAAAGTTATGGAGGCTGCACAAGTTGCAGCACAGAGAGGATAAAATTAAAAACACTGTCAATATAAAACTGTGATTGGGAGTTGGTGACTTCTCCTGCTCCAATCATGCAGGATGGAAACTGAAGTGAGGCTCTTTTCCCCAGTTGCCCATTTGCAGGGGGAGAGGCTCCCAAGTCCCCATCACAATTGGTGCAGGGGAACTCTTTTCTTCTTTCTTCCATCTGTAATCATACCCTTAACACTGTGATCACCTGTGAAGGGAAATCTTCTGCCTCGTGGGCCCTTACTCACTCTTCTCCCTATAAGAAGCTGGGAGACCACCATTTCTGGTCACAAAGGCCAAGATCCTCAAAGGTATCAGGAACCTAGTTCTTATGGATTTCAGTGGGAATTAGGCACCAAAATACCTTTGAGGATCTGGGCCATAGCCTCTATAAGAATCTTTAGAGGATGACACCAATGATCCAAGGAAGAACTCAACTCTCAGAGATGTGAAGACTAAGGAAACTCGGACTGAGCTCAGTGCATCTCCTGATCTCATCACCATGAATCCAATCAGATGAGCCTGTAATCAGATTGGGTGGAGTTACAGACTTCATCCCTTGAAGGGGAATAGATTCAGTATTGCCAATCTCAACTGTTTAAAAATCATGTGATTGGCTTAAAATAATGGGGTTTTTAAAAAATAATACATTTGGGGTTATTTTTATTTACATTCTAGTCTTTGAACCTGTAGGGATCATGTTTTCAAACTTTTCTCTGCAATCATGAGGGCTAGAAACTTACATTCCTTTTCAAACAAAAGCTGAAATTCTCATATTTCTCTGAATGTATAAATATCTTCTGTCTGTGTGTTCCACTCTATGCATCTGAAGAAGTGAGCTGTAGCCCACGAAAGCTTATGCTGAAATAAATTTGTTAGTCTCTAAGGTGCCATAATTACTCCTGTTCTTTTTGTGAAATTCTCATATACATTAACTTCTCACTTAAAGTTGTCCTGGTTAATGTTGTTACGTTGCTGATCAATTAGGGAACATGCTCGTTTAAAGTTGTGCAATGCTCCCTTATAACATCGTTTGGCAGCCGCCTGCTTTGTCCACTGCTTGCAGGAAGAGCAGTCCGTTGCAGCTAGCTGGTGGGGGCTTGGAACCAGGGTGGACCGGCAGCCCCGCTATCAGCTCCCTGCTTCCATAAGTTCCCTGTGCAGCAACCACCCAGCAGGCTATCAATTGCGGGCAGTTGAGCTGTCCCTCCCCCCACTGCCATGTGCTGCTCCTGCCCTCTGCCTTGGAGCTACTCCCACGAGCCTCCTGCTTGCTGTGCAGGGGAGGGGGAAGAGGGGGGCTAATGTCAGGGTGTCCCCCTCCCCCCCTATTCCTGCCCTCTGCTTACCCCTTCTCCATATAGAGCAGGGTGGGGACAGGACAGGGCTCAGAATGGAGAGAGCTTGCTGGCTGCAGCTCTTGTCTCAACTTCCTGCTATTTTTAAAGGCAATGTACTTAGAGGGGGGTCAGCGTACTTAAAGGCGCAATGTGCATCTCTCTCTCTCTCTCTCTCTCTCCCACACACAGGGTGTGTGTCTCTGTCTCTGTCTGCCATGCTGTCTCCCCTCCCTCCATTCGTGCTGCCTTGTAGAGTATGAGGCTACATTAACAACAACGTGTTAACCCTTGAGGGCTCAGCCAAGTTCATCATTTAGCAGTAAGGCATTCCCTGGGAAATATCCCACCCTCCTCCACCCTCTAACTTCACCACCTCAACCAAGCTTCACAATCATCATTGCTGTGCACAGTATTAAATTGTTTGTTTAAAACTTATACTGTATATTCGTTTTTGTCTGGTGAAAAAAATTTCTCTGGAACCTAACCCCCCCCATTTACATTAATTCTTATGGGGAAATTAGATTCGCTTAACATCGTTTCATTTAAAGTTGCATTTTTCAGGAACATAACTATGACGTTAAGCGAGGAGTTACTGTAGTTACACAACTCCAGGACCTGCAGCTTTAAAAACAGCATGAAATATCCCGAGACTTGCAATAAAATCACCAGGGTTGGCAATGCCAGTTTAATGTAGCCTAGGGTTGCCAACCCTCCAGGATTGTCCTGGAGTCCCTGGGAATTAAAGATTAATCTTTAATGAAAGATTATGTCATGTGATGAAACCTCCTGGAATATGTCCAACCAAAACTGGCAAATCTAATGTAGCCATACGAGACTAAAATTTGGCTTAATATTGACACTTCTAACCAGGAAGTCCAATCCTCTAATAGGGAGTGGAATAGGACAGCATATTATCTAATTATTGTACAGACTGTGGTCAGCCACATGAGATATGGCTCCACAAGCCTGCCGCTCTTCTTGTGCCCCTATGTAGCAGCTGGCCATCATCCTGTTGGAAAGCACAGGCCATGCTCACTGCTAGTGCCTCAGCAAGCACCTAGCTAGCAGTTAAAGGACAAAAAGAAACAGGGTGAGGCTATAAATTCACTTGTCTCCACACTAAACAATGGAGCTGGCCTGCCACAGTACATGCTGCCCTTTCTCCTAGGTTGATTGAGTCCAGTGTGTTCCCTGAGAGCCCCCAGGACTGATTTTGGCTGCGTCAGCCGTATTTCTTCTTGGAGGCACTAGCTGCAGTATGACATCTCCACATCCCCTTCTTGGCTGCAAAAGCCAGAGTCTAGCCCTATATAAGTTTAGAACTCTGAGCCCTTTTACACCAGGGCTTGAATTTGGCCCTGAATAATATGATCATAGATATTTGTAAGGTTCCTGTCATGTTGGAATCTAAGTGCTTTATGACTTGTCTTGCACTCTCTGGGTTAGGGTAGGACATTTATTTTTCCAAGGGTCATGGCTCACAAGGACATCTGCAAAAAGGGGCTGGGGAATGATAAAACAAAGTTCCAGTAAATCTGTGAATGGCTTCTTCATATTATTTTATTAAACAGGAGTCCCCATAAATTTCATCATCTTTCCATCGCATAAAATCAGTCTTTCCATCACATAAAATTTGACCGTGCAATCAGACCTTCCATCTAATAAAAAGAGCTAATGGCTTGTGCTCATATTTGATTTTTCCACTTTTCCCTAAACTCTGACCACATACCAGAACATGCTCACACAAGTTTGAAACTGAACTACATATAAGTTCCCACCTCAGTTCTTGCTCATATTTTTCTAAATCTAGGACACAGTGTAAATAACCCAGCTGTGCAAATCATTGTCTCATGAATCAGCCTCTCAGTGTTCAAGGAAAAACTCAACAACCTGGCAATACTGTTAAGGCAAGTGAAGTGATTGCCTAGAGAGAAGACATCAGAGCCACCACATGCACAAACTTGTCCTCACCAGTAGGCACTGAACTTTGCCTTGCTCTAAATCAGCAGCAGAATCCACAATTATGACAAATGAATGTTACTTTATGGTACCCTATAATATGTATCACTTATTTTTCACATAGCAGCCTAACTCATTTTATATTTTACATTCATCCTCTTCTTCAAGCTGTTCCCTTGCCTCTGCTGTGATACACAATGGAAGTTAATAATCAAAAATTAGACCTAGGTTTTGAAATACTGTTAAAATACTGGAGGAAAAAATAGGGATAGGTAGGATGGAGAATCAGTGACTATAAGTAATATAGTCATATTGAAGATAACTGTCATAAGGAGAGACTGTAGAGAGAAAGTGTGTATCTGTTTTGAGATATAGGAGGAGGCTTGAATAGTTTAATCTGTTACTGTGGCTGTAGCAGACAATAGGTTTATTTTACCTACATTATTGAAAATATGTTTGACTTTTTCCATACAATATATCTTCTCTCTCTCAGTTGCAGTCAGTGCTACATTTCAACTAACTCCTGCTGCATCCAACTTCATGTTAAAGTGATAAATCTCACTCCCTGCCAGCAGCTGCAGTGGGTAGTTCACCAAATCCAATCAGTTCCCCTCCGGTTCTGTAACTGTAGAATACATTTATGGAAAGGGGAGAGCGATACAGTTATAGACATATGACATTTTATGACCTCCTCTCTTACCTACACTCTGCAAGGATTCAGCTAAGGCTCAACCACTAGCAATTTGTTCTCAGAAGCTGAAGTGAAAAAAAGTCATGACTCAACTCCACCCCATTGTGGACAGGCATTACAGCACAGAGTAAGATCTGTAAGTCAGGCATTGTTTGGAGACTCCTCCAATACTTAAGCACAATGATACAGTTACAGAGTTGTAAAAATGAAAAAAAAAATTGGGAGCTAATGGGGATGTCAGAGCTGCCAGCAACAGAGGTCATAAAGATGGCACTGGGGAAAGGGAGGAAGAGAGAGGGATGGCAGTGAGGGAGGAGAGGGGATAGGAATGGCAAAGCTGGAGGGAACGGAGATAAAGATGTCAGGAGAGAAAGGATGAGGGGAATGGGAATACTAGGAAGAGGGGTGGGATAATAGGGATGGCATTAGAAGAGGGGAGAGGACAGGGTGGCAAAGAAAATCATCAGGTGATGTGGATGAGGATGGCAGTAGGAAGAGGAAAGGAAGTGATGGTGACAGATGGCTGTTGGAGAGGGATGAATGGGAAGGCAGTGAGGAGGGAAGTGATGATTGTCAGAGCATTGGGGGAGGCACCAGTGGCAGAGGGGAAGCGGCAGTGGTGGGAAGGCACGAGGGAGGGAAGGGGGGATGGTGAGAGCAGTGGGGGAGGTGAAAGCAGTGGCAGAGGGGAAGAAGCAGTGGTGGCGATGGTGGGAAGGCAGTAAGGAGGAAAGGGTGATGGTGGGAGCAGTGGGGGAGGAGGCAGAAGTGGCAGAGGGGAAGAAGCAGTGATGGGAAGGTAGTAGAAAGGGAAGGGGGGATGGTGAGACCAGTGGAGAAGAAGGTGGCACGGGTGGAGGAAAAGGAGCAGTGGGGGCAGTGATGGGGAGGCAGTAGGGAGGGAAGGAGTGGTGGTGGGAGACATGGGGAAGAAGGTGGCACTGGTGGAGGAAAAGGAGCAGTGGGGGCAGTGATGGGAAAGCAGTAGGGAGGGAAGGAGTGGTGGTGGGAGGAGAAGTGGGGTAGGAGGCAGTGCCAGAGAGGAAGGTGCAGTGGGGGAAAGGCAATAGGGAGAGAAGGGTATGGTGGGAGAAGTGGGGGAGGAGGTGGCAGTCGCAGAGGGGAAGGAGCGGTGATGGGAAGGCAGTAGGGAGGGAAGGGGGGATGGTGGGAGCAGTGGGGGGTGAGGAGCAGTGGTGGGAAGGCAGTAGGGAGGGATGGTGGGAGCAGGGGAGGAGCGGTGGGGGCAGTGGCTTGACTGTAATAGGGAGAAAAGCGGGGCTAATGGGATAGGAGAGAGGATTGGGCACTGGGAAAGAGGAGGACGATGGGGCTGGCCGTGTGGAAGAGGCGAGGAGAAGGGAGGGCACGGGGAGGATGAGGACGGCAGTGCGCGAGGGGGGAGGATGGGGCTGGCAGTGCGGGAGGGGAGGGAGGAGGATGGGACTGGCAGAGCAGAGCGGAGGGGGGAGGAGAGGAGAAGGGAGGGCGTGGGGAGGATGGGGCTGGCAGTGCGCGAGGGGGTAGGAGAGAAGGGAGGAAGATGGAGCTGGCAGTACAGAGCGGAGGGGGGAGGAGAGGAGAGGAGAGGAGAAGGGAGGGCGCGGGGAGGAGAGGGGAGGAGGATGGAGCTGGCAGTGCAGAGCGGAGTGGGGAGGAGAGGAGAGGAGAAGGGAGGGCGCGGGGAGGATGGGGCTGGCAGTGCGGGAGGGGAGGGAAGGAGGAGCGGGAGCTGGGAGGATGGGACCGGCAGTGCGCGAGGGGGGAGGAGAGAGAGGAGGAGGATGGGGCTGGCAGTGCAGAGCGGAGGGGGGAGGATGGGGCTGGCAGTGTGCGAGGGGGGAGGAGAGAGGGGAGGAGGATGGGGCTGGCAGTGCAGAGCGGAGGGGGGAGGAGAGGCGAGGAGAGGAGAAGGGAGGGCACGGGGAGGATGGGACTGGCAGAGCAGAGCGGAGGGGGGAGGAGAGGAGAAGGGAGGGCGCGGGGAGGGGAGGAGGATGGGGCTGGCAGTGCAGAGCGGAGGGGGGAGGAGAGGAGAAGAGAAGGGAGGGCAGGAGGATGGAGCTGGCATAGCAGAGCGGAGGGGGGAGGAGAGGAGAAGGGAGGGATTGGGGAGGAGAGGGGAGGAGGATGAAGCTGGCAGTGCAGAGCGGGGGGGATGGGGCTGGCAGTGCACGAGGGGGGAGGAGAGGGCAGGAGGATGGAGCTGGCAGTGCAGAGCGGAGGGGGGAGGAGAGGAGAAGGAAGGGCTTGGGGAGGAGAGGGGAGGAGGATGAAGCTGGCAGTGCAGAACGGAGGGGGGAGGAGAGGAAAAGAGAAGGGAGGGCAGGAGGATGGAGCTGGCAGTGCAGAGCGGGGGGGGGATGGGGCTGGCAGTGCACGAGGGGGGAGGAGAGGGGAGGAAGAGGGAACTGGCAGTGCAGAGCGGGGGGGGGGGATGGGGCTGGCAGTGCACGGGGGGGAGGAGAGGGGAGGAAGAGGGAACTGGCAGTGCAGAGCGGGGGGGGGATGGGGCTGGCACTGCACGGGGGGGGAGGAGAGGGGAGGAAGAGGGAACTGGCAGTACAGAGCGGGGGGGGGGATGGGGCTGGCAGTGCACGAGGGGGAGGAGAGGGGAGTAAGATGGAGCTGGCAGTGCAGAGCGGTGGGGGGAGGATGAAGCCGGCAGTGCGGGAGGGGAGAGAAAGCGGCCAAGGCGCTGTAGGGGGAAGTCTATGGTGGTGTATGGGGAGTGGGCGGGGGGACAGTGACTCGGACTAGCCGGCGGACTCCGTTATTACGCATGCGCCGTTCCTATCGCTGATTCCGCCAGCATCCCGTCATGCCCCGCGGGGCAGCCGAGACGTAGCCTCCCAGCCAGCTCGGACGCTAGAGCGGCAGCAGCAGGCCGAGGAGGCTGATCATGGCCGAGAAGAAGCCGCCCGTGGACCTGGGGCTCCTGGAGGAGGATGACGAGTTCGAGGAGTTCCCGACGGAAGGTGACGGCGGCGGCCTGGGCTGGCGGGCGGTGGGGACGCCCGTGTGGCTGGGCTGCGCGAGCGGGGCCAGGCCTCGGCTCTGACCTCCCCACAGCTGCCGGGTCTTAGTCCGCGAGGGATGGGGCGAGCTCTCCCCTCCCCTCCCCTCCCCGTGGCGCCGAGCCGGGCCTATGGGCCAAGCCGTTCGTGCGGGCTGCCCCAGTCACCACACCGAGCCATGTGCCGTAAGGGGGTCGCGCCGTGTGCGGGTCGAGCAGTGGGCGTCTCTCGCCGAGAGCCTTGCCACAGCCTGCGGCTTTCCGCGCGTCGTGGAGACGTCCAGTTGCAGCAAAAAAAGAAAAACAACAACAACTTGTTAGTGGCCAACTTCTTAACCGGAATCACTCTCTGTGATCTCGGGCTAATCTGCCTGTCATGCTTAGGGGCCAGTTTATTCTGCCAAATCCTAAACCAGTACCACAATACTGTCTGTGCATGTTAAACTCTGAAAAAACTAGTCTTTGCTTATGAATATTTTAAGCTTATTAGGGAATAACACAAGACACACCTGTCATGCATGCAGCTGTATTTGGTGAAAGGTGTTCCTGAGCATGCACTTGCATTTTCTCTAATCAGAAAGGGTGGCTATCATGGTCAATTTATATTTAATAAACTTTGTTGCTGAAGAAATTCATCAACATTCCAAATAGTCAGAGATCCTCAGGGTTACATCAGAGATATGAAGAACATAGGGAAAGGGGGAAATAATATATTGGTAGTAAACTTACAGTTGTTGTGAAGAATGCCCATTTTTTCACAGAGGCAAAAATCGGAGTAATTTAGCAGTCCCGCGCTGCGCCCCCCCCCCCTCCCCAGCAGGTACTGAAAGATGTAGAAGCAAGTGATGTAATGATTAGTCTTTCTCTGTATTTTTAATCCAGTCTATAATAGCTGCAAAGTAAATCTTTCAAATGCTCATCTTAATTAATTAGCCTCTTAGAGTTGGTAGGGGAACTCCCACCTTTTCATGTTCTCTGTATGTATATATATCTCCTCACTATATGTTCCATCTGATGAAGTGGGCTGTAGCCCACGAAAGCTTATGCTCAAATAAATTTGTTAGTCTCTAAGGTGCCACAAGTACTCCTGTTCTTTTTTCTCATTCCTGCGCACAAGTCACAAGCTAGGGCACTATAACCTTTCTTTCTGTTTTTTTTTTTTTTTTTTTTAGTTTTTGCTACAACTGCCCCTGTATACCTGAACTAATTCATGTTGCTGGACTTCATTAGAACTGCTTGATTTTGCATTCATGCACAAAATGATTAAGAACAAATACTAAGAAAAATTTCCTAATTCCAGACAAACCAGATTAATAAATGTGAGGAAGGGAATGAGGGATGTAAAATGGGGTAATGTGGGAAGGTAATAAAAGGACTCAATTACAGTAGTGGATAGCAGCTTTATCCTAAAGACTAAATCTTCACACACAAATTCTACAGCTTTTTTGATAGTTACAAAGCTAGTGAATAAAGGGAATACATGTTCTTTCTGGATTTTACTAAAACATTTTATATGTGCAAAGACACAGAATTATAAATAAGGAACTTTCCCTTACAGTCTTGTAAATAAAAATGTCCTACCCTAGATTTAATCTTGGAAGACTTCAGAATAGGGCATGATTGTCAATTTCCTTCAAGCCCTTAAAAGCTTTAGTGGTTAAAGGGATGGCTTGTATTAGTAAATGAAGGGAATTGCTGATGGAGTAGGTCAGCGTTTCTCAAACTGGGGTCCACAAGCGTATTCCAAGGGATGCACGGGCCCTGCTGATCAACTTCTCCCCCTCCCTCCCAACGCCTCCTGCACACTGGGGAACAGCTGTTCAGCGGCATTCAGGAGGCACTGGGAGGGAGGGGGAGGAGCGGGGATGGGGCGCTCTCGGGGGACAGGGTGTAATCATGTCCGGGGCCACTGGCCCCGCTGATCAACTCCTCCCTCTCCCTCCCAGTGCCTCCTGCATGCCAGGGAACAGCTGTTCAGTGGCATGCCGGAGGCACTGGGAGGGGGAGGAGCGGGGAGGGGGTGCGCAACATGAAACAAATTAGTTCAGGGACAGGGTGCGCTCAGAGGAGGGGGCGGGGAAGAGGAGGGGCAAGGGTGGGGCGGGAAGAAGTGGGGCAGGGATGGGGTAGAGTGAGGGCAGGGCCAAGAGCTGAGCAGGGGGTTTGGGGGTCCACAATTTTTAAAATAAAAATGGGGGCCCTCAGGTTACTAAAAATTAAGAACCGCTGGTGTAGATCATGGTGGGTAGGGATGTTCACAGTATTTGCTATGCTATCTTATCTTCCTCGTACTTGACGTAGCTTTATGAGTTACAGATGTATCAAATAAGCTTTGTCAAATATAGTATTTCCAGTTAGAAAGAGAAACATGTTATTGTAATTGTTGTATTAACTGGTTAGATGAACTGAGAAGATAATAGAAGGCTTGTTTAGAGAAAACATCTGGGAGGGAAAAAGGCTTCTTACTACTTGATCTCTCCCTCCCCTGTTAAATGTGAATTAAATGACTCGGGATGGTGGGGAATCTATGCACTATAAATATTGAACTGGACAAATATGGCCACTAAAAATGAATGTTTCAGATTTTATTTCTAAAAATCTCAAACCACACCCTCACACAGGGAGAAAACTAGGATTTGGTGGACCTTTCTGAATACTTGAGTTTTCCTATATCTCTGCAATAACCTCAACTGACCTTCCTTGAAATCTTCTTTAACTGCCACAGTAGAAAAAAAACCAGATATCAGAACCTGGCTCTGATAAATTTGAGAAAACAATATAATGGAAAAATCAAAACATCACAAATGTCAGAATGAGGGTGGGTATTTGGGCACTGCATTGGCCTTCTTAGATTATGGTAATATACCTATAAACCAAATGAGGTGAAATCCTCTTACTGAATGTGGATATACTAACATCCTAAGTTTTAAGAAATTCTGAAAATGTTTCATACAGGACATTAATATTTTTATCAAAAAAGTAACTCCAGACTCTCCTTCAGTTTGTGATTGAAGTTTGATGTAGATGTTAACTATTGAAATATTTTTAAAAATCATTCTTTATATTATATGTGTCTGCTGATTAAGCATTAAAGGCTTCTTGATGTAGCTTACAAAAAAACCCCAACCTATAAAGCAGTCATTAAACCTTCTAGTAAGATCATATCATAAAGAATATTCAGAACTACTATTTGAGTATTTTCTTTTTATTGCTTAATCAAAAATAATTGGATAAATATTTGATTATAAAAACTTTTACTAAAATTATCTCAAACTGTGAATCTTCCAGGTTATACTACTTCTCTATGCAGCAGTACATGTTAGAGTTCTGTTACGTCTGATACAGGGAAATTAGGTAATGCAAACTTGTGTTAAAGCATAACAAAAATTACATTACACAAGCATTCTTTACTTCTTTAATTCCTACTTCAACTCAGTTTCAAGAAATAATTATACCAAATTTTTAAGTATCTGAAACAGATGTGTTCTAGAGTGTTTCATTTCAAGTTTAGTATGGTATAATGTGAATTGGTCACTTTTGACTTCTGTGATCCTTTTCAGAGGTATAAAATCGTATAGCTTTCGGTATTGTAGAGCTGAGTACAAAAACCTATTTTGTCTTCATTTTTGAAGTGTAGAACACACCACGCAGTGATCAGAATATTAAAATACTTTTCTAAGTCTCCCATCACGACTAGTTTGTCAAAATAGATTTTGTAACTTTAGTTTATAGTAATACTACTTAATGGTAGTCGACTCTCAAACACATTTTTGATACTTCCAAATCCCAGATAATGCTATATCATTTTTTACTTTTATCCAGTCACAGGCATATAATGTAACTGGAATAATAACTTCAATACACAAGCCTAGTATATAGTGTCAACATACAAATAGTTTAAAGTCTTGTAGCTACAGGAATAAGAGCATAATTTAGGCTTTTTTTTTTTATCACTTTCATCTGTTTTTCACCCACTTTAATGTGGAAGACATCTTAGCCCTGCTTCTTGAAGCATGATGCAGGTTTTCATGAGTAAAGAAGTGTCAGTCTGCCTGACAACTATCCTTTTATGGTTGAACCTCTCAGAGCCATTGTGCCTGATTGTATCATCTCAAATCATTTGAGACTCTTGTCACCAATTAATGTAATGCCTGAATTCTGGGTCAATTTTTACCCTACAAAAGCACATTTTTATTTGTTGTGGAATGCGTATGTCTTTGAAATATAAATACAGTAAATGAAATAGTTGATATAATACTATTTTATAGTCTTTGTAAGAACATTAAATTTAAATGTTAAATGCACTGTGTGTAAATAAAAATTAAGTTTATTGTAAGTAGTGCTGAATTAAGGCCCTTTCCTCCCTTGTAACTCAGTTTCATTGTTTGTGAATTGAATGTGATTATCCTAGTGAAAAAGACAATAGAGTAATTAGTTATTTCTTTTGCATTATTCTTAGTAGTAGTAGTATTACCATAGCCCCTAGGAGCCCTATTAATGGACCAGGACCGCATTGTACTAGGCACTGTACAAATACAGTATAAAGCTGGTCCTTGCCTCAAGGGGTTTCTCTCTTCTCTTCCCACCCCTTTTTTTCTTTCTCTAGTTTCTGCGGGGTCTCCAGCCCAGCCCTTCCACATATAAATGATCCATTCTGTGGATTGTGAAGCTAAATCTTAGTCGCTTATCTTCGGCATCAAATTCTTTACACGTGTGGCTGGCTAGGAATGGATACTTCTATTCCTGTGGTTCTCAAATTTTTCCATACTGTGACCATATTACAATAAGAAAAAGTTTCAGGACCTCTCTTTTCCCTATACTCATAAAGAGAGGAAGGGTGATTGCAACCCACCTGGATCTGTTTGTGACCCTCCCACAGTCAGTTTCCTTTTGTTGATGTATATGTACAATGCTACTCTAGTGGTTGCTGGAAAGCTTTGGTTTTTCTGGGTTGGTTAGAAAGCTGATTGTAAATTATGGTGGGACGCAACACCATTCAAAACCATTTGCAGGTTGGGGAGGAGCACTGCAATGTTCTCAAATTTAATATTTTTAAAACTAATATAGCCAGGTAATCTTATAAATCTGTACCATGGGCTCCAAATACCAAAAATATATTCCCTACCATGAGCCTTTTTGGTGCTCCAGGAGAACTTGCTTCACATGCAGTGCTTTGCTACTTTTCTGTATTAATAAGAGGACCAAAACCAGTTTCCAAGTGCAAGACTAGGTGACACTTCTGCCTATCATCAGTGTTGCAATACTGGGCAAAGCTTGCAATTTACTTTTCTGGTTATCTTTACTTCTGCAGCTGTAGAATAACACAAAATTTTGCCTATATGAAAAATAGAACTGGTAGCTTTAAAGGTGAGGGGAAGGATTAAAAATAATGTGAAGCTACTTATTGTATTAACTATAGTTGCATACCCTTCTTGTTTTAGTTTCAGATTTTCTACTACATAAGTTACTTGTAATTTCAGTATTTTGTATAAGAAGAAATGGAAGGTCTAAGTGGATTGAGTAAAGGAGTTTTTTTGAGTTTTCTTGGCAATAAAAGCACTCAACATTTAAAGTTAATATTTTCATGCAACCCTGAGGAATTGCAGACTTTCTAAAAGTCTTTAGACATATTAATGGAAACCAGGTAACATGTTACCTTCTATATTTGTGCTATATTGTTACAGATCTTCTATGAGTGATCTTTTTTTAATTAATATTCTCATTATGGACAAATAATCCTGGAATCCAAAACATTAATCTTATAGCTATTTATAAAGTTGTATTTTGATTATAATTCAAGAAGTTAGGGTGTTAAATAGCATCTTGTAATGATTTCATTCTTCTAAACACTTTTAATGTGATCAGAACTTTTTTTTTATAAACAGAGGAAATGTTTGGTATTGATGACATTTGTGTATCTAATGGCCAGACCTATTTGCTGACAGTAAATGTTACCAAAGCAGTACAACATAAAATATTTAGACTTTGTCTGTTTTCTGTCCTTAGACTGGGCTGGTTTAGATGAAGATGAGGATGCACATGTCTGGGAAGACAATTGGGATGATGACAATGTAGAAGATGACTTCTCCAATCAGTTAAGGTAATCTTGGAGTTTAATTTACAGTTAGAAGTTGAACATAAAACTTTCAGTCTGTAGTTTTTAGTTGGGTGGAATCTGTGACTTTAAAAAATGTTCAGTTTAAAAAAAAATTATTTTTGAAAGAAAAACGTGAGCAAATCTCTACTTAACTGCCCCAAAGAGTTTTTTAAAAGCAGCATTTGCTGTCATAACCCAACAAGCCTTACTACTGGTGACCAGCCTCTGTACTTTAGTGTCAATTCTATAAACACTGAAATAACCCTCAGTTACCTCTCAGTGTGTGTGTGATGATTGGAGTGGGGCAGGAAACAGCTTTCTCATCCTGTAAAATTTTACAGGATTTCAAAAACTTTCCATCCTGAATTGAGAAACCTTTCTAGACAAAAGCCTTGTCAATACTGAGAAGTTCCCACAAAAAGTTTCCTTGTAATGAGGAGTTGTCTTCCAGCAAAGAGCCATTAAGTGAAGCAATTCCCGGCTAGTTCTACTGGCAGTCATAGACTTTATTACAGGGGGGGAAATTACCGAAGTAAAATTTTAAAATATAAAAATATCTATGGGCAGGAGCTGAGCACTTCTAATCCAGTTGTTTAACCCTCCTTTCTGTAGGTCACTTAGTTTCAGTTAATCTTTTACTGATGCCTAATTATAATTTAAGGAGTTTGAATCATCAATACAAACTTGTGCTTTATCACTAATCCCTCCATACATTGTACACATAACAAAATATCTGTAATGTAGCCTGATTTGAAACAGTTACTAGACTGACTCCCTTGTTTTAGACACAAGGTTAAGGTGACCCTCAGGTAGTGGGTGTCAATGTAAATCCTGTTTGTGTAATTGCTTATTGTCAAGTTGAAAAGTAGTTTCAAGTTAATTGCAGGTCTTAAATATATTACAACTCTAAAGACAGTGTGTGTCAACAGTATTACAGGAATCCTCAAAGTGTGGCAGAAATTTCTGTATGAGAAGTTCAATACATGACACTTTGGACTGTGAAAACTACACCTTAATTACATCTTATAGTAAAGTATTCATAATCTGTCCTCATCTCTGTATTTAAATTAAAGACTCCAGTCTGAGGTTGGAACAGCATTCCTCTACCACAATCCACTGACTATCCCTGTTATGTTTAAGCCATCCTGAAATACAACTGACTTGAGTGTCCTAAAAATAAATCTTACATTTTAGTAATGAAAATCCATCCTTGCTCCTGGGTTGGGTCAACAAAGATTGAGTGATTCATTCTGTGTATTCAGATAATCTCCTTATCTAAACTATCACAATTATTCATCAGTCAAAACAAATTGGGTGGAAGTTATGCCTGTTTAATAACTGCAGAATCAGAACTTTTGTGTTCATTTGGGCTCTGATTCAGAGTATAAACACACACCTAATTTTAAGCATGTATAATCCTATTGAAGTCAGTGGGACTACGTACAAGATTAAGGACCTTTTATATATTAGGAATCAAAGATGCTATACTGATGAACACAGTGTCAAAACTTGTTACGTTTTTGCTTTGCAAAAATAATTTTAGCTTTGTTCCTAGATGGTTGGCCTTCTTTTAAAATAAATAAATAATTTAAAAAAATCTGTTCTGGTAACAGTTAATTGTGCATAAGGAAATCTGGTGAAAGGTTTCACATGGGTAACTCATGTACTGTATTATCATTTCTAATGAAGTTTTATAGACTTAAAAATGGGGTGAAAGAAAGCACTTCCCTGATTTAATCAATAAGGAGTGAGGACCATAATTAAACAAGCCTTTGAATTTTTATCTGGGTTTCATATCCATGTTGAAAAGAGTGACTAAACTGAAATCTAGAAGGAATGTAAAGGAAGTGAGGCCAAATGTGAATTATTACTCTTTTTATTTGTCCTTTTGTATCAAAAGTGACAGTAGCATATTAGTATTTAATGTTTTCTTACCAGATAATATTTAGGTTCTTGATTAACATTTGTCATGGTTTAAAGAGCTTTGCAATTATCTGACAGTATTTTATTGTGCCTCAATCATACTTCTGGTTCTTATTTTTATACAGAGCTGAACTAGAAAAACATGGATACAAGATGGAGACCTCATAGTTTTCAGTGAAGATGGAATAATCTAAAATTGAACTGTAGATTGAATTGTTGAAAAAAGAAGACAGGCTGGGACATGAGATGATACATTCAATCCATTATCAGTTTGCATTGATTTATTTTGGTTTTGTATAAATAATAAAAATTTTAATCTAAACCCTTTTATATTTCCAGTATTTTTTCAGCTTCTGTTTTATTGATGAGATATTTAAAAAAAAAAATCAATCTTTATGTGGTTTGTGCAGCTGTGTTCATGGTTTCTTATATGAGGTTACTGATAATCTTTAAATAGCTGAAGCCTATCCCATTAAAATCAGTAGGAACAAAATAAGCATCAGTAAGAACAGAATTGAAAAATAGCAGACCCTTTGTCTTGGGTAGATGTAGACAAGATGCAAATGCAAGACGGAAATGCATTTAAAATTTCTGTGATTCCACCAAAATGTAACTAAAATATATGAAAGCAATGTGTGTGGGCAGGGGGAATGAATACAGGATAGATTAACAAATATTAATCTGTTAAAATATTTTAAGATTAATTTAAAAACATGTAATGTTTCTTTAGTTAATATGCTGGCGAGAGCTAGTTTGATAGCCCTGCAAAATAAAGGCCTCTGCTAATCTTAGAGGTAAGAACAATACAGAAAACCGAAGTGCACACTCCTCCAGCCCTGTTAGAGAGAGGACTTTTCTAGAGATCCTGTGAAGCAGTGACTGTGAAAAAGATTTGGGATCATGGTGGATAATCAGCTGAACATGAACTCCCAGTGTGATACAGTAGCCAAAAGGGCGAATGTGGTCCTCGGATGCATAAATTGGGAAATCTTAAGTAGTGGAGAAGTTATTTTACCTCTTTATTGGTCACTGGTGTGACCTGCTGCTAGAATACTGTGTCCAGTTCTGGTACAACAATTAAGAAGGATGTTGATAAATTGGAGAGGGTTCAGAAAAGAGTTATGAAAACGATTAAAAGATTAGAAAACCTGCCTATAGTAATAGACTCAAGAAGCTCAATCTATTTAGTTTAACAAAGTAAAGTGGTGTCTTGATCACAGTCTGTAAGTAGCTACATGGGAAACAGATATTTGATATTGGCCTCTTCAGTGTAGCAGACAAAGGTTTAGCATGATCCAGTGTTAAACAAGGTTTGGAGATCTCAGCCTGCTTAGTACCATGGCAAACACACCATTAAAAATCCATTTAACCTTTTATTAAAGATGCAGAAAAGGAGGAAAAACCATTAAAACATTTAAAATCTACAGTATAAAATAAGGCCTTCATTTTAACAACATTCCTTGTTCCCTTTACCTGGAGAGTTTTAAGAAGGAAAAAAGTCCTCATTTGACAGTCCCTTAGTTGAGACGAGCTGGAGCTATCGTTGTGGCTGATGTTACAGTCCAATCCAACTTCATCTCAGGTGGTGGTTGGGATTCAGCAGGAGCTGCTAGAGGTGGCCATGTCATCCGGGTCCTGCTCTGGTCAGTATATCTATCAGGATCAGGATTACCAAGGTCCAGATCCCAGGAAACAGTGGGGGCGGCAGCCATGATGGTGAAGCTCACTTCAGTAGCCTCCATCTGTTCTTCTGTCCTTCCCCCCCCCCCCCCCCTCTCCAAGTCTCTCACTTTAAGGACCCAAAAAGGGAATGATGGGTGGAATCGCCCATCCCCTCATTATTTTGTCTACCAATTAGGCGCACCAATTCTGTTTCAGTAATTTCTGGTTCTCCTTTTCTGTTTTTACCAAGAATGATTTCCACATAGTCCTTGAATGACAGCAGCATGGCTTTTTTGTCTGGATTAATTTAGTCCCCCTGTCTGGTTCTCTTGCACCTGTTTATAACATTAATTATTGAAAACAACTTGACCTATTTTCCATTAACATTTGTTACTGTAACTTCTTGTAACATTGTATGAACTTTCACATACTTTTTACAATTAAGCTCACCATCAGGGTAAATTTGTAGGCCCAATTATTACAACAGAGGTTAGGGGAAGGGGAGGGGAGACAGATCTGATGAGGAGCCAGTGTCCAGAGGGAGAACCAGGACTGGCTGGGAAAAGAGACTGGGATGATGAGCGTGGGGGAGGACACAGTGGATGAGGAGCCCAGGGAAATTGAGATTGGGAGTCTGGGTGTGTGTGCATGTGAATGGAGGCCAGGGGGAGGGGGAGAGAGAGACAGGAGAGGAGGAACTGGGACTGACTGGGCAAGAAAACTGGGAACAAGGACTTGGGAATTAGGGGGGGTGTAACTGGTGATAGCTGGGCAAGGAGACTGGGAGTCGAGGTGACTGGGACTGGTTTGGTGAGTGCAAGGGGGAGAGACTGGGAATGACAAGGATTGAGATGATAAACCTGAGGAGTGGAGACTGGTGCTGGCTAGGTGAGAATGGGACTGGGACAAGGAGCCAAGAGCATTGATGATCTGGGACTGGAATGGGACAGGTTGGAGGGTTCTGAGCAGAATCAATCAAGCTTGGGATGGACTGGGCAGAAGTCTGTGCCCAGTTAAGAACATCCCTTCAGTCTCACCATTCCTTTGCTGTCAGCAAATATCTGTGAAACCCACTGACAATGTGTATGCCTCATCCCTGTCTAGTGCTGGTTCACATAGAGGATGATAACCTACTACTGCTATGTTACTCCGTTAGCTCAAGCTGTTTGATGGTTTCCAAGGTTCCAGCCCTACTTGATGAATTATGTGGCTGTCAATATGATGTCACATGATGGAATTGTGCTTTTTCAGTTTGCTTTTTCCAAAAAACCTAGATAATTACACACACACACAAACCTGTAAAAAGAACATTATTAAGATTGCAAAGTCAAAACTCAAGTTAAAAAATGCCAAAATTAAAGTTTATGTGCAACTTTAATTCAGCCCCCTTGTATACATGCATTATGATACAGTTTTTAATTACATAGCAAACTATTTTCCCCCCACAAAAGCTCTGCCTTCTTCAGTGAACAGGGTGGATCTGCTCCAGGGATGCATCAGGGTTGTGTCATGAAGACCGTTGCCTGGAGGACCTCTGCTTTACTTACTGCAGAGGTTGGAAGGTACACAGTGAATGAGGCAGGGGATTGCAGGAAGACAATGGATGGTTTTAGGGTTAATGCAGTTGAATGCTACCCTGGATAATTGGTTTATATCCCTGCCTTTGCCACAGAGTTTCTATGCAATACTAGGTAAGCTAATTAAACCAAACTTTTCACAGGTGGTCACTAATTGGATGTGCCTCATTTTCTATCTGCCTTGAGACCCTGAGGTCTGATTTGCAGATGTGCTGAGCACTCACAGCTGCAACTGAAATCATTGGGAGCTGTGGTTTGAACATGTGAAGCGCCATATAATAAGTTCTTGGAAAAATCAGGCCCTGGGCACCTCAGATTTGGCACCCAAAATTAGCAGATACTTTTTGTCCTTCATCTCCATACCTGAATTCTCCATCTGTAAAATGGGGATAATAATATTCCCCGCACCTCACAGGGATGTTGTGAAAATTAATTTATTAATATTCATGAAGCACTCATATGATAGTGATGAATGTCATAGAAAAGCTCATGAGAAAATTAATAATTTTATTTTCAGAGCAGTACAGTAATTAATGCATGGAACCACACACTGATCAGTGAGGAGTAAACAAGCTATTGAATGGCTATTCATCAAATGAGCACAGTCCAGCCTGTGCACTAAATGAGGCAGGTATCTTTGGAAAAAATAGTCTGTGGTCATGTAATTAAGGACTGGACCAAATGCATATGCACAAGGGGGGTGAATTAAGCTTGCATGGGGAACCATAAGTCTGACATTTCCTATGTTTTGAGTATTTGACTTTGCAACCTCAATAATGTTCTTTTAACATAGTTTTATTTGTATGTGTGTGTATAATTATACAAATAAATTAGATTTAGCTCAAGGGTATACAGGGAAAAAGGAAATGAACAGACAGATGCCAATAAAGTTTTTGTGGTGAAAATTTACTGAAGGCTGAATGTTATGTAACATTTCAAGCACTTTCGGATCCTTCAGGGTGAAATGTGTGATATAAATGTAAAATATTTGCAATACACATTGTAGCAAACAAACACATTAAAATCATTTTAAATATTCCAATCTCTCCTCCACTGTCCTTTGTCAGCAGAGAGGCAAGGACAGTGGCTTTGTGTTTCACAAGTAATTGTAATTTAAAACTAATTTCAACAATTCTTGAGTCAGTCATTTGCAACTAGGCTAGGAGGTTAAAGGCAAACTGTCATGTGTTTTAATACTGGTAATAAATAAAGAAATGTGACCTTCCTTTTTTAAAGACTTGAAGCGATACTTTGAGGTATATAGCTCTGATGGGAGGAAAGGCCTTTGCCTAGGAATGCTTTTCATCCTATAGTCCTGCAAATGATTTGTCTCTACTACTCCTTCCCCTCCTTCCCTCTGAGCTTTGCACCTTCTTTCAGACTGCCCCCATGTTTGAAACCATCTTCTCCCTCTTGTCTTCTAGCTCTTTCTCTCCTCCTTAAAATGCACTTTCCCCATAAATCCTTCCTACCTTCTCATAACCCAAAGACCTCTCCACACCCTCGCAGATTTCCTATTCTGCTTGTATATGTTGTAAACTCTTTGGGGGTAGAGGGGGGAGGGATAGTTCAGTGGTTTGAGCATTGGCCTGCTAAACCCAGAGTTGTGAGTTCAATCCTTGAGGGGACCATTTAGGGATTTGGGTATTGGTCCTGCTTTGAGCAGGGGGTTGGACTAGATGACCTCCTGAGGTCCCTTCCAACTCTGATATTCTATGATACAATGCCATAGTCTATGCTGCTTTGTAAAGCACCATGTAAACATGCAGCTGATTTGTAGGGCACATGGCACAATAAGTGATGGGGAAGTGCAGGATGGATTAATATGCTTCAATGGGCTGGCCTACAGCCAGTGTGCAAAGAGGGAAAGTATCACAATAGCAAGTGAATAGATGGGTGTTAAATGCATATAGCATGACAGATAATGACTTATATTTTTTATCGGATCTGCAATGATCTCAAAGTGTCTTATGAAGTGAGGGTCAGAGTTATTCCTATTTTACCTTTGGAATTACTGAGGCACAGAGGTTCAATGACTTACTCCAGGGCATGCAGGGAGCCAGTGGTAGTGCTGGCAATAGAAGTCCTGACCCATGCTCAACCCTTTAGACTTCAGCTGCACCTATTATTTGCTTTACACTGGCAATGTGCTGGATGCTATTCAAAACACAACATCAAAACATTGTCTGCCCTGGAGAGGTCAGAGTCAAAAAGATTTGCAGAGAGCAAGACATAGTGGGGTAAATTTTCACAATTCAGGGATGATGTTGACAAATGGGAGAAAGTTCAGAGAAGAACCACAAGAATGATTAAAGGATTAGAAAACCTGCCTTATAGCGAAAGACTTCAGCTCAATCTATTTAGCTTAACAGAGAACGTTAAGGGGACCACAGGGGATCACAGTCTACAAGTACTTACCTGGAGAATATTTGATAATAGGCTCTTCAGTCTAGCACACAAAGGTATATATAACAAGATCTAGTAGCTGGGAGTTAAAGCTAGATAAATTCAGACTGGAAATGAGGCATATGTTTTTAACAGTGCAGGTAATAAACCATTGGAACAGTATATCAAGGGTGGTTGTGGTAGATTCTCCATCATTGGCAATTTTAAAATCAGGATTGGATGTTGTTTAAAAAGATATGCTCTAGTTCAAATGGGAATTATTTTGTGGCAGTACAGTACTATGGTTTGTGTTACACAGGAGGCCAGATGATTATCACAATGGTTCCTTCTGGCCTTGGAATCTATGAACTTAGGGATATTTTTTTCATTGTTATTATAGGCTCCAAATACTATAAACATGGGGAAATCATCCAGCGCAAGTGTCCAACATCCCGTCTATGGAAATAGGATAAATTGAACATAGCGCTATGCTGAAAGAGGGACATATACAGTAACTTTCCCCTTGGAACGTTTTGTTATAAATACAATCATCCTTATTGATCGTCATGTCCTGAATTGCTAAGAGGTTTTTCTCTCTTGTGTATTAGCCTTATACTGTATTTTCAGCTCACAAACTTGCATCCTTTGGAAGTACTGGAATTAGTTTTTCACACTGTGCAGTTCTTTTTGGTAAATTGTTTAGTAACCCTTTCCATGGCACTCTCCTTGTGCTTCAATAGTGAACAAAATGATAGGCCTGTCTGCCTGATCTTTTAAGCACCTCAACTTTTCCCTCTGCTAAATAGTAAATCAACTTTGTTTGGGAAACAGTCTATAAGGAGGAGAATGCAGCTCATTTCTTTGGAAGTAACTCTGGCTATTCTCCTTTTGTAGGCTCAGTGGAGTTCAAGAATTGAGAGTACTTTTGGGCGCTGAAGTGCTTTGCAAGCTCTATCTGTACCAAACCACTGACATGCAGCCACTTCTCCTGGGTTAAAGAATGGTATCCCTGTGGCAATTTTGGCACTTACATGGGACTGCACAAAGGTGCAATAATGCAACTTCCACTGAACTTGGTGGAGGTGTTGTCCATTTCTTTAAAGGGATTAACTCAGGCCTGAAACCCACAACTATTTCACATTTGGGGACAATGTATACCTTCAAGTCAGCGGTACTGCTATGGGTACCTGCATGGCCCCACAGTATGCCAACATTTTTATGGCTATCTTAGAACAACACTTCCTCAGCTCTTGTCCCCTAACGCCCCTACTCTACTTGTGCTACATTGATGACATCTTCATCATCTGGACCCATGGGAAAGAGGCCCTTGAGGAATTCCACCAGGATTTCAACAATTTCCACCCCACCATCAACCTCAGCCTGGACCAGTCCACACAAGAGATCCACTTCCTGGACACTACAGTGCAAATAAGCAATGGTCACATAAACACCACCCTATACTGGAAACCTACTGACTGCTATACTTACCTACATGCCTCCAGCTTTCATCCAGACCACATCACACGATCCATTGTCTACAGCCAAGCTCTAAGATACAACCGCATTTGCTCCAATCCCTCAGACAGAGACAAACACCTACAGGATCTCTATCAAGTGTTCTTAAAACTACAATACCCACCTGGTGAAGTGAAGAAACAGATTGACAGAGTCAGAAGGGTACCCAGAAGTCACCTACTACAGGACAGGCCCAACAAAGAAAGTAACAGAACGCCACTAGCCGTCACCTTCAGCCCCCAACTAAAACCTCTCCAGCGCATCATCAAGGATCGACAACCTCTCCTGAAGGACGATCCCTCACTCTCACAGACCTTGGGAGACAGGCCAGTCCTCGCTTATAGACAGCCCCCCAACCTGAAGCAAATACTCACCAGCAACTATACACCACACAACAAAAACACTAACCCAGGAACCTATCCCTGCAACAAATCCCGTTGCCAACTCTGTCCGCATATCTATTCAAGGGACACCATCATAGGACCTAACCACATCAGCCACACCATCAGGGGCTCGTTTACCTGCACATCAACCAATGTGATATATGTCATCATGTGCCAGCAATGCCCCTCTGCCATGTACATTGGCCAAACCGGACAGTCTCTACTCAAAAGAATAAATGGACACAAATCAGACGTCAAGAATTATAACATTCAAAAACCAGTTGGAGAACACTTCAACCTCCCTGGTCACTCAATAACAGACTTAAAAGTGGCAATTCTTCAACAACAAAACTTCAAAAACAGACTCCAACGAGAAACTGCAGAACTGGATTAATTTGCTAACTGGACACCATCAAATTAGGCCTGAATAAAGACTGGGAGTGGATGGGTCACTATAAAAACTAAAAACTAATTTTCCCATGTTAATTTCCCCCTACTGTTACTTACACCTTCTTGTCAACTGTTTGAAATGGGCCACCCTGATTACTACAACAAAAGTGATTTTTCCTCCTGTTGATAATAGCCCACTTTAATTGAATTGTCTCGGTAGAACTGCCCCCCCACTTGGTAAGGCAACTCCCATCTTTTCATGTACTGTGTATATATATCTTCCTACTGTATTTTCCACTCCATGCATCTGATGAAGTAGGTTTTAGCCCACAAAAGCTTATGCCCAAATAAATTTGTTAGTCTCTAAGGTGCCACAAGTACTCCTCGTTGTTTTTGCTGATACTGACTAACATGGCTACCACTTTGAAACCTAAATTCCTGTTCATACAGAAAACGTCCCCAGACTGTTAATGTCCATGTGAAGCTGTCAGGAGCTGGATATTGTTTGCCTACTGTTGTTACACGGATAGAGCTGTAACTATGCATTTTAGTGCCCAGGGCAAGCAAGCATATTTGCGCCCCCTATTGTTTATTTTCATCATTTTTCGGCCCCTGCGGCTTTGCACTCTGGGCAGCTTTTTTTGGTGGGAGGCCCATTTCCCTTTTAAAAGGCCAGCCAGATTAAATAAAAATCCTGGGTCTGATTCTGATGTCACCAGATTTACTCTGGTGTAAGTTCACTGATTTCAGCAGACATACTCCTGATTTACACCAGTGTCTATGAATACAGAATCAAGCTACATTTTTTAATAAAAGCAAAATAAAAGTACTCATGTTACTAATAAAACAGATCTTTAAAACAAAGAATTTGGCAAAGCGAATGTACATTTTACCATGTTTGCTATTGCTACCATGTATGCTTTTCATATGAATGGTGAAAATAAACTAATCCGTTTACTTTTGTTTCTTGTCTTTTCTGCTTCTCATACATTAGTCCCATGCTGCTGTATTTGAGTTGAAAGCATTGCAGGGGAGAGTTCAAATCCAAGCAAACTGCTTTTGTCAAAAGGTTTCAAAATCAAATCCTGTGGTATTTGGTTATTGTAAAATCACTTTTTTACTGTACAAAATGTACATTTTGGTCCTAGAGTACCAGGCAGTGTTTCCCATGGAAAATATACTGATAACTACTATGAATAAGCCTTGTTTAAATATTGTGAAAGGGTAAAATTCACCTTTACGCAGAAGGCCAGCACAAGGACCGTGTACAACTTAACCTTTTTATGGTAGCGTAACTGAGACTTAAGTGGTGCATAGCAATTTTGTTGCTCCCCATCTCCATCATAAGATCTATAACTAGGGTCTTACCAAATTCACGGCCATGAAAAACACATCACGGACCATGAAATCAGGTCTCCCCCCATGAAATCTGTACAGTATAGGGTAAAAGCACACAAAAGACCAGATTTCATGGTGGAGACCAGCATTTCTCATACCGGGGGTCCTGATCCAAAAGGACGTTGTGGGCAGGTCGCAAGGTTATTTTAGGGGTGTCACAGTATTGCCACCCTTACTTCTGCGCTGCCTTCAGAGCTGGGTGGCCAGAGGGCGGCGGCTGTTGACTGGGCGCCTAGCTCTGAAGGCAGCACCCCACCAGCAGCAGTGCAAAAGTAAGGGTGGCATGATATGGTATTGCCACCTTTACTTATGTGCTGCTGCCTTCAGATCTGGGCCCTCGGTCAGCATCTGCCACTCTCTGGCCTCCCAGTTCTGAAGGCAGCAGCGCAGAAGTAAGTGTGTCATGGTATGGTATTGCCACCCTTTCTTCTGCGCTGCTGCTGGCAGGGGCACTGCTTTCAGAGCTGGGCATCCGATCAACAGCTGCCGCCACTCCCAGCAGCGCAGAAGTAAGGGTAGCAGTACTGCAACCCCCCCTACAATAACCTTGCGACCCCCCCCCCCCACAACTCCTTTTTGGTGTAGGACCCCTACAATTACAACACAGTCAAAATTCAGATTTAAATATCTGAAATCATGAAATTTATTATTTTTAAAATCCTATGACTCTGAAATTGATAGGGCCCTAGCTATAATGTAAAAAGCAGCAAAAATACAATAAACCATCTTTTTTGGTGTTTTTCCCTTTTGGATTTATCAAAAATGTCTGAGTGCACAATATAAAAATGGGCATTGGATTATACTGTAGGCCTGATTAAAAGTAAAGTGCTGCACTAAGCATCAGGGGGAGGGAAAATCACTTTGCCTAACCCCCAAACCACCCCTAAAATTAAAGGTACATCACCATCTTGAAAAGCCCGACTTTAGTGGTATGAGAAGGTAAGGCTGCTGTCTATTTAGATTGTAAACTCTTCAGCACCAGGGACTGCCCCATGCTTTTGGGAGACGCTCCCCATAAACATCCATAAAGCTACCTCCTATCCACCTTCAAATCTCTCCCCAAACCTCTCCTTTGCCATGATGCCTACAAAACTTGACAGTTGGGCTGCTGGTAGGCTGAGACCACTGCCTATCAAGCTGACCAGTATTGTCTCATTGTTTCCTTGTACTTCCCCTTCTGTCTGTATCAATTTGTGGATCTTATATTTAGCTTGTAAGCTCTTTGGGGTAGGGACTGTCTTTTTGTTCAGTGTTTGTAGAGCACAGAGCACGATGGGACGCTGGTCCATGACTGAGGTTCCTAAGTGCTATGGAAATACAAATAATTAATAATCATAACAAAACCAGCAGGTTAGGTTGGACATTAGGAAAAACTTTTTAACTGTCAGGGTGGTTAAGCAGTGGAATAAATTGCCAAGGGAAGTTGTGGAATCTCCATCACTGAAGATTTTTAAGAGCAGTTTAGACAAACACCTGTCAGGGATGGTCTAGATCCAAACTATGGCCCGGGGGTCGCATCAGGCCCTCCAGATGTTTTAATCGGGCCCTCGAGCTCCTGCCGGGGAGCAGGGTCTGGTGCTCCAGCTGGGGAGCAGGGTAGGGAGCTTGCCCCACTCCGCATGGCTCCCAGAAGCAGTGGCGTGTCCCCCCCTCCGGCTCCTTCACAAAGGGGCAGCCAGGGGGTTCCACATGCTGCCCCAACCCCAAGTGCCACCCCCGCAGCTCCCATTGGCTAGGAACCGTGACCAATGGGAGCTGCAGGGGTGGCACCTACGGACAGGGCAGCGCGCAGAGCCGCCTGGCCGCACCTCCGCATAGGAGCCAGAGGGGGGACATGCCACTGTGTCTGGGAGCTGCTTGAGGTAAGTGTCGCCCAGAGCCTGCACCCCTGACCTCCTCCTCCGCCCCAACCCCCTGCCCCAGCCCTGATCCCCCTTCTGCCCTCTGAACCCCTTGGTCCCAGCCCAGAGCACCCTCCTGCACCCCAAACCACTCATCCCCAGCCCCACCCCAGAGCCCCCCAACCCCCTGCCCCAGCCTGGAGCCCCCCCCGCACCCTGAACTCCTAATTTCTGGCCCCACCCCAGAGCCCGCACCCCGAGCCGGAGCCCTCACCCCCTTCCGCACCTCAACCCCCAATTTCATGAGCATTCATGGCCCGCCATACAATTTTCATACCCAGCTCTGGCCCTCGGGCCAAAAAGTTTGCCTACCCCTGGTCTAGATAATACTTAGTCCGGCCATGAGTGCAGGGGACTGGACTAGATGACCTCTCGGTCCTTTCCAGTCCTATGATTCTATGAAGCTGCAAAGACAATGTGACTCATCTTAAAGAGAATATATGCAGTATTCACCATTATAAATAGGCTGCTTTTTGTGGCTGCAATGATATACTTAGAAATCGGTTTTCTTTTAAAAATAGCTTTGATGTTCTGCAGATATTTTGGGATTGCAGCCTCAGTTGTTTATTCAGCTTATATATATATATAAAATCATGTACGTTAAATCAGGCTTTTTCAGCCCGTGGGTTGGGACCCAAAATTGGGTCACCAGAATGTTTCAAAGGGTCATATGGCAGCTCCTGTGGCTCCTGGCCCATAGGGCTGGCTGGGTTTGCCTCCCTGCTCCAGGCACTGCAACCTCTGGGATCCCAGCTCCACTCAGGTTTGGCCCAGCTGTCATGATGATGGCAGCCCAGGTAAGCCAAATTTGAGTGAATGGCACTGCAACCCCGTAAGCCAGGTCGCAACTCCACTCACACAAACTTGGTCCAGTCGGGGCAAACCTGAGCAATGCTGCAACCCCAGAGGTTCCAACGCCCAGAGCTGAGAGCCAAGCCCAGCCTGCCCCACAGCACAGGAGCGACCACTGTGGGGTGAGTGCCGGGCAGGACCAAACCCCCTGAGGGGCAGGATCCAACCGAAACCACTCCAGGGCAGGGCCATAACCAGGGCAGGGTGAGTGGGGGAGCCACCCAGGGCTCAAAGCTGTGGGGACAGCTCGGGCCGGCAATGCCAGGGACTCAGGCCGGCTATGCCAGATGGCTGGGGCCAGCCCCGCGTGATGGGGCAGCAGGGCTCGGTGGGGCCAGCCCTGCACTGCACTGCTTGGGGAGGGAGCACCACCTCCAGTCCCTGACTCACTTCAGTGGGCCAACAAGCCTGTCTGGGTTGGAGGGACGCAACCAAAAAAAATGGGGGAGTGCGCACGTGACCCCCACACACATTGCCTCTGGTCATGGGCACAAATATGCTTGCTCACCCTGGACACTAAAATGGCTAGTTATGGCTCTGCCCCAGGGCCTCCACCCCCAGTTTATTTAAAAATTGCAACAGGCCATAAACATTTACAAATGGGTCCTGAGCCAAAAAGAGATTGCGGATCACTGAGGTAAATCATAGATATTTACAAACACAGAGGTAGATATGGTCCCTGCTTTGAGGATCAAAGTGGAATGGCTATGTTACAGACAAAGGATAAAGTGCCAGAGCAGTCAGTAGTGGATGAGTAAAAGTGTGGAAAGCTAGTGTAAAAATGGGTCTGCAGGGTAGATTTAAAAGAAAGGAAGAAGAGGCTTCTGAGTGTAGCGGGCAAGATGAAAAAACACATGCATAACTATATGTGTTGCCTCTGCTTCTATGAGCAAAGCTTGCTGGATCCAGGTTGGGGGAGCAGGAGTACCACTTCCATGACATGGCGCCCCTTCTTCCTGACCCTCACAAGACCATAGCCGATGCTGCTCAAGAATGGGGTTCTTCAAATGTAGAATGGCTCAGATTCAGGAGACACATTTTGCATTTCAAAAAGGATAGTGGCCAGTTGGAAAGGGTTTAAAGAAGACCCTACAAAATGATTTGGTAGAGGTACTCCCTTTCACCTACTGTTCTTCTCCCAATACAAAGAGAGTCTTCTTTCAGTTCCAGCAATGTCACATGTACAAGAGGAGTAACATGCTGAGAAGAATACCTCTCAGAGGGGAAATGAAAGGGTTTGCTCTGTGGGTAAGAGTCCCTGCAGCATAACGGCAAGCCTCAATCAGAGAGGATACTGTCCAAAGTGAAATACAATCAGATAGTTTACCTTTTAAAACATTTAACTAGTCTTGTTTGCAGTGGTGGTGTAGCCATGCTGGTCCCAGGATATTAGAGAGACAAGGTGGGTGGGGTAATATCTTTTACTGGACCAACTTTCACTAACAGAAGTTGGTCCAATAACAGATATTACCTGACCTACTTTGTCTTTATAACTAATCTTGACAGATTAGTCTGTTGTAAATATAGCTATCCCCTTCTGGGTGGGGAATGGGTGGAAACATGCAATTCTTGCCTTGGAAGATTTGTGGGAGGATCTCTGTTTCCATATTGTCAACAGGTGACTTATACTTGTGATGATCTCTGAACCCTGATCAGCTGAGGTACTTCAGCATCAGCTCTGTATTGAGTGCTGTTAATCGTCAACACTGATTGCTCTTAGCAATTCTTCAAGTGATTGGTGAAACTGACCAAGACTAATGAAGGCAGAGTTTATGCGCTTGAACTTAGCTGTGTTAAATCCTGAAAACAAATCTACTAGCTATTTTTGATGGTGGGGAAGGAGGAAGGGAGGGACAGGGTAAGTCATGTTAAGTTGGGATTTTGACATAAAAGGAAAGGAATTGAGGAGACAATAAAATGAGAGATTTGAAAAACATAAGAGGTGGAAAAAAACAGCAGCAATCATTGGGCCTAATGGACTAAATAATGGTGAATTGAGAGACATCATTTTCTTGTATTATGGATACAACAGCCTCACAAATAGGGGAAATCTATGTGGGTGAAATCTTACAATCCTTCCTTGTGCCTCAGTAACATAGGTGTTTTGCCTGAGTAAGGTCTGAAGAAGAACTACAGGATTTTGGATCTATTTATCTATCTGACAAGGTAGGTGCGGTAATTTCTTTTATTGGACCAACTTCTATTGGTGGAAAGGACAAGATTTCAAGCTTCACAAAACTTGAAAGTTTGTCCCTTCCACCAACAGAAGTTGGTCCAATAAAAGATGTTACCTCACTTACCTTGTCTTTCTCATAACCTGAGACCAACACAACTACAGCAATACCGCAAATGACAATAGAAGGTATCTAATCCATCTATCTATCTATCTATCTCCCTGCCTCCCTCCATGAGCACTAGATTTGTGACAAGCTGCAGTGCAAATATATTCCTCTCTAGCCTGTTGCACACTACGTTTCCTTGTAGACCAGTGGTGGGCAACCTGCGTTCCACGGGCCACACGTGGCCCGTCAGGGTAATCTGCTGGCAGGCCCTGAAACAGTTTGTTTACATTGACTGTCCACAGGCACGGCTGCCCGCAGCTCCCAGTTGCGGTGGTTCGCCGTTCCTGCCAATGGGAGCTGCGGGAAGCGGCAGCCAACACATCCCTGCGGCCCGCACTGCTTTCTGCAGTTCCCATTGGCTGGGAACGGCGAACTGTGGCCACTGGGAGCTGCGGGTGGTCGTGCCTGCGGATAGTCAATGTAAACAAACTGTCTCGCGACCCACCAGCAGATTACCCTGATGGGCTACGTGTGGCACACGGACCGCAGGTTGCCCACCACCGATGTAAACCCTGCAACTGCACACTAAATGCTCCCTTACTGTGCTTTGAAAATTTTGAAACAGAAGTAGATTAAAGCACACTAGGGAACTTTCAGTGCACAGCAGCAGGGTCCACACAGATACTTAGTGCATGGCACATTAGTGTGGGATAGATTTACGCTCCAGTTTGCTTGGAACTAAGTGTTTGTTTAGACAAGTCCTTGGAAATTGATAGAAATAGCCAAGTGGCTAGTGGACTTCCTGGAGTGCCTGCCACTTCTCCCTTTTCTGGGCAGAAACTGCTTGGGTTTGGGATTTTGATTTTGTAAATGTTTGTTGTTCTTGTTAGGGTTCACTGGGTAGAAAGGGGTGTCATTCTTATGGGGGGAATGGGAGGAAGGTTTTTAGTGTTTCCTAAAGACAGCCAGACTCTGGATTCATCTAACGTCCTCTGGAAATTTGCTCCCTAGCTGGATTCCCTCAACTGAGAATGCCCAGATCTGATGTGTTTCGTCCTGGGCTTTGTGATCTGCATTGTCCTGGAGGAGTGCAGCTGTTAGGGTCATTCACTGGTTGAATTTCAGTCCTTGATATAACTGGGGCTTGATCCACTAATACAGGGGTCGGCAACGTTTGGCACGCGGCTCGCCAGGGTAAGCACCCTGGCGGGCCGGGCCAGTTTTATTTACCTGCTGACGCGGCAGGTTCGGCCGATCGCGGCCCCCACTGGCCGCGGTTCGCCGTCCCGGGCCAATGGGGGCGGCGAGAAGCCGCAGCCAGCACATCCCTCGGCCCGCGCCACTTCTCGCCGCCCCCATTGGCCTGGGACGGCGAACCGCGGCCAGTGGGGGCCGCGATCGGCCGAACCTGCCGCGTCAGCAGGTAAATAAAACTGGCCCGGCCCGCCAGGGTGCTTACCCTGGCAAGCCGCTTGCCGAACATTGCCGACCCCTGCACTAATACTTTGAAGATTAGAACTAAAGTCTCAAGTGGTCATTGGGCGCTCACTGGGAGCCAGTGGAGGGCCTTGAGCAGGGGCCTAATGTGCTCATGGTGGCCTAAACCATGGAGAAGGCAGGTAGCTGCATGCTGTACCGGCTGAAGCCTATGCTGTATAAGTCCATTCCTATACTCTTGAAGTCAATGGGAGATTGTCGCTGACTCTAAAGCAGTGGTCCCCAAACTGTGAGTGCGCCCCCCTAGGGAAGCACAGAGGAACACTCACTGGGGCATGGCGGGGCCCAGGCCAGCCCTCATGGAGGGCGGTGAGGGAGCGTCACCCAGCCCTGCTCTGCCCCCCGCCCCCAGCCGTGACCCCAGCCTTGGGCCCTGACTCCCGGCCCGGCCGAGGCTCCACACCTGGCTGCAGCCCCAGTCCCACCCCCAGCCTTGGCCCCCGGCTGTGGCTCTGCACCTGGCTCAGCCCAGCTCCTGGCCCCAGACCTGCCCCCAGCTGCAGACCCAGCCTCAGCCCCTCACTCCGGCCCCAGCCTCGGCCACCTTACCCCTGTCCGCTCCCTTCCCCCCCGGGAGCCATGGCCCAGCTCCCAGTTCCTGACCACGGCTCCTGGGGGGATGGTACGGGCGGGGGGGGGGGGGGGAACGTGACGTGAAAACTTTGGGGACCACTGCTCTAAAGAACGTGGGGCCGATATGCTTGTGTAATCAACCAGTCAGTGTGTATTATGTGTTCCCCTCTGTGCCCAGTCGACAGAGGATATGGGTCTGTTACAACTTCCAGAGCTTGAGAGCCTGGCTCTTAATCCCAAATTTACACTTCCATCTTGGGAGATGGAACCATTCAATCCCTGGTGCGTCATCCAAGATGAAAACTGTCTACCACTCAGACATACTGAAAGCATGTCAAAAACCATAAAATGGAAGTGCATTAACCAAATCATTACTGAAAGACGTGAGCTCTTAGCCAGTCTGGAGTTTGAATGTCAGGGCAATGTTTTACTACAAAGGAAGTGTGAGTGAGAGAGTGAGTATTTCTCCTGGATCTGGAAGCAGTGTGTCAGTAGCAATCCCAGGGCATAATTCTGATCTCACATACACTAGTGTAAATCAGGAGTAATTCCAACGAAGTTCCTGGAATGACACAGGTGCAAAACTAATGTGAGCTTGGAATCAGGGAATCAGTCACCAGGGAGCAAAGGAGTGTGTTAACTAGCTCTGAATCAAGGAAGTCCTGATTCTGCAAGGTGCTGAGTGCCCTCACCTTGGCAATCAGCACCTCCTCAGCCCTTTATGAGCTGCCCCCTGCTATGTGGGTCACAGTCTGAGAGCCTCTCATTCATGGCCTTGTGAAGCATGGCTAATTTACTCCTCTGTTACTTTTACTATTTTCATTTACCTGATACTTGCTTAGCTGAAGTTTGTAGTTTTCACAAAAGATACTTCACGCTTTGCTTTGCCTTGCAAAGACTCTGCTTCAGATTGGCAGGGCTGTCTTTCAGCTGTCAGACGAACTGTACAAAAGGTTCAACCTAAATACAAACAACATCTCTCACTGGGACTAGACCCAGCTGGTTTTGTATTTTATTACACCTCCCTTGGTTTACCTGGCTCTTGTATGTTCTATTTTCCTCTCTGCCATCTGCCAATACACCTGAATCAGAGGATTTAGTAGATGTGATTGTCAACAGTTTTTCCCCCCCACTTTTGCAGTGTGTGGTGTTAAGAAAACACAGTAGGTAAAAAAGTCTGTTAGTATTGATTCTGGAATTATTACTGTGTATTTCCTGAAGGCTTTGACATTTTAAAGACCATAAGCCAATTTCTACCATCAGTCACAGCTGTGCAGGCTCACTGCTGTAACTAAGGGTAGCGGCCAGTCCTGTGGCTGATGATGATTTGTCAATGTTGCCTTTCACTCAGCAACCCAGAGTGGTACAGTTGGGCTGCTTTAATGACTACAAGATAATACAGTAACAGTTTGTGACTCTGTTAGCAGAAGTGTGCGTATTTTAAAAAATGAACCCTCAGGAACCTGGCCAGCTACCAAGTGGTAGTCACTTGGGAAGAAACTGTTTTCCTGAGTTGGGCTGAGGTCGCTAGGGAGCTCTAGGATTACTAGGGGGGATGATTTGTAGCTGCTGGGTATTAGGTCCAGGTTACAATTCCTGCTAGTAGTAAGTCCTAACTAGCCCTGCCCAGCCCTATACCAAGAATCTCCTCTTTCCCTGCCCCACCTCCCACATACTGCTGAGCTCCACTCCTTTCCTTGACCTAGGAAGCAACAGAGGCAGGTGGCTGAGAGCAACAGCAGAGACTCAGGGGGCAGGAACTACGTGGCTTAGAGTTAAGAGCACAAAATGGCAGCGAATAAGTGTCTGCCTGTTTAGGGGGAAAAGAGGTGGGAGTGGGGAGGGGAGTGTTTCAGCTGCCACAGCTGAGTTGGGGGGATATATGTGGTGGAGAGAAGGCCAACAGAGGAGAGAAATTAGAATACAGTGCATTCAAAGTGTCAGTAGGATGTGGTGTCATTTTTAATATGCCTATTAGCAGTGACACTCCAGTAGTACAATGCTGATAAGAGTAAAAAATAAGGGAAGGTGAGTTATATACTATTAACAATAATTAGAAATCCCTACATGAGTGTTTATTGTTGAAATGATCCTTCCTGTTACCGGATGCCACTGATTTCTCTTGTACTCACTAGTAGCTTTGAACTTTTGTTTCCTTCTAATATGAAATCGAATGTGCAGTATTCATAGATTCTAAGGCCAGAGGGGACATCCTGCATGACACAGGCCACAGGACTTCCCAAAATAATTCCGAGAGTGGATCTTTCACAAAAACACCCAATCTTGATTTAAAAATTGTCAGTGACGTAGAATTCAACACAACCCTCGGAAAGTTGTTGCAATGGCTAATTACTTCACTGTTTCCTTATTCCCAGTCTAAATTTGTCTAGTTTCAACTTCCAGCTATTGGATCATGTTAAGAGCAAAGCAATTGTTGTAATAATGCAAGGCAGTATGGGATTGTTATTCTAAACTTCAATGTTTATCAGTGCTTCAAGCAAATAGCGTGGATTAAAAATAAGCGTGAATTGACTCAAGCCATGTTCAAATAGGATTCTTACTGTAAAGCTACAAGATAGCTACCCAGTGATTTCTAATAATGCGATGGCTGTTGAATAACAGCAAAGAAAATAACTCATAAAACAGGAGGTGTACCGAGCTGCATTACTGTAAGAGCCATTGAATCACACGCAAAGTGCGGGAGAGTTGGCATTACTGATTTTTGCTGGAGATTCAGCAATTTAAGTAACCTAATCAAGTGTCATAATTGATTGGAGGTTCATTTCCTCTCTTGGAAATCATTAAGGGTGGCCATTGCTTGCTAAAAGCATTTAATACTTTCTACAATAGAAGGATAGTATTTTCCCCCCAGAGTCCCTTGTAGGACAGAATGACGTTGCCAGCATGTGGCTGCTGAGTGCTGCTGGATGACTGTCCTGCCCAGACCTGCCCACTCCATAAAGGAAGTCAGTGGCTACTCAGGCCTCACAGCGGAGAGCCATTCAGAGCACACAAAGAGGAGTATTGCCATTACTAACATAGGGAACCACACCAGAAGAATTGCATGTCTTTAACGTCAGCCGGCCCATCAATTAATGAGCTGCACTTGATGCCACTGAAGAATTTTCAGCAGGAAGCTTCTTTGTGCGGCTTTACTTCCTTCTTTCTGTGAAATACCAAGAGATTGTGACTTTGTTATTTAGCTTTTCTGAAACACAGAATTACCAATTAAATCCTCACCTTTGTGGTTTACAAACCAGCTGAAACTCCCCCACAGAAGAAGTCAAAAGGAATTCTTGAGTTTGGCCATGAGTTGGGGACTATATATACTATTATGATCCCGTTGACTTTTAATTCGCTGTGTCCTGTGACAGACCCAGCACTCCACTATTTGGTCCTACTCACAAGCACTATAGAAAGGAGCTGCTGTGTTTGTGCTTGACAAACCAAGATCGGCGTAATGTTTGTAATGCCCGATATTGCTTTGAAATATTTCCATGCAAAGGAGCAGGCTTGCCCTGCCTCAGGCACTGGTTGAGAGGAAGATGCCTTCATTTTGAATTCATTTGTCATTCCTTCTAGTGATACATGGCTAAATGCTACAGTAATGGATGCTACGGAAACACCTAAGCTAGATAGCTCACTATGGCCCCATGTTATTATAATAATTGTAATTAATCATAAAAAGTATCTAGGTAATATGCATATCTGATAGCTAAGTGAAAATTTGATAAATTCCTTGATTCTTTCAGTTTCAGCCGCAAGGTCAATTCTTCATCACAATACTTCTTTCTGTTTTCATTTCAATAGGAATTTAAATGCAGTCATTTAAATGTTACAAATCAGAGGAGATCTGGGTTTGAAAATAGCACATGAAAGGTTTGAGCTTGCAAACACACACACGAGTAACTTTATTTACCTGTGAGTAATTTGAATCACATGCTCTAGTATTTCCAGGATCAGACTTTAAAACTATTTACTTCATCAAGATTTAATCACTATGGGCACAAAAGCAGTTGATCAGTTCTTTAAATCAGACAAGTTCTAGGGATCAACTTTATTTCTCAGCCAAATTTTTTCATAGCAAAAACAAAATAAAAAAATCCTCGGGACTGGACACTTAGAATAGAGGAAATGAAATAAAATGAAAAGTGGAATCCTGTAAAATGTTCAAGATATGTAGCACACCTGCTTCATGCCGAACTCTCCCAGAGTTGAGCAAAGGCAATTTTCAACCTTCTCTTAGACCCAGGCTCTAGTGAAACACTTAATCCATCTTTTCACATTTAAAAAAATCCTTTCATCATTTTGGTCTCCATCAGCCCTGGAGGTTAAAATTTCCCTTTCAGCTCTGCTTATCACAGATGTTGCTCTATATGAGCAGAGACCCTAGTTTTTCCAAGCAGTACCCTTTAACTCAGACTCAAATGTCTTTTTTCTCCAAAGCCCAAACAAAATAATTGTATTTGATGCTCAGGATTTTAAATATAATCTTCATAGACACCATCTAGGAACTAGTCTAAGCGATAACGTTTTCTAACCAACAGAGTTAACATCTGTGATTTTAATCAGGAACCTGAAATATATTTACTGTTAAACGGTGATCTTACAAAGGGCACTTCTAGATGAAAAGTTTAAAATCCTTCCAAAAGGGAACTTATTTATTAAAATTTATGGGCCTGATTCTTCAAGCAACAGGATGAATCATGTGAGTAAAATCTATAGAACTGTGCCCTCTATCTGATGAAAACAAAAAGTACCATATATTGACAACCACTTGGTACTCCTAAAAACTACTATTGCTAAAACCTTCTGTAGAGTTTTATGTAACTGCTAATGGAAAACAATCTCTGTATTATCACCTGACACTATCAAAATTATTCCTGGACTTAACGTATCTGATCCTGTTCTCATTTATCTTGCTGTAAATCTGGAGTAACTCCTTTGACATTATTGATATACAACTGGTATATGAGCCAGCAGAATCAGGCCCAAAGGCTGCTATTTACATTGTTGATTAGTCTGTGTGTGTTTCATCAAATATCCTTTATCAATATGGTAAGTGGCCACCACTCAGTTGTACTCAGTAATGTGCAGAATTCCAAAAGCAACAAAGTAAAAGGGGGGAGGGGGGAAACAGGATGAAAATACAAATCAGAATAAAAAATAGGTACCAGTAATTAAAATACCAGTCTATTAGTTGTATAAATTACAGCATCAAGGCAACTGTATCTCATGTCCAAGCTTAAGGGGCTTCAGATATCACGTTGGTGGAGGAATGGTATAAGGAGATGGATGGATGGGTGTATTAAAAATGTAGCGTGATTTGCGCTCACTAATCAGAGTAGTTACTGTACCTTTATAAGCGCCATGTGTATTAGTTCAGAGACTAAGCGCACCAATAAGTGATGGCTGCTTTTCTGTTTCACCGGAGTCAGGAAGGACTCGAAATCCCTGATGAAGACCTAAGCATCTTTTCATTTCCCCCGTGTCAACCATTTGCATTCACCTTAATCTCTTCTACATTCTCCTGCAAGCCCTTTAGTTAAAGGATATTATGCTCTTCTTTATGAATTGTGTTTAGAATATGCTCCCCCACTAATGCATTCAAAAATTGTGTATGCAATTTCCTCCTAAATAGGCCCCTTTAGACAATAACTACCACACATTTTTTTCCTGTGAATATGTAAATAGGGTAAAATGAAGATGCACCCGCTGTCACACAGAACATTATTCCAATGTTACACTTAAGATCCTTTCAGAATGATTTGCTAACATTTTGTGTTCCCAGCTGAAGTGCCAAAAATTGCTCTGCTCATGCAATTTTCAAACATTTCAGCGGCGCAAAACTAAGAAAAAATATCTGTCTGTGGGAAAGAGCAAACTTCATGTAGCATGTTTTACAAAGAGCTAAACAGCTTTTCTATTTTGGGAGAAGAATGGGGAAATATGTGCCTTGTGCTATACTTATCAACCATTTGCAATTCAGTTTAGGTACAAATTGCAGGTACTCCACATAGACTTTGAGGTATCTTTATAATGCACATAATTATTATTATTATTTATTGAAAAGCACACCAGATTGACTTTGTAACATTCATGGAGGATGATGTCAGTTGATAGAAGAGTATTTTCTGTTTCTTTTAATTTGTTATAATTAGGAAGGTGGGGGGGAGTATTTAAGTCCCTTTGACAGAATAAAACATCTTGTTCTAAGCAGATTTCCAATAACAGTTGTGATTCCGTGTGTTCTCTCTGCACATCATTTAAAATAAAAGGCTATAGTTAGACATACAAAATTCCAGAACCAGTACCATCTACATTAATCTGGGTTTTCTGTCACATCAAAGTTTTCAATGAAAGGGGCCAATTACCTTTCAACATGCATAAATATTTACCACACGTGTTTTATACCATACATGTATTTTATACAATAGGACTGTTGTTTACACTCATAAATGGAGGTTGACTTCTTGTGGGCTCTGTGTATAGATGGTGTTTTTATAAAAGAAAATTTGATTTCCACAACTTTTGAGCTGAATAATAGGGTACAAGGGTATGCCTAGTACAAGTATGTATACAGTGGAGTTCCATTACCGATGGGGGTCTTCTGGCTCTACTTTAATAAAATAGTTGATAATAATATTAGTGTGAAGGGGTCAAGGTGGCTCAGAAGGGGACAATTAACCTTATAGGCTGTATCTTGGGGAGAGTCAGGTTTGACTGATAAGTACTAATTGAAGATGAAGTCCAACTGGACAGGATCAGGCTGGGCTTGTATAAAGGCAGGAAGTAGACAGCAGAAGGGGATTGCAGGGATAGAATCTGCAGTTGCTTTCTGGGAACAGAGGGATGGGTAGGAGGAAACCCAGGAGGGAGCAAGCACCCTGGGATCCTGTCCCTGATAGAAGGGGCTTATCCAGAGGTGTTGCAGGGAAGAAGCTTGTGGACAACAGGGTGGAAGAAGCCCAGTGAAAGAGTAGCAAGGGTTGAGACTGTATAGTTCTTGGCTGCTGCTGATAGGGTTGGTGGGCCAGAACCTGGAGTAGCCGCTGGACCTGGGTTCCCCTACCAGCCACAAGGAAAGTGACACATATTGGGAAGTACAGAAGACTGCCTGAGAAGGCACAGGAGCAGATAGTCTGGTGGGGCTTCCCTACCCTGGAAAGGGAAAACTATATAGTGATCTGTCCGGAAGGCTGAGTCAGGAAGGGAGAATGCCCAGGGTCCTGGAGAGCGAGATGGGCCGTCAGGCAAGTGAGAGATGGAAAGGGGCACTAGACCAGATCAGAGCTCATCCCTAGACCCAGGCACAAGGGGGTGCCCCACTGGAGTGTGAATCCCATTACAAATTAGTAACAAAATAACAATAATTTGCTTAGAATAGATTGTAAACTCCTTGGGGCAGGGATTGTCTTATTTCTCTGTGTTTGTACAGCACCCAGCACAACAGGATTTGGGTCTATGACTAGAGCTCCTAGGCCTAAATGCAATACAAATAAACAATCATTACAATTATAAGTGGACAGTAGTCTTCTAATATATTAATAGTCTGGTTATTGAAAAGGAATAAACACTAGTAAATTGAACTAGTGCTGGCTATCTCTGACATAACAACATGCATTAGCAGGAGTGTTGTAAGCAAGACACCAGAAGTAATTCTTCTGCTCTACTCCATGTTGATTAGGTCTCAACTGGAGTATTGTGTCCAGTTCTGGGCACCATATTTCAGGAAAGATGTGGACAAACTGGAGAAAGTCCAGAGAAGAGCAACAAAAATGATTAAAGGTCTAGAAAGCATGACCTATGAGGGAAGATTGAAAAAAAATAGGTTTGTTTAGTCTGGAAAAGAGAAGACTGAGAGGGGACATAAGTTTTCAAGTACATAAAAGGTTGTTACAAGGAGGAGGGAGAAAAATTGTTCTTCTTAACCTCTGAGGACAGGAAAAGAAGCAATGGTCTTAAATTGTAGCAAGGGAGGTTTAGGTTGGACATTAGGAAAAACTTCCTAACTGTCAGGGTTAGCACTGGAATAAATTGCCTAGGGAGGCTGTGAAATCTCCATCATTGGACATTTTTAAGAGCAGATTAGACAAACACCCATAAGGGATGGTCTAGATAATACGTAGTCCTGCCATGAGTGCAGAGGACTGGACTAGATGACCTCTCGAGGTCCCTTCCAGTCCTATGATTCTATGTTTAAAAAATCTGAAACCTCTGGAAACATTTCATGCTGTGTAATCAATCAATACTCCTCAGCTTAAAAATTTCCTAAAGGGGACTATGGTGTCATCAAGTCCTGTAAAGTGTTAGGAATTAAAGAGATCCTTTTACTATTAATAAAAAAATGTACTGTGACAAATTGATATAGATTTGTCAATAATTTGTATCTGATCTAGAGTAGAACTAATGTCGGAAGAATACTATAAATTATGAATCTGACTCTTAAAACTCTGATGCAAGGTAGAGAATGAGTTGGTGTCAAGTCAGCATCTCAAGCCAGGAAAACTAACATTTGAAAGCATGATCATTATACTGTAATAGACAAACCTTGGAGCAGGGCATTCTTGTTTGTAAAGAAGAGGTGATGTTGGGCTGTAAATCTCATGAGAACAGTTTTTCTTGCAAGATTTCTAGCACTTCCTGCTACTCTCTGGGCTAGTAATACTTTTTTGAGAACAGTTTCTCATGATATTTTGGCCCTTCTCCTTGTGCCACAGGGAATACAGAAATGCAAATGAAAAATAAAAAAAGTCAACCACACGTTCTTGAATCCGAAGATTCAAGATTTGGGCAGTTTTTTATTTTATCTACTGGTTCTCTAATCTCAACTGAGTAATACTGCAACCACTGCTCAGAGAAAAAGGCAAGATCTTAGGAACACTGGTTTTACATCTACAAAGGGTGTTTTGTTTAGTGTTTTGTGTGTGTGTGTGGGGGGGGGGGGGTTTGGTTGTTTTTTGGTGGACAGAAAAATCAGTTCCTTTAAATGAAAAAAGTATATATGTCCCCCTTAATCTTCCATAATGGTTGTACCTGTGTTATGGAATGAACATTTGCTCTGAAGAACCACCATGCTAATTCCTTGCATCAGTTTGAGTCAAAGGTGCAAATTGTCCAGGCCATATGGACCATTACACATAGCTCCCAATTAGTTACAGCCAATGTTATGAAACTGACAAGACTCTGAGCCATGTCAGAATGGAAATCATTCTTTTACAGTCAGGGCCAGAACAGTTTTCTCCAGTGGGGAGGAAAATCAAACAAAATTTTGAGTCATCCATTTTTTTACATGGTTAAATGTTGGTCTCTTGTCAGCTACACCTCTACCCCAATATAATGCTGTCCTCAGGAGCCAAAAAATCTTCCCGCATTATAGGTGAAACCGCGTTATATCCAACTTGCTTTGATCCACCGGAGTGCGCAGCCCCGCCCCTCCGGGGCATTGCTTTACTGCGTTATATCCAAATTTGTGTTATATCGGGTCACATTATATCAGGGTAGAGGTGTATTTTAGTCTCAGCCTTTCCCAGATTCTCTTCAGCAGGTGTTTTCAAGTGTGTGCTGCAGAGAAAAATAAATTCAGTGAAGGTAAATCTGTGGAAAGAAAATTAAACAGGGAAAATTACAGAGCAAACGGTGTTAAAAGACACATGGGAGATTAAAAAATATAGTCATGTTACTCTGTACAAGACTATATCTATACCACTGTAGAGCTAGTCAATCAAATAACAGGTATATTAAGAATGCTTAAAGAACAATGACTTTCAGTCTGATGTGTAATCTGGGACCTTATTGTGAATCTGTTCTATGGATGTCATGACATAAATTGCGGTTAGAAAGTCAGTGGGGTTATTGCTCCTAAATCACTTAGGCTCTTTTGAAAAATCCCAATTGTCAACTACTAATAGTGAAGGAGGAGTTTGCATCCAACCATTACGTCATTCAGAATTAGCAAATGTTAGGATTAGAGATGTGCGAATAACTGATTTTTCAGTTCAAACTGAAAAATGAAAAAAAAAATTGTTTCAGTTCAACCCCAAAAATGAGAACTTTTTGAATTTTTCAGCAAATTGAAAAATTTGAAAAAAAAAATCATTTTGGGTGGAACAAAATATTTGATTCAACCGAGAAAGAAATGTATTCTTGGTTTTGTGGGGAGGTTTTTTTTGCCTTTTTTAAAAAATTATAAAATTGAAGTAAAAATTGAAACAAAAAGTCATTTCCAATTGAAAAATCTGAATGTTTCATTTTTTCCCAGTATTTACTATTTTGGGTGTTTTACTGAATCAATTCAGCAAATCTGACACAAATTCATGAAATATTTCAGTTGACCCAAAGCTGCAGTTTTCAAACAAAGAAGTTTTGTCTAAAATCGTTCACCTAGCTCTAGTTAGTATGCATTTAAGTTAAAGTTCCCCTCTCACCACTTCCAATTGTCAGAATGACAATGAATATCTCAGCGTTGATAAGTTCACTCAGCTCCTGAACCAACAGCAAGTGTCAAGAAGCCCAAAAAGAGTTTGGGGTTGATTCTGATCACTTGAAACTTCATGAATGTATTCTTTGGGTCTCAGCAGGCCTTCCATGTAGCTAAACGGGGGACGCTCTTCCCATTTACATGTATTTATTTTGCGTGATAAATGTGAATCAAGTATTGTGTATTTTATTAATGGTTCAGATTATTCCTTCTCAGTAATGTAAGGTTATTTGACAGTCACTAATATTGTGTGGAATTTATGGACATAGTAGCACTCACAGTATTTTTGTTTTCTTTTGTTTTGGGGGGTATTTTATGAACATTTGAAATAAAATGCACAATTTTGGAAGTTCAGAAAAAGTTATTTGCTTTTTTTTTTTTTGCACACTTCTATGCATTATTTAATTGTCAAACAATTGTGTGTTGGTGGGGAGGGGAGAAGTAATAAATGTCCATCTTTAAATTAAATGGACAAAACTCTCATTTGCACTAAGTAAGCTGCTTCCCCTTTATTGTCCCTTTACACTGCCGAGGTGGAATAAAGGGGCCTTAGCATAAATAAGAAATTGATCCATTATCTCTATCTCTAAGTCATATTTGTTTACATTACTTGCTTAGTTCAGACAAGAAAGTACACCTCTTCTCATCCCATTTCTCAAATGCACTCCTTTGTCCTTTCACCCCTTACCTTTCCTTGACCACCATCAAATAAATAGAAAAGAAAATGATGCAATGTTTTATTGACTTTTTTTTCTAGAGAGAAAAATCACTGGAGAGGTGATCTCTTAATCCTAAAGTAAGGCTTTCACCTTAGACATGGTGTGTGAGCGTTTGATGGGGTCAGGGTAACAGAAGAGCCATGGGTATAGGGAAGAGAGCATGGAATGGCAGCCAATCATCTGTGTTACCCCTAACTCAGGACTTAGCAATAGGATACTCGTACAACTAAGGCTGGGCAAACCTCAGAAATGTGAGTATTGCATTTCTTACCAAAGATAGCCTATAATGAACTATATTTCCTGTGGTAACCAGTATGTAACGCAGTTAGGAACTCCCTGGAGGAAAATACTGCCCTTCTTGCCCTTCTTGCTCCATTTCTCAAGTCACTTATTCTGACAACAGAAAGTGGAGAGTTTCCGATCTCTATTACACAGAAACCTCTCACTATGTGAATCACACAAGAGGAAAAGATTGCATGGATCTCTCCTGGTGGTAGAGTGGCAGCAGTACATTTAGCTGACATGAAAGTCACCAAGCTTTAGGGATATACAGTGGTTATAACAGACAAATTTGGGTTCCCACTCCACCTCCCTGCCACCATGTCATTTTCATGCTATTCCAGGATGCTGTTTCTCTCTCTTAGTTATATGCTCCTGGAATTGATATTAGGAGTTCTTGGTGTTTACTGACTTCTAGTGATCAAGTGAAAATTGGAAGGGAATATCAAATAATTTCCAGTCCCTTGATCCAATCTAAAACAGGATGAAATCACCAATAACTGTTTCCTTAAAATGCTCTCTATAAAAATATTAAATATGAAACAATGTAGCAGGAAACAGCTATATTGGTGGCCTGGTAAAATGAATCAAAATGGAGAGATCAGCACTGCAGGCAGAGACACGTGAACATCAGGAGGTGGACATGGCTCTTTAGAGAAGTTCGGCTTCATTTATTCTGATTTAAAAAAAAAACCACTAAAAAAGTTAATCAGAAAAATCACGCGCAATTGACCTAAAAAGAGTTGTGGAAATCTCCTGTTTTCCCTCTTCTGTGGCTGCCACTTCTTGTGTCTCTGACTCTGACCTTCCTGTCTGATGCATGTCAAGAAATGTGTAACATGTTGTAATTATCATTAAGACGGCAGCTTCCATGGCTTACACAATTGCTCAATTCATATCAACAGAGATTGAGAAATATTTTCAAAAAATTTTTTAAATACATTTTAGTAATTTCCTTGTTTAATATTCTAAGAGATTTTTTCCCCCTGTAATCATCTAAGGGAGGACAAAAATCACTGCATGTGTCCTCTAATGTCTCAGAATATCAGGCAGGATTCCTCATCTTTAACTGCTACATGGCAAACTGCATGGATTTAGTGCACAAGATATACAACATTGTCCAAGAGAGAGGTCAAGACTGTTTCTCAGAGTTAAAGATGAAGAAGTTAGAATGAAGGAGTTGGAGCTGGACTTGTTGATTTTGGCTTTGATATTTTTAAAGATAAAATGGATGATCTGGAAAATAAATCTGGAATTAAAAGCATGATGGTGACAGGAAGCCAAAAGGCAACAAGAGCCGAGACTTTGCAAAAGTCTTTGAAAGCTGATTCTTGCTGAAACAATGGGAAAGTTTTGATGCAATCACTGTTTGTTCAGCCAAGAGAGCTGTAAATTGAAAATCTCTTGGGGACAATACACAAAGGAAGTGCTGCAATATGCTGTGAAAATCAGTTTGTGCATATAACCAAATCTTGAAAGCAAACAGGTCATGAGCCAGGACTGTGCATGAAACCATATACTAAATACTAACTGCTATGAATATTGTACTATGAAAACTTAGTGGGAAACATGGGTGCTGAGGCTATTTGGCTCCATCAGCCTCTTCCTTTCCCAGTCCCAACCAACTACTCTCCTAGCTTCCCCAAATTTAAAGAAACTCTTTAATAGGTCCCAGCATGTCTCCTGCCTGCAGGGTCTGGACAGCAAATCCACTGAGTGTAAATCCAATCAGGCACTTCTAAGTCTTCCCTAGTTAGACTTGTCCCATTGTGGGTTGTGCATCTAATAGGGAAATCAGAAAAGTGCACAAAACATCAATGGATTGGCCATCTAGGCCCAGGACAGAAGACACTTGTTGGGTGTTATAGAGTCTGCTAAGAGGCAAAGTAGTTAAAGGATGTGATTTACTGAAGTTTGGGAAAAGGGAGGCGGGGTAAACCATTCATCCTACCCCCCATGCACCTCTCTATCAATCAAAGTGGAGTATTTACAATCAAAGTATTAAGTCTGATAGTTACCCATATTACTGTGAAAATGCAAAGAGACAGAGGTTGGCCAGGACCAAATAACTGAGCATAAGAATCAGCTTGGCAATGGAAATGTATATATAGAGGACTTTCAAGTCTGGAGATGGGCAAATGCTACTAAAAACTAATAGTGCTGATATTGATACATTAATTAATATAGAATTTTTTAAAATTTAACTCACTTTGACTGTATTCACAGCTCTTTTTGTGCTCAATTTCCACAACTATTCTAGCAACTAAATTAATTGGCAGAGATCTTCATGGAAATGATGAATTTGGAACTGGGTCCAATTTCTAGTGAAGTCAATGGAAAGCTTCTCACTGACCTCAGTAGGAGGTGGATTGGGCTTTTTAAACAAATTCAGTGTTGGCAACTTTGATAATTTTATTGTGTCTTGCAATATATTGTGTTTTTCTTAAAGCCCCAGCTTCTGGGTATGGGGTGCATAAGAATATCCACACTGGGTCAGACCAATGGTCCATCTAGCCCACTATCCTGTCTTCTGTCAGTGGCCGGTGCCAGATGCTTCAGAGGCAATGAACAGAAAAGGGCAATTTTTGAGTGATCCATCCCCCTGCCATCCAGTCCCAGCTTTTGGCAGTCAGAGGTTTAGGGACACCCAGAGCATCCTAGTACATGAGTCATGTAGTCATATTATTATATGATACTATTAGCTTTCACTTTTTTAAAAAAACTAAGTTTCTTACTCCCATGGCTGCAAAGAAAATCTTGTTGTTGGCTCACCATGGGGGCTGAGGCTGCTAACAAAGGGCATCATGAAGGAGATGTGTAATATCCTGGGAGGTCATCTCTTCCAGACTTCTAATTTTGGGACTACCTAAGAATCGGGTTAGGCTAGAAGGTGTTAATAATTGCCTCCGTCTTCTTCTTTCTTAGGCATCACAAGCCAATATCTAGATTGTTCGGCCATCTAACTGCTGCATCATCAAGGGTAGCAAGGTGTTGCAGTCCAATCTTCTAATTTATGCACTCCTTCACCTCATGTTTGACTGTTTGCATGGCTACCCTGCAGTCACACTGTGAAGATTGGGCTAAGCCAAATTTCTACATTGTGGCAGCCACTCAGGCCATTCTGGTCAGCAGCCTGTTAAGCCCAGTCCAGGTTGCAAACAGGTGGGTGGAAGTTAGAGCTTCTGAGACTCATCAGCATGTTGGTCTCTCTCACTCAGAGTTCTTGCCACTCTGCAAGGACATAGCTGTCCAGCCTGATATGCTGTTGTTCATCCAGGAGTGGCACTGGACATGAATGCATGAATGGCAGCTGCAAAAGGAGGTCACAAAATCAGTCATGGCATATCAGCAGCAACTGCAGGTGTAGGTGTTTTCTTCTGGAGATGGGCAGATCATCTTGTGGGAAGTGTGCGTTGCTTGTTTGCACCTATTGGAATCATTGTCATCCTTGTGTGCAGCAGGTTGTTTTCATTCATCATAGTCCTCCTTGCAGTATTAAGTGTGATGTCTACTGCCTCCTTGTGGCATTCCCCATGAATAGTATAAAGCAAAACAAAAGTAGACAAAATGCAGAACACCGGCTCACATTCTAAGGACCGCCATCAGTCACAGATTTGGTTAAATATGGTGGGGTACTAAGCTCCTTTCATTGTCTAAATAGAAGGAGCAATTAAATGCCCCTTTGTGTTGTGATGGCTAAAACGATAGAAGCCACCACCCAGGGCACCGGTTAGCATGGAGGGGCCCATCCATGAGCTAAGCCATGTTTGCTGAGGAGTTTTCCCGGGGAACTGAGTTCAAACACAGGAGCTGGGGCATTGATTGGTTGCAGCTGTGTGTCTGTGTATGTGAAGGGCAGAAAATCCAGCAGAAAGCCAAGAGAAAACCAGAGAAGCTGTGGTGAGCATGGACCTGGGAGGAAGTCAAAAGACAGAACTTCTTATGGGCACAGCTCTTGCTGAAAAGGCAGTCTTAGATTTCTGAATAAGGAATCTGCCTGATGTTTAATTTCTACTATGTTCAGAGAAACGGGACTTTGTGTACATTTTTTGTAGATAAATAGGATCAAAGAAATACTTGACTTCTATGGTCAATTTCCATTCCTAACAGAAACAACCCAGCAAGGCCCCATATTGACAAACCACCTGTACCAAAAGGGGCAACAATATATTGCCTTTAGATAATCCATCCCAGGTTTTACAATGAGCCAATTTGAATGTTGGGTCAGAACTCTGGGAGTTCAGTCACTTTTTAGTTTGAAAACTCAGGCCAGTCTACACTCAAAAGCTAAGTTAACTCCAGCTATGTCACTCAGGGGCGTGAAAAATCCACACCCCTGAGTAATGTAGTTAAGCCAACCTAACCCCCAGTGTAGACAATACTAGGTTGAAGGAAGAATTCTACCTGTTCACCTAGCTCCCACCTCTTAGGGAGGTGGATTAAATACAGTGACAGAATAACTATTACCATTGCTATAGTGAGTGTCTACACTGAAGTGCTGCAACTGTGCTGCTGAAGTGTTCCCAGTGTAAACTAGCCCTCAGTCACTGAATGCATGATGATTGTTGGTTTGATCCAACTCCCATTGAAATCAGTGCAAATCTTTCTATTGACTTCAACAACAGTTGGATTGGGCCCCAATACAACCCACAGTGCTGTATCTCGCTATCAACACTCTGTGCTTTGGTTCCAGAAGGTCCTACAGTCTGGGGGTCTGACAGGAATTTCCTGTCCCTAGTTATATCTCAAGGGCATGCAAAGGTTGTGTGGCTCATGGAAGTCTCACTATGTGAGCATGTGATCTTTTACAGGTTATCAGATACTGTGCGGCTGTAGTTGAGAAGAGACTTGGTGCAGTCATCAGTGCATGCAATATGTTCACTGCATTGACCATGATAACATTGGTGAGCGTTAAACTGAAGGGGAATGGACATAGACTCCTTCCAGTTAGTTCTCTCTATCATTCTTCATTCTCAATCCCTGCACTGAATTTGTTCTTAAGAGTTTCCTTCCTTGAGTTCTTAAAACCCTTGCCTAGCTTTCTATCACCCTATTATTATTTTGCCATACTTTGTGGGAGGAGGCAGAAATTTCTGTTGGAGGGCTGTTTGAGTCAAGTCCACTTGTGCCTGTCTAATACAATGGAAATAATGTAACTGAAGTAAGCATTTTCTGTATTAATTTAAAAAGTCAGTTGGATACAACAATTAAAAAAGAGTGACATTTCCTGAGTCCATATTTGTTGATCACTCACATGCACAGTCACTGTTACCTGACTTACAGGCATATACACAACTGATTTCTGCATCGGAGGCATGGGGCATACAACAATCAGGCAACATGCATTATGTGTGGGTAACGTAAGGCTAGTGAATTGGCCGGTAAGCATCCCCTTTGCTTACCCCCTGCCATGCAAAACACTGAAAAGAAAAAGAAACATGAGGAGGGGGTGGATCTGTTCTGAGAGGTTTCACCTGGATACCGTTGCCATAGGAACCACTGCCTTAGTATCTCTGTTCAGCATATCAGTTCTCTTTGGCCTTGTTGACAGAGAGTGAAGCTGAACTTGTGCTGAAATGGTTTAACTGCACATGTAGACAGAACCAAGCCATACTTGGCGTCTTTTTCAGAAAACCTGGCTGAGCCTCTTTGGGAACAAGTCTGCCTGGAGGTAAAGCTAAACAGGGTTCAGCCCCGTCTACACTGAAAGTGTTGTCATCACCACTGTGGTGGCACCCATTGCTCATGGCAGACACAGAATGTGCTCATGGCAGCAGGTACAGGAGAATGAACGCATGTGACAGAACAAGGAACAAAACAGGAGAATGAAGAAATGGCCGAAGCCAGGGGCGCTGGAACAATTTATATAGTGGGGTGCTCAGAGCCATTGAACCAAACTGTAAACCCTGTATATGATGGAAACCAATTCCAGGCAGGGGGTGCAGCAGCACCCCCAGCACCCCCAGTTCCAGCACCTATGGCTGAAGCAACTGGAAATACTAAGCCTTCTTTCTCACACATTCTATTTGAAAGATAGTGGCGCTTTTCAAAAGGGTCATTGTTGTTTCTTCCTCCTCCCCTCAGGAGGGCTCTGAACCCAGTGAAACTGGTATCACTGGGAACAGAGATGGCAGGAAGTCTGCTCCCTTGATTACGGTGGAGCTGTGCTTCCTGCCTCCCAGCATACATTGGGGGGTTTCAGGGAGACAGCAAGCTAGGGAAGAGAGGGAATGAGGATTATACAGGCCAGTCAAGGAAACAAATTGAAGATGCTTATTGAGGTAGATGGCAGAGGTGAAGGAAGAGAGGCAAAATGGTATGGGAGAAATCAGTGCAGGAATGGAGGGACTGGTTGCTGGGGGAAGAGAGCCAGGTCTGGAGATCAGTGGGGCAGTCTGAGCGGTGGGGAAGGGAAGAAAAAGTCAAAGGTGGAGGAGAGGATGGCATTAATAAGAGAGACCAGGAAGTAAACAAAGCAAAACAGTATCAGTGGGGGTGTAGTTGACTCAGTGTCTGTCGTGCACATAGAGATCCTTGGACAAAGACCCCATAGAGACTGAGTAGCAGTCGTATTTTTTACATAATTTTCATTGATTCCACAACAGTTATTGGTTTCTGTATTCGAAACATTATCTCTATGGAAGAAGTGACAGCGTTCCCTTGTTGTCCAATATTACATTTATAATTGTTGTGGGTGGGGGTATGGTCAGGTTGCAGTTTTAGGGGGCAGTGATTCATGGACTCTACATCTGGGCAGAATTTGACCCATGGTTTCTGGGGAAAGGCTGAATGGCAACTAGGACTTGACCATTGACAGCAGGTTCATGACTTCTTCATATAAGTTTAGCAAGAGAAGCAAGTACAAAATGGATGGAGAATGGTCCCCCCCATTAGAAGGGGATGTTACTGAAGACCTCAGGAAAATGAGAGAAGAATGTGTGGCTGGTTAAAGATTAAATAGAACTACTATGAGGCCCCAATTCATCAAGGCAGTTCAGTAGGTGCCTAACTTTAAGCCTAAACTAATGCAGAAAATCTGGGGACAATTTAAAACAATCAAGAAGGTGACTGAAGAGAGGCATGGTGACTCTGAAGAGGGCTTAACATAGCAAGGCAGAAGCTATGACTTAACACTAGCCCAAATCAGCAGAAGAAAAGCAAGGAAAAACTTTAAAATGACTCAAAGTAGGCAAAAAACAGGCAGAGGAGGAATGTAAAATGGCAGCTGAAGAGAAAGGTGGTGATGGTGGGATAAATTACAAACTATTATTATGATAAATTACAAACTGATTATGATAAATTCTCTATACAGCAGTTACATTTGGCCTATTTGTACCTTGCAGCTACATCAAGGATTGGAACATATTTACAAAATGATACACTTTATCTTCACAAATTAATGGTATTACCTTAAACAACCTTCTCTAAATGCACCATTTGACAAAATTACACAACTTATGTAGGAAACCAGGATTTGACATGTCAAGAGATATGTATATATATTTGATATAATTTCATTTTTAAAATATATGCGTTTAAAAAAAAAAACCAAGGAAACTGAAACAAAAGTAGCAAAAAGTACATAAAATATAATGCTCTATTTGTGCTATACTGAAATTGTGACAACTACTTGGATCTAAGCTGCTAATCCTGCAACCATGTTTGCATGGGTCAGGGGTCTGTCTGCATGGGGAGCTCCTTGCAAGCATGGAGCCTGAATGATTATGTCAATCCATGGATAGATATTTGTACTTTGTTCCTTTTAAAATAACCTGGGATTTGCATCCTCTATTTATGAACTATTCAAAACAGTAAATTAGTAAAAAGTTTGGGTACACTAGGGTAGTCTCACCAACCCAAGCTAAAACATTTATGATTAAACAGTAAGGGCAACATTTCCAAAACAGCCCTCCAGGTAAAATTTTCAAAAATGTTTAAGTGACTTAAGAGCTTTTTTCAAAAGTGACATAAGCACTTAGGAGCCTGAGTCTCATTGAATGTTAGTGGGACTTAGACTTGCAAGTGCCTAAGTCACATTTTTTAAAAAAGTGATGAAGGCTCCTAAATCACTTAGGCACTTCTGATGCCATGCCAAAGATTCTCACCCCTTCTTTTTATTTAAAGAGAGGCCATTACATTTTGCAAGCTGCCAAAAGCAAGGATCAGCCACCATATAAGAAGATAGGAATTGCCAGACTGGATTAGACCTGAGTCCATCTAGTCCAGTAGCCTGTTTCCAACAGTGCCCAGCACCAGATGTAAGAACCCCATAATAGCAGAGGTGAGATAATTTGCCTCCCACATGGGCCTCATTCTGATGTCTAATAGTTAGAGCTTGGTTTAAACTCTGAGGCAAAAAGTTTAAGGTAATTTCCACAACATTTTTGTTATAAATTATGATAACTCTGGATAGTCTTGGTATCCATATAAATGTCTAGTCTCTCTTTGAAACTTGTTAAGTTCTTGGCTTCTACAGTCTGTAAAGAATTCATTATTTCATATACTTTGATCATGGCCCCTTGTCATAGGGACATGGCTACTGCTACTTTTGGTCAAGCATGGCACAGCTGCCATTCTCTGCCTCAGTTTCCCTCCCCAGCATTGGTCTTCTCAGCTCTTCATGCATCCCGATCTGTGCTGGAGCTATGGCCTTTGCCCAAGTCACAACAAACATAACCTCTTCCAGGGTAGATTCATAGATTTCCATTGTGGTGGAGCAGGGAATTAAACCTAGGTTTAATTAACCTAGGTATCCTGATTTCCAGGCTAGCAGCCTAACCACTGGATCATTCTTCCATTCTCAAGCTTTTCAATCTTCTCTTCATATGAGTTTTTCCAAGCACCTGATCATTCTTGTCACTCTTCTCTGAAACCCCTCCAGTTCTGCCATCACCTTCTGGAGATGAGGTGACCAGTATTGTACACAGTATTCCAACTAGGGCTGCACCATTGGTTTTTATAAATGCATCTTCTGTAATATTCACCATCCCATTCCTTATGCAACCTCATTAATTATTTGCTTTTGTGACTACATCTGCACGTGAAGCAGAGATCTCCATTGAGCTGTCTACAATGATACCCAGCTCCCTCTCTTGGGTTGATATGGTTAATTTAGTACCCTATAAGGTGTATGGAGGTTCCCTCTAGTGTGTACTACTTTGCATTTGTAATATTATAATATTTATAATACAACTTCACTCTCACTATCCCATTGTTCTATCAGGAGGAATAGGCAAGGGTGAAATACTGGTTCCATTGAAGTCAATTGCAAAACTCTCATTTGACTGCAGTGGGGACAAGGTTTCACCCTGGATGGTTGGTTGATGTTATAATGCTCCCCTTCCCTCCTTTTTTTTATTTAAGCAGTATGATGAGGGTCAGAGAACCTGACTCTCCATTTCCTTACACGGGTTTTAGGTTAGTTCAGCTCCATTGAATTAAATGAACTTAAGTTGGCTTTATGCCACAGTACCAGAGTCAAGAATCAGGCCCAAAATGCAAGGTGTTAAATATTTGATACACAGGAACCGCTTCTGGGATTGTAGAGCTTGAATACATTAAAGTATTCTGCAATTATTTTAATAGGTTGTTCTAGAAAATAACACAAGGTATTTTAAATTTTTTATAAATTTGCTTTGAGACAAATAAAATAAAATAAAAATAACAACAAACCAAAACCATTTTCCCCTGTGAAATAAAGAGAGAGACACCAAAACCTTTTCTTCTCATGAAATCTAAAGGAGGATAACATACTGATTCACAAATGACTGAGATCCTTTCATCAACTGAAATCTGGTACTCAGTGCTTACATTTGAAACCCTGATTCATTTTTGCAGTGGCCAGTCCAATAAGAGACCTTTGGCAGGTTTGAAATACTGCAGCAACCTTTAATTTAGAGAAATTATCGGTAAGGAAAGCAGGTTGGTGCATATGCATAACTGAAATTTGAAAAAAGAAACAAAGAAAATAGAAATCAAGATACATACTATTGAGACTGGGCTCACCTATGAAGTTGATTTGTGCCTCACAAGCAGCTGTTCAAATAAATAACTGCCCTGAGGAAAAGTATATACAAATGCCTCTGTCATTTTCTTTCTCCATGCTTCTCACCTAAACCCCAGATGCAGGATTAACAAATAGGAACCTTATGGCAGATCATTATAATAATTATTGGGAAACAATTATTGAAGTGTGAAGATCAGCAACTAAGGGCAATATTAGAAGTATTGACAAGTTGTTTGTGCCAAAGATGAGTTTTCAAATCAGCAGCATCTCTTGATTACTGCATACGTTACTTATAGTATCTATTAATGCAGGAGCTAAAGAGAGTCTTTCTATTAAAGATCTGCAGATGCCACAGTTGCAACTTCCTATTTAGAACCATTTTTATGTTTATGTATCAGACGTTTTCTGCATTTCTCTTCCATTGATTATTTTTGAAATATGTACATTTGCATGAAAATAGGAACTTGGTCCATCTTCTCTTACTTCTTAAAGTCTTTAATCCTCTGTGATTCACAAATGGTGCTAGGAAAGTGGTTATGTCACAGTCAGACGAATAGGAAGGGCAAAATTCAATACCCACACAACCTTATCGACTTCAATGGGGTGATTAACTTTAATGGAGTTGCCTGGGCGTAACTGAGGATGGGACTTAGTTGTTGGTATTGCATATACAGCAGACATGGTGAATTCTTAAGAAATAAGGGAACACACATTCCCAGTACACTCTCATACATGCACACCTAAAAATATGTCATAAGGGCAAAAATAGATTATTCTGTAAAATTTTCATGGGAAGCTTGTTCTCTTTGGAATTCATTATAAATACCCATATTAATTTCATGTAAGAGTAATGCAGAAAGTTTTACTCTGCTCCTGAAAAGGCTTACACATGTGATTAACTTTAACTTCAAGTATGTCAGTATGGTTAAGTACATATGTAATGCTTTGTAGGGTCTGGGCCTAGGGCATAAATATGGCTCTAATTTTTGGCACTTAAAATGTGCTGTTATAATTCATGCTTATGTTTTTTGAGCAGGCTCTTCAAATGGTAAATACCATCATGCCATCCTACAACACATCTCTTGAAAATGGCAACACTCACGTTTAATAAACAACAAGCATAATTCAGATACCCACTAACGTGGTAAGGTGTACACAGTTCATTTGTCATAGGGGAGTGGTCTACACAAATGTGCATTTGAGAAATTGATGCTCACCTATTAGTAGAGATATAAAATAAGATGAATTATCCTGTTATATTTAGGCTGCTTCCTTTTATTATAGCACCAACTCATTATATTTTTGAGCAAGTTGATTATTTTCAATGTGGTTTGGTTAGTGTTATAAAATGAATTGTTCTCATTTCTTAAGTTATTCTACCAAGTGCTCTGCAAACAGAAGCTGTGAAGCTGTTAAACTTGTTCTGTCTGTTCTATCCACCTGTCTAACTACTGCCAATCACTAAGTTAGCTAAGAAGACTTGTCTTGCCACAGCAGTTTAGTTTACTATACATTTTTGTTTCAAATAGGCAAGTTTTTCATCTTTAATGCAGTGATGCAGTAATTTTAATGAAGTATTGGAAATATGCAGTACCACAGACTGGATTCTTATGTGGTTACCAGGGAGAATACACACAGCATGCTTAGTAAGTTACTGTAGTGAATAAAAGGGCATGCCCAGTGGTTCATTTTGTATTATACTGAAGCCAATACTCGGCTATTTTTGCTCTATTTGTGTACTGACTATAACTGTGCTTTCCATAGACTCTCAAAGGACTGTACTTATTGGGACATATACTCAGCTGATGTAAATCAGTGTAGCTCACTTGAGTTCAAGGGAGCTATGCTGATTTACAATAGCTGAGATCTGAATAATTAACCACATTAAAATGCATTCTATAGCTCTTAGTGTCAAAACCAAGTAAATGGGCTGTGCGCTCGGCAGCTCCATGGGAGATAGGGGAAGGAATGGTAAGGAAAATAGCCCTGGTGACTCCTGTCCTCTCTACTTGGGGCTTTGCCAGTGCAAGTGCATAGTAACAGATTCCTCTTCTCTGACCCACTGTAGTGAGATGAGATGGCCTCTCTCTGAACCAGACAGGGAGGAACTACTACATGCCCCCTTGTGGGTGGAGAAAAACCAGCCCCATCATCTGTGCTGGAAGCACGGGAATGGGACAGGAAGTATAAAAGGCGGGGCCTTCACCTTAGTTAAGTGGGAGTCAGGGAAGGAGGTTGATGTTCTCAGTCTGCTGCAGAGTTCCCAGAAGAGAGAATGTGGCGAGGAGGTGGTGGGACTGCTGTCAACTGTGTACTCTGAGGAGATGGAGGACCCTTGGACTACAGAGCTCTGTGCCTGGACTGTGGTAGGAAGTAGCCCAGGGAAACCAGACATTAGTCCTGTTGTGCTGCTGGAGAGTGAGTTAATGTGTTTTGGTGGGATCCCACTGACCCAGTGGAGGAACTGTCTGGCATGGTTAGGGTCCTGTGCTGAGACCTGGTGGAGTAGGGTGGGCCTGGGTCCCCCTACCTCCTGCTGCCAACCCCACCCCTGGGATTGCAGCCTACCTCCCCTGGGCTGAAAGGCCTGTGCTGTGGTTTTGACTTGTCCCAGCCAGAAGGCTGTGAGGCCCCCAGATGGTGTTTGCTGGCTGCCTTAGCCAGGAGACATAGGCTAAAGCCTTCTCCTTGCTCTGCCCCAGCCAGAAGGCTGTGAGCCCTGACTGTGTTTGCTGTCTGCTCTGGCATAAAGGCTGAAACTAGAGACTGCTTGCTGCTCTGCCCTGTCCAGAAGGCTGGGCCTCTAGACTATAATTGCTGTCTGCTCCAGCCTAGGTGGAAGCTAAAAACTGCTTACTGAGCTGCTCCACCCAGAGAGCCAGCAACTGTAGACTGTTCACTGCTGTCTCCCCAGCCAAGAGGCTGTAGCTATAAACTGTGTGTTACTCTGCCCTCTAGAGGGCCAGAGTGAGAGACTGGTGACTGATTGCTATGGTGGCCTGCCACAGTGACCTGAAATGGCCTTCCTCTGAACTGGACAGGGAGGAACCACTACACCCACCTCCTAAAACACCTGCCCTCCCATGCCCAGAACTGTGCTCTTCAGCATGAAGGGGAAATGGGCACTTGCATGGGTTTCACATATCCTCCTCCAGGCATATCCATGCAGCAGAACTGCAACTCCTTATATGCATTCAGGGCCTTCTGCATCCACAGATGCCCTTGTTGTCTAAGTGATCATCCCATTTAACTTGAAGATGCCATCAGATAATTCCTTTTTCTTTTCTTTCCTTGCTAGTAGTTTGAGCTGGCTGAAAAATGGAAAAACAATTTCCTCACATTTTTGTGAAAATTCAACCAGATGCTCCTGTTGTCCCGTGTCTTGTGATTGTTTCTTTTACCTGTTTTAAGGCCCGATGGTGCTGGGAAATGATGGTGCTGAATCTCTGGGCCAAAATTTTAAAACCTGGGTGTCTAAAGTTAGGCACCTAAATCTGTGTTAGGAACTTAAATTACTGGCCTGATTTGCAGAGGTACTAAACACTGACTTTAACAGTAGCTGTGGATGTAGCTCAGATCATTCATTTAGACACCCATACTTGAGACTTTTGGGCTTAGTCCTTTGTAAGATGGGATCTTTGACTGTAAGCATTTTAGTAGAGAAAACACTTACCTCTGGTCCCTACCACTGCAAGGCGTCGAATGCCTCCTGCAAAGTGCTGAGTGTTTTCAACTTATACTTGAGGGCACTCAGCACCTCAAACGATGAGGGCCTATGTTTTTAAAGGACTGTAAGTGATGTCTGACAAGAGGATGGTTACGGTGAATCTGGTGATTTAATGTAGAACAAATTGTCATCAAACACTGTGATCAAATCATCCTACTCTCAGCTGTAGTTTTCAGCTGAACCTGCAAACGGTATTGAAAGCTCTGGCATTTTGTTTAATATGCACTGATGAAAGAGTCTAAAACTTTAAAAGGTTTCCAGACAATATAGAATACAGTGGATATAGGAATTTTGAAATTCAGAATCAAGATACTTTTACTTATTAGACACTCTAAAGGAAGTTTTATTGTGTTATAGAATGAATATAGAAAAGGTGTCCAGAAAAATGTACTGAGAATGCAAGCACACCCTTGCTAAACCCCATTGACTCCAATCCAGTGGGATCTCAATACAGTATCTGAGCCAAAGATGGGAGCCTGGCTCTGATTGGAGTCACTCTTAATTCTCGTGGATGTGAGAGATCAGAATCATGTTCTTTCTATAGATTCAGAAAGACAAGGGCCAGAAGGATTTTCTAACCTGGCAATTAATGAGATATAAAGATAACTAAAATGGTGGGAAAGTTCATTATTTTCAAACATAAGGATCACAGGAAAATGCATACGCATACACTGTAATGTATTATCCAGCAATTATTAACACAATTCATGGTATAATATGTTTGAATAAATTGGTCTCCTCTGGAGAAAGGACACCAAGGGTCAGATTTTCAGCACCCAATAGCTCTCATTGTTCTCAATGGAAGATACTGGATGCTGAGCAATTCTGAAAATCTGGTAATCTCATTTAGATGCCTAAATGGATGTTAAGCATTTTTGAAAATATGGTCCCAAATATATTTTTATACCCAGAAGGGCATAATCTCAAATCAGTTACAGTCAATTGAATATTGGAGAAAAATAATTTGTGAATAAAATTATTCAACAATCAATGGAAATAATTCATCCAATAAACTATTTGCAAATCTTATTTGACCAGATCTAATGACAATACTCTACTTCTTTTTTACACAAATGGCTCATATGTTTACTTAGCCCTTGTCAATTGCAATTTTTCCAGATATAAAAATCTGACTACATCTTAGTAACCTGCTTATATCTAAAATGTTTCCTTTTTGTAGAATTTTATTAATATAATTGAGGTTGACTAGACCATCATGAACAATTTTTAAAATGATTACTGAACCCTGTTAGATAAATAACTTTGGCATCATTTTGCAACATTCTGCCCTATTCCATCCACTTCACCATATATTCTGGCCACTAGTGCTTCTGCTTTGTTTCTCTTTGTGGTAATGCATATCTAGGCTTTGTGTTATCATGTGATATACTGGTGTCACAGTAGCTGCTGAAAAATGCATTCTCTGTACCTAGGAAGAACCTGTATAAATATTCTCAATAAATAAATAACAGTTGTCATTTTCAAAATATGACAATCTCCAGTTGCCTGTGCTTAAATTGAACGACATGTCATTTATCCTAATAGATGTGAATGCATGTATAGTACATATGAGTGAGTCACCTAATTCTTATTCACCTCAGTCTTGGTCTCAGTTGGGGGCAAGTGCCTCTAACAGGGTTTGGATGGATCAAATCACAAGCAGAAAAATCTTGGTCAATTATAGACGCATAAGGCTAAAAGGAAGGTGTCTTTTTCTTTTTTTTTCTTTTTTTAACCTCACAAAACACAGATTGCCCCTCCTATTCCTAGGCTTACTGAAGAAGCAAGTCAATCTCCCATCTGTGGAATTTCTGGGAATATCTTTTCCCCCTGTAATTTAACATGACTCAATTCTCCATCCTGATAATACAAGTAGTGAAAAAGGCTCCTAATCCTTTTGGCATACCCTCTTGTCAGCACCTCTTTATTTCATTGCTTTACAGGCTCAACATGTTTTGATTTACAATAAGCACTAAGATAACTGCAGGTGCCCTCTCTAAAAGCAAGGTTAACTCACCTGAGATGAATTCTTTTATTGCAAACAAAAGCAGCACATGAGCAGGAAATACAATTAATACAGGTGCTTCCCTGAAACTTAGCAAATGTCTTGAAATGACATAAATCCTCATTAAATAAACAGGCCCCAGGGGCCTGATTTGTATTGTATCTGTAGAGGAAGGATTTAAGTTGAAAATAAATTAGGAGGTGGGGGGAGGGAAGCCTAATTCTTGTAAGATAATTTGTAAGTATTCAAAGCCCCTGGTATTTATACAGTAGCAACATTGCTACTGTGCTATCTTGCTATTGTATTTAATATGCAAGTACAAAAACAGAAGCTAACGACAGTGTAGATAGGATTTTTAAGCTAACTGATTTATTGATAATATGGAATATCCCATATATTATGTAATATAAAGAGACTGAACTGTATCTTGGCATTTAAAGCTCTTAGTGGTCTGACACTTAAGCCTGCTTAGGGCCCAAGGTTCAAGGCACTACTAGAGAGGGGCTAAAGGTGGCATCCACAAAGGTAGTTAGGCTCTTAAGTCCCATTTGATCCACACAACTCCAGCTCAGCTACTACCTAACCCTGTAGCACCAAGCTCATTTGGAGTCCAAGTTATTTTCCTCTGGGCATGTGCACTGCAGCCTTACTCTAGGCACCCGGGTCCCTATATCCTGCCTGAGCATACACAGTACTGCCTCATAATAGGCATCGAGAGGCCTCCACTCCAGAGCAGTTCACAAACTGGGAAAGACAGGTGTTTGGCTGCTTGATTCACATGCAAAGGCCTCAGTCTGGTAGCCAGCCTCCCAGGACACTATTGGATGGGGCCCCTCAGGCAAGTTCACACTGGGGATGAGGACCTCCCACCTACCTTTAGCTTAGAGGCTAGGGTCCTCATGCAGAAGGTGGGAGTCCCCCACTTCCTCTGCCACCCCTCAGGTGAGTGTCCCAGACACTGGGCTATGGAATATTGTGATGTGCATTTCCCTCAAGCTCTCCTATTGATGGCATTCTTCTTTAGTTAAGCAATGGTATACTTAAATACTGGACCACTGAAAAGTTAGAATGACTCTATAACCTAATAGTTAGAGTACTCACCAGATAGGAAGCAGATGCATATTCCCACATCTTGCGTAAGTGACCTATCCAGTAGGTTATAAGAGAGCTTGTCTTTTATCCCTCCCCTGCTTGTTTTGTTTCGTGTTCAGCATGTAACTTAGGCAGCAGATTGCCTATCTTCCCCTAGTTTCTGGATCAGTAGCAGACCTAGGCTCCTCTGTGTAGCCCTGATTTAAGCCCCACCCCTCTCTTGGAGATAGGCACACACCCATCTGGTTGGCATCTTTCATTGGCTAGCTTAGTCAGTTCCCCACCTAGTGTGCTGGCTTTGCAGATTGCAATCTAAGGACCCTATTTCCCCCATTCATTGTATAGGAAATGTAGGAGCCTAATTCAGGTTGGTGGAGTGCAGTGTTGTTTCTGTGTTTGGTGTGTGTGCGTGGTTTTTTTTTGTTTTTTGTTTTTGTTTTTTTTCCTAGGTACCTAAAAGTTAGGCACTGTGACACTCGGCATCACAACGCCTAAGTCCCTTCATGGATCCAACCCTGAGTGCCCCCATCTCCCACTGCATTTAATTGAAATTGAGGGTGCCCACCCTGCCCATGTAGTGATCTAGGAGACTGATCCTATCCAAGCATAGTCAATAGGCAGACCATGGCCAAGTCCAGACCACCAGATGCTTTTGAACAGACCCCAAAATCTTTTTATTTACATATTATTGTTGGGTTTTTGTTTGTTTTTTAAATTTTCTCTGGAGTCTGGACCTTGACTACATGTTGACCAAGAAATTTGGACCTTGACAAAAATAATTGACTCCCCTGATAGCCATTTGTCACTCTAGTAGTCCAGCTGAAGACAAAGGGAGTGAGGAAGGGTTTCTCACATGAGTATGGGTTATGGGATCAGGTATCCTGAGACTGCCTCTCCATCTGCAAGTCACCAAGACAGCTGCACTCATTAGGGATGCTGCAGCTGTCAGCCCCAGGGCAAAACATGCCAGTGCTAAGAGCAGAGCATTTGCAGTGGACAGCCCTCAGCAGTGGAATTCCTCACTGCCAGAGACCAAGCTGAACCTGAGCCTGACCATTGTTAGAGCATGGTGTTAGACCTGTCACTTTGCTTAGCCCTTCCTTCAATAGCAAGGGCTGAAAAACCACTGACCTGGCCTGATTTTCTCACATGTAAGGTTAAGATTCTGTCACAGGTATTTGTAGTAAAAGTCAGGGACAGGTTATGGGCAAGAAACAAATTCACAAAAGCCTGTCCCTGATTTTTGCTACAAATACCCTGGGGGCGGGGGAGGGGGGACAAATAGAGCACTGCCGGGGCTTGCAGCTACTCCAGCCCCACTGCTGCTCCTGCGGCAGGGCTGACCACTGCTGCTCCAGCCCCAGGGTGCTGACCCAACCCTGCCCACTGCTCTGGGTGGCTGGCGGTCAGCTGTTCCAGCGGCCCTGGGGCTGGCCACTGGCAGTTGTCCTGGGGACCACTGTTCCGGCAGCTTTGGGGCTGACCACCAGCCAGCTGTTCCAGTGGCTCCAGGGTGGACTGCAGCTGCCGTTCCGGCGGCCACTGTTTAGCTGCCCTGGGGCTGACTGCCAGTCAGCTGTTTGGCAGCCCTGGGGCTGGCCAGTGTCCAGCTGTTCCAGCAACCGCTGCTCTGCAGCCTGGGGCTGCCACTGGTCAGCTGTTCCAAGGGCCCCAGGGCTGACCGCCAGTCGCTGTTCAGGAGCCCAGGGCTTGCCGCCAGTAAGCTATTCCGGTGGCCACTGCTCCGATAGCCCCAGGGCTGACAGCTGCTCCAGCCCTGCCCCAGAAGTCCTGGAGGTCCCAGAAAGTCACGGAATCCATCACCTCCATGACAGAATCGTATCCTTACTCTTGAGAGAAGATAACGTACTGAGAGAACTCAGTAAACAATGACTGAATCAAGGAGTGGTGGAGAATAAGGTCCGATGTGACTAAAAATGAGTAAGATTCTTAAATTTTTAGTTGACGTCTAGCTAAAATGGTGACGTCTACGCATTTCTAATGCACCCAATTGAGGCTAGGTTAAAATAAAGATTGAGAAGGAGGCAGTGTGGTTCTGTGGATAGAGCACAGGATGGGGAATCTAGAGACTTTGGTTATCTTTCCAGCTCTGCTGTTCATCTACTGTGTGACTGTTTGCAAGTCACTTTGCCTCTCTTTTCCCTCCCACTCTTTATCTAGGTTGTCTATTTAGATTATAAATTCTTCAGGGCAAGGTCTCTCACATATGATTGTACAGTGCCAAGCACAAAGGAACTCTAACTTTGATGGTGCACTTTAGGTGATACTGCAATATTAATAATAATGTCCACCGTACAGAATTTTCTGAGAAGTAGGCAGAGTTTCCTTAAGGATATTCCTCTCACTTTCTTTTGAAATTAATACTACAAAGTCTGTGTATAAAGAGAAGTGAAAGTAAAGGTTCAAGTAACACCTGATGTCTCTTGCTGAAAATGTTAGGTACTGATTGAAAAAGACATTCATGACAAAATTATTATTCTTACAAAACTTGTTTCTTCGATAAGTCACATGTAACTGGGTAAAACATATATTCCAAAATTAATTTAAAAATATACTTAACATGGGGAAAACAGAGGAATTGTAACACTTAATAGGACTCTCAGACAAAAAACTACAATTATGTTGAAAAGTATGTTACACTGGTTTAGAACTCAGCCATAGGATCACTGGATTCTCTATCTCCTCCCTCTTCAGCCCAAAAGGTATACTTTTCTCATGACTACTACTCAGGTCAGCTTTGTTTTTAACAACAAAGGCCCCAGTCCTGCAGCTGGTTGCATTTGGGTGGACTCCTGCAGTCACATGGAGCTTATTGACTTCAGTTTGACTTGAATTAGATTCCATCCAGGCTCTATACAGGAGCCCACCTGTATAGAGCCAGTTGCAGCATCAGGACTAAAATTATGGTACCAATTTGTGGCATTTTTTCCTAGATACATCCTACCCAACCTATGAGGCCCAATGCTAATAGATCAAAGGGGTCAAAATTGCTGCCTTTTGACCTGATCCTGTAGTCATTGCAGACTCCAAGTTTTTACTGTAGTCAATGAGAGTTTCAGCTATGCAAGAAATACAGGATCAGTCCTTTTGTCCCCAAAACACGTTTACTCACACAGCTATAGGAACATCTATCCACCCCAATCCACAGACTATCTGCTTGAGGAATGATAAGATGACAAGGTTGTATGCTCAATTAAACCAGCTCTTCTCTTTTTAACAAGTGCTTTAGATTACTAAATTATGTGCTAGTTTCTTCATGCACTTTGACTAGATTAGACTGAAGATGCCAAACTTTAGTTACAAACTGTAACCTGAGTTTTTTGGAGTGGAAAGACAAATGACACCTCCTCTTGCTTCTTTGTAGCTCATCAAATTGTGGAATTTTATAGGAACTGTATCTTTATTTTACCCCAGAGAAACATTTTTTAAATGTTTGATATGTAAGGCAGAGAATATTAAGGGCCTGATTTTCAGAAGTATCAGGAACCCCCAATTCCAGTTGAAGTCAGTGGGAGATGCAGGACCAGAACCTACATTATGTCCTCACATCCCACCAAACCTGCATTAAAACCTTTCCCAACTGTTCCAATTACACTCAGGACAATTATTGTATTTTTCAGTTTAGGGCTCCGGTTATGCAATTAGCTCCACATGAGTGGGCTCTTGCTCCCATATGAAGCCCCACGAGGTCCTCATAAGATCAGAGCCTAAAAATGGAGATGAGCATAATCTTTAGTTATAGTTACATTTATAGCTGGTTGAAATTGGTTTTGGATGAAAAATTCCCTTTTGAGGAAATGGAAATTTTCATGAAAAAATCTTCCCTTTTTATTTTAAATATTTGAGGTTTTTGTGTGGTTGGTTTTTTTGTTTTGTTTTGTTTTTTGTTTTTTTTTTAAACAAAAGGAAAAAAACCATCACCAACCCTGAAATTGAAAATTTTCAGCTGTGACAAACTGACAGATTTTTTTTGGTTTTTCATTGTCCTCTTGTTAAAATTTTTCTTATAAAATAAGAGCTATTTGGGAAACGTAGTTTATTACAATACATGATGGAAAACATTTTCAAAAGTAATTTAGGTACCTAAATCTCATTGACTTGCAACAGGACTATGGTTTCTAAGTCACTTAGACAAATTGGAAAAATTAATCCTGTGGGATTAAGGAGATGAAAACAATACCTCGATGTTTTGTGGTTTGAAAGTTTGTAGTTGAAATAAATAATAAACTGGTTTGTATTTCCAAAAATGCATGTATGCTTGTGTGTGCTATTCTACTTGTACACTTACACAGTGGGAATTTGCACTAAGCATTTACACAACCCTGATTTGCATGCATTCAGGGAGCACAACATTCACACAAGTGGAAGTCAACTGATATTTTAACATGGAAATGGTCATTCTGATATTGAAGCAGAGTTTAAAGATTAAGGAATAATAGATAACTACAAATTCTATAAGTGGGAGGGGGAGGAGGTGGTGTTACTGAGGGTTTTCTGGACCTGAAAATATGGTAATTAGTCTGTTTTCCAGTCAATTTCAGGACATAAATCAAAGGGAACATAGCTCCACCATCTGATAAATGATTGGTGCACACAAGAGTGCTTTCACCTCAAAATCCTTGTTTTTATTGAGTCTAAAGCGCACATCTAAAATAACAATAAGCTAGAGCACCCCAGATATAGTTACTCAAAATCTGAGATGTGTAGAGTGGTCAGCAGCAGGCTTCTGGTGGCCAGCCTTCCTCCTAGCTGCCAGGGAGTTGGATGTCAGACTCCTAGATCGTCAAAATCCTCTCCAAACATCTCCAAATGTGCACTATACCTAATCTCTTTATAGATTGCTCAAAAAGGCACATAACTGCTACTGGGCTAACAATTTTCTTAGCATCAGCAGGATAGGTCATAATTCTACTTATCAGCAAAGCAATTCCCAGCCAAAAAACAACAACAATAAACAAACCTCATGGTCATAGACACCCAGATGTCTGCCTTGCCTGCTTAGGTAAAGGCCAAAGTATTCCTGACTGCATGGTGTTCTATCTTTCAGTTAATGGCGGCTGAGTGCACAAAATGGCTGTGGTTATGTCAAGTCCAGTTCTCTCATAACAGTGGTCCCCCAAATGAGACACTGAAAGATTGATTAGAAAGTGAGGTGGAGAACCAAGTGAGGGCAGAGTCATGGAAGCCAAAGAAGGACAAGATTTTGAGCAGAAGAGTCTGATTGATGGTCTGAAAAGCAGCTGAATGGTCAATGAGCATGGAGTGAAAGACCCATTTGGCTTAGCAGGGGTAATTAGAAATGTTGGTGAGAATAACTTCAATGCATTAGAGAAAATGGAAGTTGGACTGGAGAGAATCTGGTGTGGACTGAGAGGGCAATAACATTTGGAGAGGTTTTGTGTGGGGCTGGAGGAGAGGAGCATTTAGAGAGTCTAATGTAGAGTTGGAGGAGAGAAACATTTTAGGGCTCTAATTTACCAGTCTACAACATGAGTATAATAAATGCTTACCTACTTCAGAGGCAAGTTGTGAAACTAAAATAATGAATGTCTTTGAAGCACTCACTTGAGTTACTAGAATGAAAGGCACTGTCTAAATGTGAAGCAGACTATTAGTTAGATATAAAATAGATTTTGTTTTCAACTTGAGAGAGGTTCTGCTATTTTTGGGTGGGATTTTCAAAAGCACCCTGTGTTGGCCTAACTCTGCTCCCATTGATGTCAAAGGGAGTTTTGCCAGACCTCTTTGCAAAATCTCTCCTCTTGTATTTCATAATTTTTTAAAAAGTTAAGTAGGAATTTATATTGGTCTAGGGAAATACCCTGTCTACAATAAAAATAGTGAAGATTAGACACAAATGTTCTATGTGCTGGCAGGCGCAATGTTACACAAATGCTCATTTGCAAACAAAAAGGCACATGCATTACCAGGCACCGGTGCTATTGAGCTATAATGGCAGAGCTGGCATCCTGATATCATTCTTGCTTGAAAAGTCCAATTGTTTGCAATTGTTGTTCCTATTATTTAGCATAGCACAAAAGTCATATTGTTCTCCATGTTATACTAACAGATGTTTCTTGTAGTGGAGGTAAATCAGTTTTTTTTTTCTTTCTAACAATCTGTCTTCTGTCTGATTCCCTCCCTTTTTCTTCTCCTCCATAGATCTATGTCAAAATAAATGCCAAAAAAACCCTGATTTTTGTCCCCTAATTTCTCAGTTTTAAGAATCATTTGAAACTTACAGTGGCAGATTCCCTGCCCCATTCTGCTTCCTTTGTGACACTCATGTGACACATGGGGATTGGAAACCATATGCAAATCCCTTTCTGTGGATTTCCCCCATGTGGTGGACTCCCCACTGAAGGTGAGCCTGTGTAGCTGTTATGTTTCCCTTCCTGAAGTCTCCAGCACAAGGAGTGGGGAGGGAGAGGAGCCAGAGCATAATGCACTCCATCAGTCCCCAGCTGTCATCAGCCCCTTAGGCAGCCATAGCCAGCAGGCACAAGTTAAAGCAGCACCCACCTGCTCTGACTTGCACCAAGCTGAAGTCAGAGGGGCCAGCACCTCTGCCCTGCTGCACCCAGCAGAATCTAGGCACAGAAAAAATCCACTCAATTAAAATTTGATTCCAAGTTTTATTTGAAAGTCGGAAGTGATGTGCTCCAAAAATCAATTATATGAAACTGTTTGCTCTGTTAATGTGTTCATGGCATGTACTCTTCCTCTGCTGAGAAGGTATAGCTCATTTAGGGCTTGTCTTCACTACCCGCCTGGATCGGCAGGTAGAAATAGATCTCTCGGGGATCAAATTATCGCATCTCGTCGGGACGCAACAATCGATCCCCAAATCGACGTGCATACTCCACCAGCGCAGGTAGGAGTAAGTGCCATCAACAGGGGAGCCGCGGCTGTCGATTTGCCACCGTCCTCACAGCGGGGTAAGTCGGCTCGGATACGTCGAATTCAGCTACGCTATTCGCGTAGCTGAATTTGCGTATCTTAAATCGATTCCCCCCCCAAGTGTAGACCTAGCCTCAGTGAACACTGTTACCGTCTCCCTTTGACCATGACATGCTTTCCCCCAGACTCCATGGTACGGAAAATAGTAAAGAAGATAAAAAGGGGGCATACATTCTCCTAAAGCAATGAAGGAGGAAGGTGAAGCCAGCCCAGGTCACCTCTCATTCCCTGACAACCTGCAGGAGTTTCACCACACAGCTGTCGTGTGGCTTGAGCTTTGCAAATCGGGAAGGGAGATGTCTGGGATGAAATGTGGAGCAACTGCTTATACAGCATGCTTCCCTCACAAATCAGTGCATCACAGGTAGAAATCCACACATTCATTAGTGGTGCTAGTGGTAATTGTCCTCCATGGTTACTGTCTTTTGGGATGGGGTGTAGTGCTCAGCTGTGAAGGAGAGAACAAGGGTCAGCAGGGCTGCTGAGGGATCTGTGCTGCAAGGAGGGAGGAGGTGAGCCAGGCAGCATTTGAATAGACTGATTCTCCTGATGGATAGCCCCAGATCTGAGCTGGGAGGCTGAGATGCTCACAGATCCTCATGTTGCATGTGTTTACAGAGCCGGGTTCCCTGTCCCCACTCCAACTGGATAACGTGTTAGGTTCCTCACAACTTGGGAAACTGAAGATTTCAAATTGTTTGCAGTGTTGTTGTAGCAATGTGGGTTGTAGGATATTAGAGAGACAAGGCAGGAGCAGTAATATCTTTTATTGGACCTAGGTCTATTGGGAGAATGTTCAAGCTTGCTTCCCCAGACCTGAACAAGAACTCCATGTAATTCGAAAGCTTGTACCTTCCACCAAGAGAAATTGGTCCAATAAAAGATATTTCCTTACCCACCTTGGCTTTCACAAGAGTTGAGATTTACCTTTTCCCTTCCCTTGGTAAAATCCATAGCTGGGGAGCATATAGGCTATACCCTGGACTAAGTTGCCAGCCTCCTATGCCAAACATTTGTAGTTAGCATCTATCACCATGGTATCTATGTA